>NC_091830.1:32555969-32878469 GCF_038994185.2 Dermacentor albipictus | reverse complement strand
AGGGCTTCAAGGAGGCCACAGGTGCCTAAATCAACCGCTGGGCAGATGTGTTGCCATTCTAAAAAAACATGCTCCATCGTTTTCCTAGCGTTACTGCAGCAAGCACATGCTTCTTCTTCCTTCTGATATCTCGCTGTATAGGTGCGTGTTCTAAGGCTTCCTGATCTCACATCGAAAAGTAATGGCTTCTCTTTGTGTTATCATAAACTTTTTCTTTCCTGATTTCGTTTTTTCCTCTTAAGTAGTTACTCATGGCAGGTTTCTTTTCCATTCCTGTCATACCTGAGATTATTTCAGCCTCTATGACTTTCCGCTTGACGTTCTGTGTTGCTGTCTTTCTCACTCTACAGGCCGCATACTTGCTGGTAAGCTTCCTAATTCTTTTCCTCCACTGTGAATCAATGTTTTTCCTGTACAGATACCTCAGCACTGTCCCAGCTCATTTACTTTCTTCCATATTCCTAAGTCGTTCTTCAGAATGGATTTTACTGCGAGATTCCCTCAATTCAAAACTAGTCCAGCCCATATCACCCTGCACATCTTCATTTGTAATCTTCCCGTGAACGCCCAGTGCGAGGCGTCCCACTGACCTTTGGTTCCCATCGAGTCCTGATTGTACCCCTGATTTCAAGCAAACAACCGCATTTGCAAAAGTAAGTCCTGGAACAATTACACCTTTCCATATACCCCGTACCACCTTGTACCTATGTATCCCCATAGCGCTGTGCTTCATTATGGCTGTATTTCTTTTCCCATTTACTGTTATTTCCTGTGTTACCATGTATCTATTCCCTTCGTTTTTCAATATACCAAAGTATTTATATTTTTTTACCTGAGGTATTTCCTGGGCCCTGTATTGCCACTGTGTTCACTGTTTTTATTGAATACTATAACATTTGATTTTCTAACACTAAATTTCAAACGAAACAAACACTGCAGCAGCGCCACACTGCGGTTAACAAAGCGGATCTCGCCTCCAAGATTCGCATCCACTTCCGGCGCATGTAGTTTGGAAAAGCATGGCCTTCGAGATTCGATTTGTTACTCACAGCAAGTCGTAGGTGGGAGAAGGGCCGGTATTTAGGCCCCATTTGTTGTCTTATAATCCCTGGGTAGGCTTGCTCATTTATAAAACGTATACATCGATTTAAGCCGAACCATGAGAGAACTTTAGTTGGCGAACACGAACCAATCAACGCGCTGTCGAATCATCTCCGTCTGCTTGCAATGGCGGGTGGCCTACGAGCTTCTTTGACATCTACCGAGCACAAATTCACGATCACCGCCCACTTACAGGCTTCCTATGGCGCCAGGTGTCGTGTTTTTGAGAATATGTGCCGTAATGTTGAATTGGCGAGACCATATTTCCTCTTAGCGTCACGAATAAAGACGACAAAACCTGGCGATGGCTATGGCGCTACAGCAGCTGCAGCTTCGGCCAAGTGCAACACGCGTACTGTTTGCACGTACGCGTAAAGAAACAGATAGGGCCATGCTAGGTTCACTTTCGCTACTTTAATAATAATAACAATAACAATAACAACGATAAATTATTCAATTGTGCACCTAAGCAAGCATTTACGAGATTTGTTCTGTCGTAATTGTCTTCGACGACCAACACAGCGATTACCGGCAGTCATGAAAGGAAAAAGCGCCTTAACAGCGACCGCAGGTACTGCATTTGTGAGGGAACCAGGTTTTGTGTATAATTTGCATAGAATACTGTAACAAAGGTTTTCGAACAAGCGGAGGTAAACAAAAAAGCGTCACGATGAAAAATAAACAGCCTTACAATATGTCAAAAAATACAGTAGTGCAATTGTTTTAGATGGAGCAGTGGTAGCATCCCTGCTTCACACGCATAAGCAAATCGTTCGATTGCCAATGTATAACGCTCTTTCTTTTTTAGAGCAGAAGAAACATTATCAGTAGGCAACTTCACTGGGTAGCGAACATATATTTTACCTTTGCTTCTGCTGATTACATGTGCATACGAAAGAAAAATCTGCCTCCTTGCTTCCTTTTAAACTGCACGAACGAATTATCCCTGTGACACTGTGTTATTCACACTAATTATCATATTACCAACTTTCCATGTCATGCTTCTTTATCGCAACGTTAAATGAGCATATGAATCTATTAAATATAACTGTTATAATTTTCTTTAAACAAAGAAACACCGCCAACCAACTCTCTTTGAACCAACTTTCTTCAAGCGTAAGTAACAACAGAGCCCACCAGCTTCTTTAAAACTTTCTTTTAACAAACTTTCTTTAAACGAATTTAAATACAGAGCCGACCAACTTTCTTAAATTTTTTTTAATAAACTTCCTTTAAACGAAAGTAAAAACGGAGCCTACCAACTTTGTTGTAACATGCGGTAATAGGATGTATAGTACATAAGATGTTAATAAAGTTGATAGAAAGTTGGAAAGAATTCCGAAGAAAGTAAGGATGGGAGCCGGCCTCTGCCGCCTGCCTGACCTGACTAATAAAGGACCTTTTTTTCTGCCAAGAAAGCATAAAAATTCAGTTTTGTACTTCCGTTATTCGGCGGCCGTTGTCTCATCGAGTTGTGCCACTTGCTCCGATGCATTGCTCAGTGCAGTGTTTGGACAGCGAGTTTCCGTTGTCATCGAGTGAGAGGTGTTCATGATTGCTCGTGCGCGCGTGACACCGTGCTCGTTAATTTATTTAGTGTGCCTATGTTTAGGAGTTTGCACGGTCGATGAAACTACTATTCCGACTTCGTAAAGCTAGCTGTCCAGTAATTTGATATCGCGATCGATGCTTTGCCTTTCGAACGAAACTGCCTCAGTGGCTATGGTGTTGGGCTGCTGAGCACGAGGTCGCGGGATTGAATCCCGGCCCCGGCGGCCGCATTTCAATGGGGGCGAAATACGAAAACCCCCGTGTACTTAGATTTAGGTGCACGTTAAAGAACCCCAGGTAGTCGATATTTCCGGAGTCCTCCACTACGGCGTGCCTCATAATCAGAAAGTGGTTTTGGCACGTAAAACCCCATATTTTTTTCGAACGGAACTGCCACCTTTTGTTACTTCTGCTAGCGGCCGCAGGGTACCGCGAAATAATCAACGCACCCGCTTCTCTCAGTCGTTTGAAGCATTAGTGTAGAATTCATCACGTAGTGACACTGGCACGACTACGGTAAACTTCCGCTAGGTCGTGCTGACGAATGTTTTCGAAGAAGGCGCCGAGATAAACTAACTGAAGCGCCTTAAAAATGACTATCGAGCCATTCAGCGGCGGGCTCTCGATTACCGCACCGCTTTGGCCATCCGTTGCATGACAGAAGACGGCATGCGGAAAATTGAAGTAGTGCAGACAATGCGTACGTTTATTTCGTATGCATGGCTTTGAAGAAACTTAAAAACGTAAGCCAAAATGTGCGTGATGGCTTTTTTTTTCACAGCAAAGCCACCTTTATCGAATGCGCCGAAGGAATTTCGGCCGATACCACTACGTGAGACGCATTCTGGGCTTGCGTGAAGAGTCAATAAAGGAAGCAATGCGCGAGCTTGAACTTCACCTACGTCGCTTCACAATAAACCAGCGGCATCCGGCATGTACAATTTAACCTGAATCGAAGGGCCAAATGCAATGCACCTGTACCTAGCATTCTGTGACAAGCCGTGAACAAAGGACGCCGTTTAGGCGATTTTCTTTCGTGTTGCTGGCTGCTTACAGCAGGGTGGACGCCGACGTAACATTAAGGGGCTGTTAAGTGATATTGTTTTTTTTTTCATTCGAAATGTCACAGAATGAGGCGTGGGCACCTAAATCATGCGCTTGAAAAATCTGGCCACGTTCTCAAATTCATGCATAAGAACTAAACACTATTAGCTGTGACAGGTGGTGGGGAACAACTATTTCGTCCTGCAGGGTCGAAAGCGATCGGAAACCATTCATTAAGCGCAATTCTTGTTCTTCAAGCCATTCGCCGCAGGCATTACAGAAGTTCGGACACTTAACTCTACGGAACTGCTGATCTCCTAGGAATGCGAGTACTAACTAATAAAAGAACCTATGCTTCAAAGATTTGCAGGCGTGATTAAGCGTTCACTCCTGGCCGGTGATACGGTAAAAAAATGCTCTTGGACATAAGACTCGTAGCAGTTACTGGGACCTGCAAGTTTCTTTGTTTTCTTTTAGTGGTGAAAATAATTTAGACAAATTCGGCCGCCATGGTCACGCCATAATGAATATAATGAAGACGAAATTCGGCTTGCACTAACTATGTGCGCAATGTACAGTGCCCAGTGAACTAACACCATGCATGAAATCTCACTGCTCTGATTAACAGAGCCGACCAACAAGTCTGTTTTTTTTTTGCAAAACAAGGAGTAAAAAGGTTTCAAAATGCAAAAGCATACTAGGAGCAAAAAGTATCGTGCTTTTATGACTTCCCAAGTGCTATACGCAAAATGTATGAACGAAAACAAGCTAAACACTTAAGCGAACCTTGAGCTGCAGGCTAGACATGATAAAGTATATATGGCTTTAAAAAATTGCGAACGCGAGAACACACACACAGACACTCTATCAAGACGCGAACAGTTAGAAAAATATGTGTTAGTGACACGTATTTTTTGCCTTAAATGTGCAGTGCACCGTTTCACTGTGACGAATTTAAGAGAGTCTGTCTTGCAAAAATTAAAAAAAATATTTGTGCAACTTTGCCTCCAAGTATTAAGAGAAGTATTGTTAGCTCCTTTTGCGGGAGTAACTGCTTTTCCATAGTTCGCTCCAACGTTGGCCGTCCTCGAACTGCCCCACAAAGGACATCTACCATGAGCCTGTACAAATCGAGAAAACGTCTTCCGGCAGCAGGAGAACTGTAAAAATAGCATTACGTATGCAGCCGGCTTTATTTCAGCTGACATCAGTCTCATCGCTTCGCACAAATGGGGATCCGATGAACGATAGCCAGGGGGCGCTCGGAAATCGTTTGGGTTGAGTAATGTTTCGCAGTCTTCTAGGCTGGGCATCGTATCACCGTCGTACGGCTCTGTGCGGAACTCTGCGTAATGGACCTATATACGCGATAAAGATTTCGTTCCGCGAAAGGAATTCCCAGAAAGTTCATTGTTCTCAGTAAGCAGAGAGGCTCTCTTGACGCATTCAGGTCCATCAGGAACCGAGCCTTTTGCCGATAGCAGGCTGCTCAAGACAGCCGCCGTTCGTCTGCCCTATGCCAATCCTGCTGAGTACTAGCAAACTTCGGGCACCTCCTGGCGACGTGTGTGAACGCCACACAGAAAAGAAAACACAGTTTAGCCCAACAATCAGAACAGGATATATTCGTCACTCAGTTATGCAGCATAAAAACAGGAACAACTAACACTCCAGCATGGACGCTTTCAGATCGTCTCAACCGCGTCTTTCTGTCAGGTTTCATACAGCGATGCTGTTTATGCGGACCCTGTGCCATCGTTGTGTGAGTTCGCTAAACCTATCATCATCAGCAGTGACTCTAGCGTCGCCGCCTCCTTCCAAAGCTGGCTCGTTGACACACCTCGTAGCAACCGCGAGAACACGCTCGTGCCACTGCTCTCGCATTCGTCGTCGTCGTCGTCTTTTTCCACAGCTGGCTCCGTTCGCGCTCGTCATTCCAGCGTAGAATTTCTCTTCTGTCGTCGTAATGTGGAGGCCGCGTTTACGGGGGTATCAGCCATTGCTTAAGGGTGTATGAGTCACACATTGTCTTACGCAACGGAGGGACTAACTTTTGAAGCAGAAGGATGTGAGTGTGAAATGTAAACGCCGTCATCTGCCGTCAACTCAAGAGCAAGCAGTGCAAGATTGAATGTCTCCACGCAAAGCACTGCATGGTGAGAAGGCCCATCGAGCAATGCAGATACAAGAGACAACTCAAGATGAAGCGGTAGAAGAGAGAACACAAGACCAAGCAAATACAACATTACACACAATATGAATATAAAAGAAATCAGATGATTTTCATTTCACGCCAAACCTTGCTCTCATTACTGACAGGGGCGAGTCAACTTGTACGAAAAAAAATAAAGCACGGCAAAACACAGGCAGTAACCTGACGCGCGCAAAAAAAAAAGAATATTACTGGGAGAACCACACACACGCAAAAACAAAGCACCTCTAAAGCATGCTCACCGCAAAAGCACGCAAAAGCAAAAATGAGGTGAAACAATGGTGAAGTAAAATATTTACAATACAGGCTGCTAGCGAAGTTTGACATGCATGGTGTAACGCTCGGTGCAACTAGCATAGCGTCGGTGTTCGATCATCTTCACGGACTCGAAGGGGCGGTAATTTTTTCTTCTTGTTATTGAGAGAATCTTTGGAGTGCAGGAATAACCAAGAAGTACCACCATTTTCATCACCACCAGGCGATAACATGCCGGAAGAAGCGGATTGAGAGGAGGAATCGGAAGACCAGTGGAATGCTCTGCTTGTGACGCAAGACCCTGACAACCACCTACGGTTGGTGAATAGGGCTCGGGTGGCGGCAGCGAGCCATGGCTACCTGGACTGAGGAGGCCACCCACCTTTGGGCTCAAGATGCCTGGTATAGCAGTAAAGTTTATTTCTCTCTCTCTTTCTTTGCTTCTTCTCCGCAGTTTGATGTGAAACACCGGTTACACGACGGATATGCTTATGAAAACATTTATGAAGCTTTCATGTGCTCTGCACTCCGAATGCAACTGTCAGCAAACGGACTTGAATAGAATCCGTTTGCTGACAGCCAATGTAGTGCTATTATGCGAGCCGCTGTTCTTCGTGATAAAAAAATGCTAATTCGTACACGAAACCTGAACAAGTAATGAGTGCCCATAGGCTTCTTTAAAGAATATTGATCTCTTGAGAGAAAAGTTCTTCATATTCGGTGGCTTCTTTGATTTACTCTATGTTCTAAGATATGGGCTGTCTGTACGTGCCGCTGGGTTATGTGCTCATCCGTGGGTAATCCTCCAGGCGGGGTACGTGTCAATGTGACACAAGGGATGTAGAAGTTCTTGACATTGCGGTGCATAAAGATGCTCGTTGAACCGGATTAGAAGTCGCATGGAAGAAAAGCAAACACAATCGTTATACGTACCACTCGCAGTTCTATGGCTTTTATTCAAGCACTTCATTTAACATTTCCTTCGCAGAGACGTACGTGTGTTGTACAAACATTTTCTTTTATTTAAGGGTTTTCTCAAGTCTAGAACCATACCTTCTACAAAAACTAAAAGAAAGAAAGGCAAAGCAATCCATGAGTCTAGATGGGTCGATCTGACATCTCATTGGAATAAGGACTCGCGGCGGATAGTTTGACTGCAGCGAACGATTTGCAGGCAGGGACAAGTGCACCGAAAGTGATGCAGGTCTGCCAAGTGCACTGGCGCAGGTCAATTCCGAAGTAGCACCACTGTATCCCCCATTGCACGTGGATATATAGCGTGACAGCCACGCTCACTCGTACGCTTCCAAATGATATACCTCCATTTGGCGGGTTGCGCAACTCGGGAGGTGAAAACCAAATGGAGGTATTCGAGTGTGCGTGGTGCATCCCGAAGTGCTTCTGGGAATGGCCATTCGGTCGATTGCTTCTCCCTATCATGCTAAGTACAAGGAAGTGTGCGGTACAGAGCCTGTCAGCTTGTTGGGGGCTCCTGTGCGTAAATCGTTTAAGGCGTAAGCATTAAGGGCTCATTAGTGTCCGTGCACCATCCGTGGTGGACGCAGGAAAGCGGTGGTCATTCACAGACGGTGACAGCTGCCACAGCGCTGGATGGATGACCTTAGGTGAACAATGGGTCATCAATCAACGTTGACAGGTGGCCTTAGGTGAACAATGGGTGATCCATCAAAGTTCACAGGTGGTCACGAGTGAAAAAAGGAACATGATGGTCTTTCGCCTATCGTAGTTTAGCTCAGCAAAGTGTTCATAGATTTTTACCATTCCAACCCAGGACTTCGCACTGTTCGCTTGAACGTCGAGAGTTCACGCTTGTCTACGAGAAGCGATCCGGTCAATACTTTCCCAAGTTTTTTTTTTCACCGCTTGGGTACAATCTGTGCACATAACTAGTTTCGACGCTTGTTGTGACAGCTTCTGTGGCAAGCTGGTCGATGCATGAGTTAAGAATTCACACCATTATGCAGTCGAACTTCCGCCCCGATAAAACAAGCGACAATCCAGGCACCCGCGAGAACAGTCGTCGGTCGTGAAAATTTTATCACAGGAGTAAAGTACAGCGGCTGTTTCACACGTATCACCGCATACATTCTGAAGTGATCGCTGGTACGGTCGAGCATGTAGTTTGTTTTCTCGCGTCGCGTACACTACCTGATTAGACAAGGCTCTTCGCTATTCAATTGGCGGGAACCCTCAATAACGTTCGGATATAGATAAACGCGGTATGCACTGATCGATGGCTTTATTACAGTAATAACGTGGCGAAATACCTTCAAAAATCCAAGCAATGTGCGCCTGACACTATGCTTTGGTCGAAGTATTTATTTATAAAGAAGAGACATCGAAAGAACACATTTCTGTCGTCATCCAGGGAAAAATATACTTCGCTATAATCTGGCGTTTCAAACACAGCTCCCTTGAATGTGATGCTGCAAACGCGTGAGATTGTTGGAGTAAATTGATTGCCGTGTTTACCCTATGCGTCGGTCGACGTTCCTGCCCTATGCGCATGATACGCGGGCGTTGTGGCAGTTGAGCGCGCTAATGGTCTACTCCACTCATATCGGCATTTTCCACACAGCCGCTTAGCGGGAACATTAGCGGGCTCGCTCAAGGCGCTAATGACGGCAGCGAAAGGAGCCTCGTTTCCCCTCGCTGCACCTAACAAAGCCGGTTCAGCAAAGCGCGAGGGCGCCCCTACCTTGGCTTCTCGCTTGTTTAGGAGCCGAGCTGATAGCGCGTTGCTCGCGTCCTGGCAAGGCGTGCTCATAGAGGGATAAATCTACGCAGTTCCGTGCAGTGCACGTCAAATCTGAGTGGAGCGGAGTGGATGGGAACGGATCGTAAGCGGCGCTCATTTGAATAAAGGTCTATTAGTGGCGCCACCGCCGTGCTGGCACGGTATTTACGCATATAAGCGCGGCGTGAGCGTGAAGGGTCAGATGCACTGTACAGAGGCGAAGTTCGTTTTTGCCGCGAAAGCAACGAAGACAAGTCGACGCAACGTCACGTTCAGCTGAATCGGCTCTGCCGGCGCCACTCAGAGTTTTGGCTTCCTCTGCTGGCATGGACGTTGTAGACACGCACACACGCACGCACGCACGCACACACACACACACGCACACACACATACACACACACACACACACGCACACACACGCACGCACACACACACACACACACACGCACGCACACGCACGCACGCACGCACCCACCCACCCACACACACACACACACACACACACACACACACACACACACACACACACACACACACACGCGCGCGCACACACGCACACACACACAGTTAGCCTTCCTTTGCTGACCAACTTTGTGTAGGCCACACCGCGGTACATACGCTGCATAAGCCATACGTATACATAAGCCAAATTTACGTAGTCATTTCTCCGAGCGCTGACGAACGCCGGCGGACTGGCTTCGTTACATCACCTCTCTACCATCGAGGTGCGGTGACGGCCACACTGCTTGGCAGCACTTCCCATTCAGGTCATCGTTCAGAGGCGCTAAACCTAGCTGCTGCTTTCAATGTTTCGCTTTCGTGCGAAAGTGCCAATGTTAGTTTTATTATTAAACGTGAGGGAAAGTGAGGTGGTTCGCTGCTTTATGCTTATGCTCTGTGTCTGTGTGACCTCTGTAGCGCTGTATTCTAATTATGCGATCCCATTTGGGCCCTACGCAACGCTTAACGAACCAATTAAGAGATGAGGTTCATATTGGCCGGCTATACCGATATTCCAAGTACACTGCACGGGTGAGGGCAAAAAGGAGCAATAACAAAGTATCAACGCTCACTACACGCACAAACACAGGTAAAAAAACAATAAAATAGAGTTACTATGTGGGTCCCAACTTCAGGGGCACGACTAGTAATCCGGATATAAAAATATATTTAAGAGATCCTGGAGACATACGCCTAGCGTCATGCCTGGTGTCACGCCTAGCATGCTGTCCCATATGAATACGGTGAAACATGAAATAATGTGCCCGATTCACAACAAAGTTACAGAATACAACTGGCACTTTCACGCGTCACACTGTGGAGAGAGCATCCCATGTGTCAGTGCTTGCGGATTTGGAGTTCTTCAATTCATTTCAATTCAGATTTATTAAACATCTGTAATATATGTTTTGCGCACGGAGAAGAAGTTCCTAAGAAGATTTGACTTTGTCCCTGCTCCAAATACACACTGCACACTGCACGCTTTCAGTGAGATGCGCATTGTATGCAACCCCCCCCCCCCCCCTCCACCGTAGCCTCTGCGGTGCAAGCCGTGCAAGAAGGTTGCAAAACAATATGGAAGCGATGGAAGCAATCTTTGATTACCCATAACACTATTTTTACTGAACGCATTGAACTGCTTTCTGCTGTAAAGTATTTTCCAGGCTGAAGCTTCCCTGCAATGACGGCAAAAAAAGGCTCCCATGACCTATCACACGTGAGCGCATTGTTCAAAATGATGATTCGCCAACACTCCCTATACTGATGACCCAGATGTGCTTCTTGGGTGGCTTCTTGGCGACCAGTGATCGTACGACGGTATCTTTTTGCGCAGCGCATACTGAACGTATGCAGCAAACGCCACGGCAACGCGCCTAATTAAGGTGACGCGGGACTAAGCAGTACGTGCACGTCACGTTTGCACTACTCATCTGCGTTTACTTATCCTGAGACCTGAAGTGTGTACAGCCATGTAATTGCTTTTCGAGACGCGAAAACTTTTTCGTCAGTGGCAAGGTGGCTTTCTTAGGCTCATTTTCTCGTTTATTTGGCTGGTGAATGGTCTGACACTGCAAGGAAAACGTTCTTTGGTTCTTTGGTTAGCTGGTCTGTTGGTTGGCTCGTTCATTTGGACAATTCGCGTTATTCACAATCATCCCCGATTGTTCTTGCACAAGTCTTTCTTTTAAAATTTCGCTGCGAGATGCCACACTCATATGAATCTCAATTAACGTGGAAAAAGTAACTTCACATGTTTCATACGCATATGGCAGTAAAAGGTGCAAAATCGTATGGTGCGTTGCCGTGTTCACGCTCTACGCTCGCTGTTTTTTTTTTCAAGTAATTTGGCAGTGTTCAAAACACGCTCTCAGTTTTCTTTCAGTCATTTGTGAAGACACAACCACCTATGCCAAATCAGTGTCAATGTTTTGAAAACAAAAGCATAAATTATAATAAACCAACCTCATACAGTTCCACCCGAATCTGACGTCCTATATACGAGATGAACACGTTGCGTAATCACATCCCACTTAATCTTGAGAAGAATTGAAACTACTGTGCAACATAGTGCACGTCGGTTTCAAGCTGTATAACCTCAAGAATTCATAGCCCCGATGCAATCTGCTCCATTGATGCACAATGCCTCGTTCGAACGATTTGGCTGCGCTTCGGTCCCGCAACTATAAGACGTCTGTAACACGTTTATTAAAGTCAACACATTTCAGACAATTGCATGCATCACGCAGCAACATCGCGAGTCCATATTTCCCCTTAGCGGTGGCCCAATGGGCAGGACCCTGCCCTGCTGAATGCGAGGCCCTTGGTGCGGCTGCCGGCCGCGGTGACTGCATTCCGAATGAAGGTCGACTGTAAAAGTGGTCGTGTACTTTGATTTGGATGCGCGTTAAACCATCTCAGGCGGTCGAACATGAAGCGTAGGTGCCCACTGCGGCGCCACGCGGAACCCAATCTTGAGTTTGGGGGTTGATGCGAGCATGGGTCTGGTTAACGCAGTCGACGATGCTGATTTGCTGCTGGACGGTCTTCAGATTCCCTACTGGACTCGCCTAAGGAAGACGACGGTAGTACAAGCGTAGACTTTTGAAGAGTGAGTTCAGACGGTCCTGATGTTAACTTAGACGTTTAATTTGCTCCTGCATGGAGTGGGCTCCTGTAACTGGAGCCGTGTAACTAAGTTAAAGTAAAAAGAAAGTTAAGAAAAAAAGTTAAGTAAAAAGAAATGGGCATGGGCAGGGCATGTAATGAGGAGGGAGGATAACCGATGGTCATTAAGGGTTACGGACTGGATCCCAAGGGAAGGGAAGCGTAGCAGGGGGCTGCAGAAAGTTAGGTGGGCGGATGAGGTTAAGAAGTTTGCAGGGACGGCATGGCCACAATTAGTACATGACCGGGGTTGTTGGAGAAGTATGGGAGAGGCCTTTGCCCTGCAGTGGGCGTAACCAGGCTGATGATGATGATGATGATGATGATGATGAACTAAGTTAATAAACCCGATGAGCTTGGTGGATCCCGTGCCCTGAACGCCACCCTCGCCGCAACAAACTGGTTGGCAGGGGTGAGTTCAAGAAGGCAGCCCTCACGATGTGGGATCGGCGGACCTGTTTACGTGGCTCCGGGAGACATGAGCTTCATCAGGTCGAGGACAACTACCGCAGAAGACCGACTTCTGCGTATCCGGGATCAGCAGACCTCCTCTTCGTGGCTCAGGGAGACACGACAGTCGCAGTAACGGCATGGAGCCTTGGATGACTCGAGGAAACTGAAAGGAACAGAAGGGCAGTTCCACCATGTTGGATCGGCGGACCTGGGAACGTGGCTCCGGGAGACACGACCTTCGCAAGTTCAACGTTGGAGGAGTGCTTGAGCGACTACGTTTTGCTGGACGTTAACAACAGGGTTTCATCGGGAAATTTGCTGTGATTTATCACCACTGCGTGTGCGGGCCATACAGGACAAGTTGCAGTCAGCTCTCGAAATGCATGAATATTACAGCGTTGAAGAAAGAGGAGTGGTTGCTTTTGGCAGCAGAGCTCGGTGTGGAGATCAACCATAGGTTGCGGAAGCCCGAAATTCGTACGGCGGTTGACGAAGTGGGTTTTGATGAGGACGACCTCACACAGGCCTGGGAAAAGATATGTCCCGAAAAGGGAGAAAAGGAGCGCAAGAAGAAAGAAAAGAAAGAAGAGAAAGAGCGCGAGAGGATAGAAAGAGTAGAAGAGAAGAAGCACGAGATAATGGATCGCGAGAGGAAAGAAAGAGTGGAAGGAGAAGCAGATGCAGCAAGAAATTGAGCTCACGAAAACAAGACAAGAGATAGCGAGATTAACGAGCAGGGTCGATACGGCGCCGTTAGAAACGCAAAGCGTGAAAATGACAAGTTAGCTTCAGCCGTACGAAACAGGGGACGACGTCGGGCTCTACCTGATTAATTTTGAATGGATTTGCTAGAAGCAATCGTTTCACCACGCCACACGATCGGAACAGCTGTTTGAATTGATGCCAGGAGCGGTCGAACTGGCCGCAGTGCGACCAGTGCGACTCACCGCACTGGTCTCCGCAGACTAGTTTCGGAAGGAACTAATTTCCTCGACTGAAATTCAGGAAGACGGTCTGGCGCTGTGTTACGACGCGGAACATAGTGCAACGAAAGTGGACTACACCGCAAGCTCGGGAGGAGGAACCGGAGGAGGAGGAAATCCTTCCGATTTCCTCGCCTGAACTTCAGAAAGAGGACCAGGCGCTGTGTTGCGATGCGGAACACAGTGAAGAGAAGGAGATTGAAGAAGCTAGCTCGGGAGACATAGTTCAGCTTTTCTCCCGAAATTCAGGAAGAAGGTCATGCGCTGAATTACGATGAAGAACTCAGTACGAAGAAAGAGGATGAACAGCTAGCTCGGTAGGCATAGTTAAGCCGGAGGAGGAAATCTTTCCCATTTTCCCGATAGAAATTCAGGAAGTTGGTGAGGGCGAGGAGCCACCAACGGAAAGAAAAAAAGATAGGCACTTGGTACGGCGCACCAGAAACAGTGCCAAGAGAAAGATGTGTCGCAAGTTCTGTCTCCTAACGCGACGAGTAAATTTTTCCTTCCATCGCTCTTTGCGGAGTCCCTAACTTGTTCTCAAGCTTCTTTGTTGACCTCCAAGTTTCTGCCCCATACATTAGCACAGGTAATGCAATGATTGTACGTTTTTTCTTTTCAATGACAGTAGTAAGCTCCCAGCCAGGATTTGGTAATGCTTGCCGTATGCATTTTTAACCAATCTGTATTCTGCTGAACAGGATAATGTCATCTGCAAACCGATCGTCACTGAGATATTCGTCGTTGACCCTCACTCTTAAGCCTACTCAGTCTAATAACTTGCATGCTTGTTTTAAGCATGCCGTGAATTGCATTGGTCTCCTTGCCCCCTCCCCCCCCATTTCTTGATATAACTTTCTACTTTTCTTGTGGAGAACCAAGATAGCGGTGGAATTTTTGTGGATATTTCCCAAGATATTCATGTATGTCTCCTGTATTCCTTCATAACGCAATGTCTATATGTCTGCTGGTATCTGAACTGAGTCAAACGTCTTTTCATAATCTACGAAAGCCATACATAGAGGTTCATCGTATTGCGCAGATTTCTTAATTATTTGACTGATGACATGGATGTGATGCATTTTAGTATATCCCTTTGCGAAGCCAGCCTGTTCGATTGGTTGATTAAAGTCAAGGGTTGCCCTGATTCTATGGAAACTACCTTCATGAATATTTTAAACAATATTGAAAGCAATCTAATGGGCAAAAAATTCTTGAATTCTTTAAGGTCTACCTTCTAATGGATAGTGTAATGGTGGCATTCTTCCGGTTTTGAGGTACACTTGAACTCTTAAGGCATTGCGTATGAAGGGCGACAAGCCTGTCAAGTATGCTGTCTTCACCTTTGACTAAAGAGTCTGGTATTGTAGCTTCTCCTGCCACGTTTCTCTGGGCCATGTGTTGCAAAGCCCTTCTAACTTTATCACTACTTATAAGATGCGCCGCTGTACCCTTTTCATTACTACTTCGAATGAAGGTAGAGTGGCTACCCTGAGTACTGCACAGGTCAACACTGAATTTTTCTGCTGCTTTTATTATATCATCTCAGCTGCTCATGAGATTACTGTACTTATATCTTAATGCATACATCTTGCCTTGTTCAATGCAAATTTTCCTTCTGACTTATTTCATGCTGCGTACATTTCGTACTGCTTTCGAAATTTTCCCGTGTAACAGTTTCGAATATCTCTTACTTACTTCTTTTTGATCAGCTTTTACAGTTCCGAGATTTCTATCTGACCAAAAATAATCAAAAATCAGCCCAAGCAACCACCCTAGTTCACTTCATTTCTATCTGACCTCGTGAGTTGGATACTTTCATGCTTTGTCGTTTCTTTATTGGGTCTTTTGTTACTTGGGCGAGCTTACTTACTGTTTGCCTCGATGCCTTACTTCCCTCTTGAATTGTTGCTGCCGAAATCAGCCTAGTCACAGTTTCCATCATTACCTCTACGTTACTTTTATCCTCCTGTTCTAAAGCTGCTTAATTGTTTGCGAGCCCCAGCCTGAACCTATCGTCTCTTACCCTTACTGCGTAAAGCTTGGCGAGTTCTTTCTTGAGCAATTTCACTGTTTCTCTTCAAATTGAGAGAAATACTAGGCGTCACTTACATTTTGACACGTGTACTTATCTTTATCGGGCGACTACGTATCGCCGCTTAACAAATGTAATCGCACAGCGCGGGACGCGCCTGCATGTATCCGAAGTTTCTGGAAAGCTATCGATGCTTTTACCCGGCTGTCTGTTGTCGCCGAACCTTGTGTTATCTGGTTTCAGCGCGTGACGCGAATGGTGTAGAACTTTGTGGAAGGCACGCAGGCCCGAACGATTAGTCTGAAACATTCGACGACTGCTGTATAAAAGCCGACGCGCTTGACCCGCTGATCAGATTTTCGACGATCGCCGACCGTGTTCGCCGCTATCGTTGTGCTATGAGTGTAGTCTCTTTTTGTGGGCACAGGTTCGCCCAATAAAAGTTAGTTTTGTCTTTCACAGTATTTGCTCCTGCGTTCTTCAATGTCACTACCACGTGACAATATCACTGCACTTTACCCTTCCTAACACTCCTACGTCATGCGCTATGCTGGGATCGGCATACAGTGTGAAATATATATGAGTTCTCGTTTCTCCATTAGGTCTTTTCCACGTCTTCTTCCTGTTAGTGTGCTTCCTGAAGAAGGTATTAATTATTCAGAGCCTATCTCTTTCCGCGAGTTCTACCAGCACCTCTTCTCTAGTTATCCTAGACCCGATGCTGTCGTTGTGAATTGCTTGTTCCTCAGCTGCTATGTCCCCCACTTTTGCATTGAGGTCACCCATGTCTACAGTATATTGAGTTTGCACCTTTATCATCGCTGATTCAACATCCTAATAAAACTGTTTTATTTCTTTATCATCGGGACCCTAGGTAGGAGCGTTGCCTTGCACTGCTTTTATTCTATACCTAGCTGATACTCAAACTTTATTACGGCAATTGCTACCCCGTCCTTAATGCTGTATAATTCATCACTGTTGCACTCAATGTCGTTACTAATCAGGAATTCTGCCCGTTCTTTTTCTTCTCTGGGGAAGTACTGTGTAAGTGCGCGCCTAGTCGACATGTTCATTTCGTCTGCTGCTGAAGTTCTGATTGGTTGGGTGCACCCGTTGCAGGTCTGACCGTCTCATGCAGCAGTCATGAGGTAGGTACACATACATTCTCTCATACAATTACACGCATACACAAACACACCCAGCCACACATACACGCACACACAAACACATACACAGATGCACACGCGTGTACACATACAGAAAGCTGCATACAGAGAGCTGGAGAAAAATGTCTTCCTAACAGTAATTCTCTCTAGGAATGCACGCACAGAGAAAGACACAGAACAAAAGCGGCTAAATGCGGCACACACACATGTAAAAGCACGGACGCGGGCATGTAGGCTGTTGCTCGCACTAAACAGATCATTGCGCCACTTCTTGAGAACAGGCTTATTTGCGTACTTCCACTTAACAGCAGCGCTTAATGCACATTGCTCTGTTTTCGCGTCAGTTCAGACATTCTAAATTGAGAAGCGTGGGCAGTACGGTGAAGTTTGTTTTATTTCGACGCGCCTCTGGATGACATTTGTCTTAACTGCGAAGTGTGCTTCAGCTGCAGCTCAGGAGAGAAACTACTGTTCCGTTGATAATTATAATTTTCTTTCTTTTTTTTTGCATTCAGAAGGAGTGTAAGAAGAATGATTTTTCTTCGAAAACGTCGGAGTGAAAAAAAAAATTTAGCAAGAGGATCAGCAGGCTTGAGCAACTAATCCTAGTCATGAGAACTTCACTGCGACAGCAGCTGGCTGTCACAGCCATCGGAGTCGTATGATTAGGGTGGTGATGGGGACATTTGAAGGGGATGAGAAAGCAGTCGGATTGTTTCATAAATGTGTGGAGGAATGAATATAAAGTTGTATAACTATGATAAATAAATGAAAGTAGAATAGTGGAATACCGGGAACTGTCTTTTTTTGAAACTCTCATTCTGTGTGTGTAATAAAAGTACACGACAAAAGAGAAAAATGATTTATCATATTGACACGGAAATAGATAGAATTAGTAATAGCCTTCCGCTAGGAGAATGTATAAGTTCTTGTGGGATTGTTTGCGATGCACTAAAAAAAAGTTTGCGATGCCGTAAACATCGTTTCGTCATACCCAGTAGTATTGGGCATTTCCCCTTCGGTTATCTGCAAACTTCACCTGAATGCACCAATGTATCTCAGTGGGCAGCACATAAAAACAAACCAATGTTTGAAAAGATCAGCCGAATTCCTACAAATTTCAGTTAGCACGGCTCAGAGGGTGCGCCTTCTTTAAGGACATGCGCATTTACCGCACTTAAACGTAACTTCGCTGTTGCGTTATAGTCCTGTTTTAATCCTGACCATAACCTGGGCAATAGCCGCGGCTTTTCCCGCAGCAGAGGCATTCGCAGGCATTTCGACTTACATCGGTCTCTCTCCCTGTATCCTGCGACTATTGTTGTTGTCCCTTATAAGATTGGTGACCGCCATGGCAGCTTAGTGGCTGCGGCATTGCGCTGCTTAGCACGCGGTCGGGGGTTCGATTCTCGAGCGCGGCGGCCACATTTTGATGGGGACGAAATGCATAAACGTTCGCGTACCTTGCACTGGGTGCGCGTTATAGAACCCCAGGGGGGTCGAAATCAATATGGTGCGTCTCAGAATTAGGCCGTAGTATTAGCACGAAATACCTCGGAATTTCGAGAGAGAGAGAGAAAACAAGGGTAGGAAAGGCAGGGAGGTCAACCAGAACAGCATCCGGTTTGCTACCCTACACTGGGCGTGGGGGAAAGGGGAATAGAAAGCGGAAGAAAGGGAGAGAGTAAACACTGAGTACGTGTGGAAGGGATACCATACACACGGACACTATAAACGGTCTGTTAATCCCGTGCACTTCAAGTACCGCACAAGTGCACGAATCGCTTTTCGAGCCAGTGACCGGTGTTGCCACGGTCCGAGTATCTTTGACTCGGTGAATATTCAAACCGGCCGAATACTGGACACCTTGGAATAGCGAACCCTCGAGTCGAATACGGTTCTAATAGCAAAGACCATGCGATTCGTATTCGAAATTTCGTATATTCGCGCAACCCTCGCGCACAGATTTCAAGTGGTAGAATAAAAAAATCAGTGCTATAGACTAAACAGTAATAATAATTAGTATACGCAGCGGATACAAGTGGCCACACTGTTGTCAAACAATTACGACGAACAAACCCTAAGTGCGGTACAAGAACGTGTTTAGCTTCCTTTTGGAGGTGGTTATTCGTGGCCCGAGGTTGCAGCATCTGTTACGGGTGGAACCTCCCTTTACCCCCATGGCTCACCCGTAAGCGGGCACCAACCGGTAGTTGGAGCGCACCTTCTCAAACTACCACTACGGAACCCCGTGCAGCGTCTGCGACCCCCTCTGGTGTACCAGAAATGCAACGTTTCGAATGAAAGCATTTGCTGCTTCGACGAGAGGCACAGCGTTTCAACGACATCTCAAAACGATAGCTGCCGTGAGAGAAGAATGCGAGAACGCTTACCTTACGAACTGGCCATCGTGCTGATTTTACCGCTCTATTAGACTGCTCAGTTTTCGGGACCGGCACAAGAAACCGGTTAAACACGATAAAAGAACCCTCCCCATTTCCGCTTGTTTCCCAAAACGCTTCTAGAACGAAACGCTTCTAGAAAAAATAATAATCGAGAATTACTATACTCTCTAACGCAAAATTTGAGCACAGCTCTATACGTCTTTTCACTTCGCGATATATAGAGGCTAAGAATTTGAGAGGCGTGTAGAAGAGTCGGCGATCGTCGAGAATCTTATGTGCGGTTCAGGCGCGTCGGCTTTTATGCATGACTCGTAGAAAGTTTCCGAGTAATCGATGGTGCTCGAGTGGCTTCCAAACAGTACTACACTATTCGCGTCGGGGATACGATCAAATTAATTAAAAATACAAAGAGGATAGAACTACCGATAACATTCGAGGAACTTCTGATGCATCCAGGTTCGTCGCACGTCGAGGAATGACGTTCTACATTTGTTAGCTCATGAAAAGCAGTGACCGATAAAAGATAAGGAACTCATTGGGGAACAGACGATCGCACGTAGTCTGGTGCCATCGTGTAGCGGCCGTCGGGGCAGAACGCCTTGATCGGCACTACGCTTTTCTTTTCACACTTTCGCCATACCCCTCCTCCGCTTCCGGCTGTACTTCCACTGTACCCTCCTGTTCCGATTCCCTCCATACGCTCTCTTTGCTCTCGCCGCTTTCTTCATCCTTTGTGGCGCTTCGCATTTACTCTTTCATCCGCTGCGCTCATTTGCTCGGTTACGCGGGAAAGCCGAGGCTCGACGAAGGAACGGGCGCCTAGGAGCTGCACTCTAAAGAAAAAAAAAGCCCGATAGATTACTCAGTCTTCAAAGTCTGTTGTCTGTGCCTCTGTGCCTTCGGTTATGCTTTTCGCTCCGTGTTTTCGGAGAAATCGAAAATATCCCAAAAACACAGGCCAGGGAAATTTTGACAATTCGGATTTACCCGATGAACTCTGATTTTAACGGCCAATATGACCCTGTTCAGTTCTTTATCGAAAGCCTTTCGATGAAGTGCATATTCTAAGCAGTCACTGATATATCGGCCGGTTTGATCGATATAAACTTTAACTCACGTGACAGTATCTTGTAGACCGCATCCATCCCACACTAGTTTGTCGCCTTGGGAGCGCGAGAAATTTTTATATACGGTCCATTGGCGGCACTCTAGTGTCAGGGGACCAAATTGGGTGCGGAAAGCCTGCTGGCGGAAGACAAGGTATGCTCACATGACGAATTTCTGTAGCTCTAGAGAAATATTGGGCACGCAAAATGGGGAAGAAACGAAAGCTTTCCAGCTATTATATAAAAGAGTATGGTGATTTTGAAAGTCAACATCATCTGAAGGAGTTATTGTTTGCAAGTTTTGTCGTTTGACAGTTAGCATTGCCAATGGCTAAGGCGCCTTAAGAATTGCGAGTATTTACAATAACAACGCCACGTCCAAATCAGGAAGCCCCGTCTAGACACAGGTCAGCCTTCTTTACACTGCTGGTTCTCTGAATTTATGGCTATGTGAGAGTGTATGTAGCATGCTTCGTACAGTCTGACACCGTTTCTCCGTTTATCGTGCACGTTTCCTTCTAAAGCCAGGTGTCTTAACAGACTTCACAAGGTCGCAATCCAATTTGTTCCCATCGTCTTGTTATTCCTATTCCTTAGGCAACTCATCACAGGAGAACTCGCTGTAAAAATGCATCGCGAGGGCCCCATCCAACAGACAAGACGCGGATGACATCTCGCACCAGTTTTGCCGCGCACTCAGTCACGCTCGGACTTCCCATGTACCAGGCTGATGGACCTCTTGGCAGCTTCTTTCGAAGCTGTCCGGTGTCCCGTGGCACGCACAATGCCAGGCAGTTATCAGCTATAGCAGAAATACCTGCATGAGGTCAGTGCGAAAGACATGGCGACGATAAGCTCTTCGGTGAAAGACCGCCCTATTCCCATCACCACCGACGAGTCGCCGGAACACCGCGGACGTTCGGCGATGGCGGTGCTTGGAACCTTTTACGACGACGAGTTTCCTGGACGTAGGACCCTCAAACCCCTTTTTTATTCGCATGAAGTTGTGCATGACTTGCTGATTATATAAGCTAAGGTTCCTCACTCACTCAGTAATCACTCATTAGGGTACTTGAGGCAGAGTGTACCCTTGTACACAAGGTTTACTCCATACGCGCTTCGTTTGAGTGCTCCTCAGTCTATGGCGTGACCTACTTGAGGTCTTCATGTCAGATGACGGAAGTCTGTTGCATCTCCTTGACGAGAATGACCACTCAACGACTGTTGCAGACCCTCATGAATGCTACGCTGTTGTTGCTGAAAAGTGGAGACAGGCAGTTGAGAGGAAGCTCTGGCATAGGCGCTCCAGTACAAGAGTGAATCGTTTTGGAACTATGTTCAAATTGCGAACACAAATGTGAAGCATGAGCTAGCCCGCGCGTTCAAAACCTATGCGCCGATATTTTAGTGTTTCTTGAAACAGACGGCATGAGCCAACTCATGAGTGATTTTGCGAACTATCAGAACTATGAAATCCGTAACATTGTTGAACCCCTGTCGGCTTGAGGACTTCCACAGTCCAGTGACCAGTGCTTTCTCGCTGCGCGCTAAGCCTTTTGGTTCGGCCTGCTTCTAGCGCAAACGTTGAAAGGGCATATTCATAGCTGAGAATCATCAATCGAAAGGAGCACGCTTCCATCAGTGACAGCAACCTCGCAAAGTCTGCTGGCATCTATTGCAAGCTTTAAGGTTCTAATGCACACAAAATTAGGTGCTTTGTATTCAAGTTAATGCGCTTGTGTGTTCAAACCTTCCTGAAAACAGAAATACGCTTCGTGCGTTCTGACATTACCATGTTCAGATATCACTTCACCTAAGATTTCAGAATATTGAGAATAATGCAGAATTTGACACCGAATTTCGGAGAATTGGGATCTTACGAAAAAATAAACTCCGATAAACGCCAAATTTCCACCAAAAAATCAACTCCCAAAAGCACCCTGCGAATTTTAAGAAGGATAAACTCCAAAAACACGGAGCCTAGTTATAATCTCATGAACCTGAAGGAGAAATCATTATTCTGGACGCAGAAATCCTTTCGCAATACTGTGGGTCGCATACGCCAGACAGTCATCGCCCGCCAGAATCAATAACGTCTCGGCCTTTGTCATTTTCCTTTGTCACACGGCTTCCTTGAAGACTACTTTAACAGTCCGCGAAAAAGAAAATGGGCGCCAGTCTTACGCGCGGCTTAATTTGGGTCGGTTGGGAAATCATGATTACTCAAACACGCGGCGCCGAGCAGAAAGCATCGTGGAGTACGAAGAAATATGGTGGCGGAATAGTATAGTGAGCGCTGCGACATAGTACACTGAATAATGCCGGCAGCGAATTTTCTTCGGAAACTTTCGGAATTGAAATGGCGTGTTTGCCAAAGCGCATGTAAGCATGATTACAGTCCATCTGTCTCTCTTTTGAGGACCGTGCCTAAATTCAAGTAATTGTTTAGCTTGCACGCGTTGAGGCACAACGAATAAATGGCGCAGATGTTGAGGTGTATATCAGTAGCACACGAATGCCCAGGGACATCGGTCAAGAATTCGATAGGCGAAATATATTTGACTATAACATGTAACATGCGAAAGAAAATCAACTAGTTGAGAGCAGTTGGTTTAAAAACTAAAAGAACCGGAAAATTGGCGATTATACATTAGCGATTATGGTGGCATATTTCGGAAGAAATAAATGCTATACACATGCTTAATTAAGTCCTGTACTCTCAAGTGATAAATATTTGTTGTGGACAGACTGAGGGCGAGGGTACTACGGGGGCTCCCTGCTCTTCATGTTGTACAGTAATGAATGAATAAATAAATAGATAAATAATTAATATAATGAAGTAAATAACTGAATGTAAGATATATCAATTGCGTATCATCAAGTTTTTAAAATATGTTGCTCATGCGATAAATTTTGTATTCTCATTTAATTTTTTCGCGGTTACACTCCCCCCTTACGGAATGTCACCTATGATGCATGTAAGGAATTTTTTTCAATAAGATCTCTAACGACGACAACGACAGCACAATTCTGTGTTGCAGGGTGGCCTAAAAGCACAACTCATGGCTTCGATTCCCTGCAGCGGCGGTCACGCCTTAATAATAATAATATTTTGGGGTTTTACGTGCCAAAACCACTTTCTGATTATGAGGCACGCCGTAGTGGAGGACTCCGGAAATTTTGACCACCTGGGGTTCTTTAACGTGCACCTAAATCTAAGTACACGGGTGTTTGCGCATTTCTCCCCCATCGAAATGTGGCCGCCGTGGCCGGGATTCGATCCCGCGACCTCGTGCTCAGCAGCCCAACACCATAGCCACTGAGCAACCATGGCGGGTGCGGTCACGCCTTGAACTGGGCGGTGAGCCAACAGCTGTTATTTGTACATGTCTTCTGAAGCAGTGGAATTTCATGCGAACCCGTTTCCTATGAAATTCGTCGATAATTTTGCGCCCATATAAAGTTTTTTTTGCGATACGTTTAGCCCGACAATGCACGCAACGCGTGAGGGCGTGATACCTTCGCTGCGGGCACCGTGCGTAAGCGCAGTATGCAAATATTATCATAATTTGCATAATTTAAGAGCGCCCATCGGTCCTCGGCGACTTCGAACGTGACGGCTACGCAGGGAATTGGCGCTCGGTTTTTGCTGCTGTGCACGCGGGATGCTTTTGACAACACCCGGGTTCCTGTTCCCATTGCGACGGCTCTGCCAGAAGAACGGCTACAGGTTGCAACAAGTGTACAAAAAAAGCTAGCTTGTTCTCGTTCATCAATGCAACAACAAAGCAGAAGATAAGACAAAGCGGGACAGACGAAACAGACGTTGATCAGCCGTGCAGAAGACAGCAGAGAGGCAGGCGACGGACGTTGTTCAAAGTCTTTGCAGACTGTTTTGCATCATCATGTCGTCTGCACTGCTTGCATGGGGCTACGATGGGCCGTCCGCCTCGCTTTGTCCTATCGTGCACAGCATTTGCATCAGGCTAAACGCTCGCTGTGAGCGTTGCCTTTCCCGAAAAATCTTCATCAAATGCTCGCTTTGCAATACGTATGCGCACGTCAAAAGTTCTGCGAAGAGTTGAAGCGAGCTACCCCGTGCACCACGTCGTTGAGAAATATGCAGATCAGTTGACGGCTGTTTTTAAAGCATGCAGGGGGCGACATTAGTGCGTGGTTAACGAATAACGTTGCGGGCGTCGAGCATCTGGTGGTCGTAGAGCATCCTCTCTGGTGTTCTCCCTCCCTGTCTTTTGACAGCGCCATACTCGCATCCCCCTATTGCTGACCGCCTTTCAGGTGCCAGCAGACGATGCAAGATATTTGCAGTTCCATTAGCGGCGATTTTATCTCGTTCTTTCTTTTTGTTAGTTTGTTTAACAGAACCAATTAGTTACTACCCTCCAAACTAATGCTATTTTTTATGTTTACATGTGGTCACCCAGCAAAACGAAATCCCTGGTTGTCAGGACGGCGGCAACGGATTCGATCTTTCTTGCGAGTTGTGCGTTTAGGCAAAACATTGAAGAGATTAACTTAGGTCTGCCCTGAAAGTAATGTCAGTGAATTTATTGTGACGCGACTATACGTCGGAGCGCGGTCTAACCGGATGAAACTCGTAGGGAACCCAGCTATTAACAGTTGGCCCCTATAGTTCAACCCACATCACACACGTAATGTGGTAAATGCGGGTTCTGTTCCACTCTGCAGCAAGCTGTATTCCTGTCCACTTTGATTGCCTCCGCACTGAAATTTTTACATTTACAATAAATGAAAAGTAATTGCTATTTTTCTTTTTTTGCCTTCACAATGTTTGTTAACAGCACATGGATGTAACAAATGACGGATCCCCTTCGCTTCCCTTATTCTCGTTGATATATTCCGTTTTCTATGCAACCTAGGAGAGCAATGTGCACATCTAAAGAAAATTGAAGCAAAATGTGATAAATTTTATGTCTGAAGCCGCAGTATATCATGCAAAGCACAAAAAGATATGCAGCATAGCATGATCTACATTGCTGATGCACTTCAACTGCGATCATTCCTGTACCTGCAAAAATTCTGGGAGCATGCAAACATATCGCTTGTTCGCTCTAAATGCCGCATTTCTGCTTTACGTGCATAATACTTCACGATGTGCCACACAATGACAGAAGCGTGCTAGCATTGTGAATATACTACGATGAATAATGGTGAAAATAGATGTTGTCTCAAAAATTATTAGGTATTTGCTAATGAATAATACTTGCTTTTGGCACTATTAAATTCATGTCTGATTTGGTTTCAAAAATGTGCATTCATATGCCCCTAGTATTTGTATATAAGCCTATACAAGGCTAGCCCTGGTAGTGTTGGCCAGTGCTGCTCAGGCGTAGGCTCCCTTGCGCACTCGGTATATACATCTATGATTCAAGTAGTGGGAGACACCTTGTATATATAATGGTGATTAACTGATCAATAAAAATATATATATGTGCAAAACACGCGCACATATACATGTGTTTTCAGATATATTTTAAATCTCAATATTCCTCAATAAGGCTCAAGAACACTCAATATTAATCAACAATAAGTCAACTAATTTAGTCAATGGCTTTATTTTTGTGAACTAATCAACAATTCCTAAATAATACTCAATATTATACGACAATATGTCAATGGCATTTAGTCAACAAGTTTATTATTGTGAACTACTCAACAAACTTATTTTTAAGTTATTATTGTGTGCTTTCAACACGTGTTGAGACATTGTTGAAAGGCTATTGAGTCAACGTTTCGTGAATAATATCACAACGTTTCAATAGTCATTTTTATTAGGGTTCTCTCGCAGTGAAGACCACCATATTTTTGTGTTTGTTTGCCTCCAAGAATGGCTCAAAGCCACTATGGAAAAGTGGCCAAGGATTCAGCTGCCCGTTTCTTCCTCAAATAATTGGATGCATCCGCTGTAGGGAACTGGAGAACACAGCGGTTTTAACGCCCTTTATATTGTTACGTAGGACGACACCGACGAAAAGCTATTTACAAGTATATTTACAAGGCAATACGCCGCAGTTGACCAAGAGGCAACAGCCCGCGCTAGCTTCCAATCGTCGTCTTCGTCTTCTTCCTGCGCGGCTCTTCGTCAGTGGGAATACGACCCCGTAGCATTACCCCCGGCGGCAAAAGCGCCGTCCCGGAGCGACTAAAGGCTGGACTCGGAAGCAGTGTAGTAGCTCTTGAGCCTACTGACGTGCACGACATCACTGGACGCCAGAGTAGATGACGAGGTTGAGCTCACAGGAGCAATTTCATAAGTCACAGGCGTCACCTGGCGAAGCACGCGGTAGGGCCCTGTGTATCGCGAAAGGAGCTTTTCGGAAAGTCCAACGTGACGACAGGGCGACCACAGGAGCACGAGTGCACCAGGCGAAAACTGTACGTCACGGTGGCGGGCGTTGTACTGACGCTGCTGCGTGGTTTGCGAGTCCGTCAGTCGAGCACCGGCAAGCTGGCGTGCATGATCGGCGAGGGCGATGGCGTCGCGCGCATACTCGGTTGTTGAGGTCGCAGCAGGAGGAAGTACCGTGTCAAGGGGCAAGGTCGGTTCGCGACCGTAGAGTAGATAAAATGGAGAAAATCCGGCGGTGTCGTGCCGGGAAGAATTGTAAGCAAAGGTGACGTAAGGAAGGGCAACGTCCCAGCCGTGGTGGTCCTTCGAAACGTACTTGGACAGCATGTCGGTAAGGGTACGGTTTAAGCGCTCTGTCAGGCCATTGGTCTGAGGATGGTATGAGGTAGTCAGCTTGTGTTGAATAGAGCAGGAACGCACAATGTCGGCGATAACTTTCGAGAGGAAGTTACGACCGCGGTCAGTAAGCAGCTGTTGCGGGGCGCCATGCACTAAGATAATGTCACGCAAGAGAAAGTCCGCGACGTCAGTGGCGCAACTGGTAGGTAGAGCCCACGTGATAGCGTATCGGGTGGCGTAATCAGTTGCGACGGCTACCCATTTGTTCTCAGAGGATGACGTGGGAAAGGGACCGAGGAGGTCTAATCCAACACGAAAAAACGGTTCCACAGGGACGGCGATCGGCTGGAGATGACCGGAAGGTAGCACCTGAGGCGTTTTCCGACGCTGGCAGGGATCACAGGCAGCAACATAGCGTCGGACGGAGCGAGCAAGACCAGGCCAATAGAAGCGGCGGCGGACGCGGTCGTACGTGCGGGTTACGCCAAGATGTCCTGCAGTGGGTGCGTCATGCATCTGAAAGAGCACAGTCTGTCGTAGATGTTGTGGCACGACAAGAAGAAGATCAGGGCCGTCAGGGAGGAAGCTCCTTCGGTACAGAATGCCGCCCTGGAGGACATATCGGCGAACGGATGCGTCGCTAGGTGCAGAGCGCAGACGCTCGATGAGTACTCGCAGCGATAGGTCTCGGTACTGCTCATCGGCGATGTTAGCGAAGGCAGACACAGAGAAAATGCCGTCGGCGGTACTACTGTCGGCGTCGTCAGGCTCGTCTACCGGGTAGCGAGACAGGCAGTCAGCGTCCTTGTGTAGTCGGCCAGATTTGTAGGTGACAGAGAACGAATATGCTTGGAGGCGTAAGGCCCAGCGACCAAGTCTTCCTGAAGGGTCTTTCAATGAGCATAACCAACACAGCGCGTGATGGTCTGTGATAACGGAAAAGGGTCGGCCATATAAGTATGGGCGGAACTTCGCAACCGTCCAAACTAGGGCCAGACACTCACGCTCAGTGATAGAATAGTTGCGCTCCGCGGGCGAGAGGAGCCTGCTGGCGTAAGCGATAACACGGTCGTGGCCACGCTGGCGTTGTGCCAGTACTGCGCCAATTCCGTGACCACTGGCATCAGTACGGACTTCGGTAGGCGCAGAAGGATCGAAGTGGGCCAGAACGGGGGGCGTTGTGAGAAGATCGATGAGAAGCGAGAAAGCAGAGGCCTCGTTATCGCCCCACTGGAAAGGGGCGTCTTTTTTCAAAAGCTCGGTTAGTGGTCGTGCTATGGCCGCGAAATTTTGGACGAAACGGCGGAAGTACGAGCAAAGGCCGATGAAGCTGCGCACATCCTTGACGCACTTCGGAACAGGGAAGTGCGTAACAGCATGGATCTTGCCTGGGTCCGGTTGCACTCCGTTCGCGTCAACGAGATGTCCAAGGACGGTAATCTGGCGACGGCCGAATTGGCACTTCGATGCGTTGAGTTGCAGACCGGCTCGCCGAAAAACGTCCAGGACTGCTGAGAGGCGCTCGAGGTGCGTAGCGAATGTTGGGGAGAATACTATAACGTCGTCTAAGTAGCACAGGCACGTGGACCATTTGAAACCGTGAAGAAGGGAGTCCATCATGCGTTCAAAAGTGGCAGGAGCGTTACATAGGCCGAACGGCATCACCTTGAATTGATAAAGACCGTCGGGTGTTACAAAGGCAGTCTTCTCGCGGTCGAGATCGTCCACGGCAATCTGCCAATAGCCGGAGCGAAGGTCAATAGAGGAGAAATAGCGAGCACCGTGGAGGCAGTCAAGGGCGTCATCAATCCGAGGTAGGGGATACACGTCCTTTTTGGTAACCCTGTTAAGGTGCCGATAATCCACGCAAAAGCGCCATGAGCCATCCTTCTTTTTTACCAGCACAACCGGTGACGCCCATGGACTACATGACGGTTCAATAATGTTCTTGGCAAGCATTTTGCGAACTTCGGTGTGAATCACTTGACGCTCAGCCGGTGATACTCGATACGGGCGGCGATGAATAGGAGGGGCATCTCCGGTATTAATGCGATGTTTAACAGCTGTTGTTTGGGCCAAAGGACGATCGTTGAAGTCAAAAATATCTTGGTAGGAAATGAGAACGCGGCAGAGCGCACGAGCGTGCTCGGACGGCATGTCGGGTGCAATCATTTTCTGTAAGTTGGCGATGGTACAAGTCGCCGACTGCGATGGTAGAGGAGGATCGGTTGAATTGTCGTCTATTGAAATCGATGCTACAGAGTGATCCTCGAATGAGCAAAGTTGGGCCCGAGACATCCCGCGTGGCAGCACTTGTGTCGTCAAGGCAAAATTGACCACTGGCAGGCAGACGCAATTCGCCGTAATAGATAAAATAGTATGAGGTAGTGTGATCCCGTGTGTAAGGAGGACGTCTTGCATAGGAGCCGCGATGTAGTGACCGTCGGGCACTGGCGGGGATGTCACGAAGTCAACGTAAGTCAGTGCCGAAGGTGGCAAGCGAACGAAGTCGACGGAACTGAGGCGAGGAAGGTGTTCTTCAGCGGGATCCAGAACAGGCAGGTCGAGGCGGAGAGTACTGGCGGAGCAATCGATGAGAGCAGAATGTGCGGAGAGGAAGTCGAGGCCGAGGATGATGTCGTGGGGACAGTGAGCGATGACTGTGAATAGCACGGTCGTGGAGCGATCGGCGAAGGAGACGCGGGCGGCACACATACCAATTACGGGGGCTGTTCCGCCATCGGCGACACGTGCAACAGGCGTCGTGGCGGGCGTGATTATTTTCCTCAGCCGGTTACGAAGATCCGCGCTCATTACCGACAAATGCGCCCCAGTGTCTATGAGAGCTGATACAAAAATACCGTCGACTTGCACGTCAAGAAGGTTCAGATGGGTGGGCAACGTCAGGAGAGGATTTGGCGGCGCAGGGAGCAATGCAGCGTCACCTCGAGGCGCTGCATCGTCTAGTTTTCCGGCTGGGAGCGGCGTCCGAAGGGAGTCGGCGAATAGGAACGACGGGGCTGGGGAGAGCGAGATTGTCGTCGTTGGGGCGAAGGCGAACGAGAATAGGGTCGGTTCGGTGCAGGAGAATCGGTGGCGGCATTATCTGAGCGGGCAGCATAGGGACGAGAAAGGCCACCTGGGGGGCGAGAGTAGGCAGGATATGTAGACTGGTTCGGGGAACTCCAGCGACTGCGGCAGTGCCGAGAAATGTGCCCAATTCGATGGGAGTGAAAACAAATTGGCTTGTCGTCTGCAGTGCGCCATTCAGAGGGGTTGCGGAAACGTGGAGGGTAAGAAGGTGCGGGACGGGGTGGAATCGAAGATGCCGGGTGGGGATCAGGGCGATGGGCCGAGCAGATGGTGTGAATACCCAAGTTGGCGAACTCCTGGCGGACAACTGCCTGGATCAGGGAAGCAGGTGCATTGGAGGGGCTGGAGTCGAAGGCAGCCGGATAGGCGGCCTCGATCTCACGCCGGACAATCCTGGTAACATCGCCAGTGTTGTTGGGACGAGGTGCGTCGGCACAGGAAGATGTCGCTGGGGTGTTGGGCAGACGGGCAAACTGTTGGTCGATACGTCGGCTTTTAGCGAATTCCAGGCGGCGGCACTCTTTTATAACTGCATCCACCGTCGCGACGTTGTTAAACACGAGCAAGTTGAAGGCGTCATCGGCAATGCCTTTGAGGATGTGGGAGACCTTGTCGGACTCAGTCATGTGTGCGTCAACTTTGCGGCAGAGAGCCAAGACGTCCTGAATGTACGTGACGTAGGGCTCCGTTGACGTCTGCACACGACCGGAAAGCGCCTTCTGCGCGGCAAGTTGGTGACCGTAGGGGTTACCGAACAAGTCTCGAAGCTTTTGCTTAAGCGAATCCCAACTGGTCAGCTCATCTTCGTGCGTCCGATACCAAACTCGAGGTGTGCCACCGAGGTAAAAGACGACGTTGGCGAGCATGATAGTTGGGTCCCACCGGTTATTGCGGCTGACGTGTTCGTAAAGGCTGATCCAGTCCTCGACGTCTTCCCCATCTTTTGCCGAGAATACGCCAGGATCACGGGGAGCGGAGAGGGTGATGTAGGTCGTCGAAGTGGCAGCAGGTGTCGGAGCCGGTGGAGTCGGGTTGGCGTCGCCGGGAGCCATGAAGGTAGGCTCGACGGAACGTCCACTGCGAAGCTCCGTGACGAGGTACAGGGAACGTCCACCTCCACCAAATATGTTACGTAGGACGACACCGACGAAAAGCTATTTACAAGTATATTTACAAGGCAATACGCCGCAGTTGACCAAGAGGCAACAGCCCGCGCTAGCTTCCAATCGTCGTCTTCGTCTTCTTCCTGCGCGGCGCTTCGTCAGTGGGAATACGACCCCGTAGCAATATTGAGAAGGGGTCAATCGTATAAAACTTAATTATTCATGATGGATTCATGAAAAAAGACTTATGTATTATAATACTCTGTGATGTACATAACATCACGTTTGTACGGCATCGGAATGTATGTTGTGTAATTCTTCACACGCATGTACATACTTCAACACTTTCAGACTGCCTCTGTCTAAAGTGGCTATATTATATCAGCTAATATTTATAGCTTCATGGAATACTTTGTTCACAGTTGTTAAGAAACAGACTTATGGCATTTTTAGGAATATTTACATTTAATTATTGAAACGTATTTGATTCAGATAATCTTGGTTCATCAAGTTCATATTCATTTGTTTTGTGCGACACAGTCACTTTCTTCGCGTTTTTATTGTTTAGTGCAACGCCCAAGCACCTACCAGCCCAATGTTGCTACATCATGTCATTGTGGATGACTTTCAAACTTGGTCGCCGTACACAATACTTAAAGTACATTGTTTTCGTAATTCCCAATTTAGGCCTCAGGTAAAAAGGCAGTTGCATAACCTCAACCCTCCGGAATTTTTCGCAAGCTGTACGCATATTGGCTCGCTCTAAGGTTTTACGAATGTTGGGTAAAGTTTTAAGAAAGGTGGATTCTGCTTGTGAAAAAGTTTTAAAATACCTACAGCTGGGGTTGTGCAATACTGTAATTCATATTTCAGCTTGATATGAGAACTCAACACAGCTTTCAAAATGATAACTCACCGATATCTCGCTACGGTGCAATTAATATTATCCTAATTAGATGGCAACAACACGAAATATGGCACAAGAACGTGGCAAACACTGTGCCTTTCTCCTCTGTGCGAACAGAGTGCACATACGCGTGTGTTTTATGCTCGCCCCATCACGTATGTTATGCTCTTCTACTTGCGAAAAGCCTAGTTTCAATTTTTTATCTCTAGCACAAGTAGAACGCCTTGCGCCCCATCCTGCACGAGGTTGGTCGGCATATTTCCAACCTACAGACCGTTTCTTTACAGCTTGGAGGACAGCTTTCACATCTAAACAGCGGCGTTTGTTCAGCGGTTGTTCTTTTTTATCGGGTAACCCACGTCTTGGCAGATATCCGGAAGAAGATCCCTTTTTTTGTGTTCCTGGCAAGGAAAATAACGCGGACCGTTCACCATGCGGGGCCACTTCACATAACGATGATCGAAACGGTTTCGTTGAGTTTGTTTTAGCAGAAAAAGAAAATTTATGGATGCTTGCCCTACGTTTGAAGCACTTTCTCAGTTCACACAATGGAGATCGCTATAAGGAAAAGAAAAGCTGCTGTAGTTGAATGGTCTCGTGACAAAGGAAAGAAAGGCGTGCCACGAAGAATTGTCTCTTATTCAGAAAAGGCATGAAGAAACAAGTGCACATGCATATAACCTTCATTATACTGCACGAATTGTTTGGCGAACCACTCTTTTCTACATTTCACACGCAGCATAACGCCTCAGCCCAGCAACGTGTTCCCCCCTCCACCCCTCCGAAAAAAAAAATCCTGGCCACATGGATTTTTTTTTATCCTCTGCCTCACCCGAAGCTCAGTAGAGGTCAGTCAGCTACACTTAGAATGCTGCAGACGGGATCTTTCCCGTCGCGGGGATTCCTCAGTAGGATCTACTCGGATGTGGACCCTAGTTGTCCTGACTGCACTGAAACCTTTTGCTCAATGGCTCACATGCTCTGGCGATGTCCCGCGTTGCCTAACGACTTCCTCTCCAGCGAAGCCGAGTGGGAGGAGGCCATCAGAAGCACGGTACTCCAAAAGCAAGCCCAGGCTATCCAGAGGGCCCAGGAAAGAGCGGAGCGTCACGGCGTTCTGTCCTTTACGTGGGCGCGGCCAGCGGCTACAATGGCCTCCCGTTAGGAGGTCCTGAAAGTAGCTCCTCAGGACTAAATAAAGTTCGTTGTCTGTCTGTCTGTCTGTCTGGCCACATGCCTGCCTTGGCATCTCTGATTGCTTTGTTTTCAGGATTTGCCTTTCTTTCACTTGAGACACATACCTTTCATGGTTTCATGCGCAAAAAAATGCGCGGTCTTGTATCCAAGGCCGATAGTTTCGCGACTGCTTTTGCATGGCACGCGTTGGGAAATGCAGCGCGCGTTTTATTGAGTGCTCGTGAGTCTAGCATTAAGAAAAATTTGGGGCAGCCTCGTGGTAGTGACGCGAAGACTCGCACAACAGCGCAGCTGGCAGCCCCACCTAGGTTATTCTTGGTTCGCCCAAGTTTACGCGTGGTTATGCTTGGAGGCTCGGCCAAGTTTCCTGCGTCGTTATGCTTCGAGACTCGGTCAACTTTTATGCGTGGAGTCGTCGTTAGCCTCCCAAAGAGCACTGAACACTCGGTCATGAAAGTTTGTACGTGTTGTTTTATTTTCGGCACCAGTCGTTTCTTTCGCCCTCGTCGTCCGAGGGCACAACTACACAGGGCAAATCTTCGCCCACCGCGTCTCCCCCCCCCCCCCCCCCGGTTAGCCTCGCCGCCACTTCAACGGTGCAATATTCGGGATTCGACCGAAGTCGTCGTATCCGCCCTCCAGTAGCGGCGCGGTGACTTCTGCGTCGCGTTTCCTCTTCTTCGGGAATGACGCTCTGCTTCTGTCGCCCCTATCTCTCTCTTCGTCGGATCTGTTCTGTGGGCGGCGGAGCGGAGCTGCTTTTATACCACCGGGGAGACGTCACAGCTTAGGTCCGCGCCTGCGCATGCGCGGCCTCCGTACGGCGCGGCGAGGCAAAGCTACGGGGAAGAGGTGCCGGCACTCGCGATGCAGTCATCGCTAAAGCGAGTTTTTGCTGCACACAATCACCGGCCCAACCATCAGCTAAAATAGCATCGCTGTTAAAAGATAATAATAATAATAATATTTGGGGTTCTACGTGCCAAAACCACTTTCTGATTATGAGGCACGCCGTAGTGGAGGACTCCGGAAATTTTGACCACCTGGGGTTCTTTAACGTGCACCTAAATCTAAGCACACGGGTGTTTTCGCATTTCGCCCCCATCGAAATGCGGCCGCCGTGGCCGGGATTCGATCCCGCGACCTCGTGCTCAGCAGCCCAACACCATAGCCACTGAGTAACCACGGCGGGTACTGTTAAAAGATAAAACTTCCAGAAGAACATGCTGATGGCCGGGTTCGGGAGGTGAAACGGATGCCTCTTCTCGAGGATGTAAGGTTTCTTTTCCTCCAAATCTGTTCTTTTCTCTTCGTATGTCGGGCAAAAGTTGGCGAAGTCCGAAAGAATATAGAATTTTAAAAAATCACTAAAATTATCTTATCGTTCTGTTTCCCTTTGTGTTTATGAGTAGCAACGTCGCACTCAACAGGTGCAAGCGCATCAGCGCTCAGGAAGCCGGCAACGTCAACCACGCAAGTGACTACGTTAACAGAGATGTGACAACGCAGACGAATGCATCCGGCAACACACGAGTGGTAATGACGGTATAACAAGCAAAAAAGTAGCAGATTCGCCGGTAAGGCGAATCATTCGTTGCGACCGCAAATTATTACACGATAACGCATAGCAGGGCTCATAGTTCGACCGGGCACATAAATAGCAGTGAACATCCGCCTACTAATAAAACTTACCAGCATGGTGTGCCGCGCGAACAATCAAACATGAACGCATTCCACACGGTGACCGCGTAGGTCCATTGCTACAACGCCGGCGTGATTAAGCGCGCTAGCCTTGTGTAGCGAAGGCTCCGGGCTACCTCTCGATTTAACGCGTCCCCAACACTACACTCTTAAGCAAATTTACACCCTTTGGGGTGTATATTTGTCACAGAACAATAAACGTCATCTGTCTTGCTGGCGTTTCCTTCCTTGAAAACGCCGCGCTCGCTACTTTCCTGTGAAGAATGCTCTGTGATGCTGATAACGGGCATGCCGTTCGTGACTTGGAAGCACCGGGCTCGCCGCGCTAAAGCAAGGAAAATGTAGATAAGACAGATGAGGATTATTCTTGTGTGGCAAAACGGTGTAATTTTGCTCTTAAGAGTGTAAACGCGTGGAGAGACAGCGCACGCGAGGCGACCAGGCATCTCGGCTGGCCCAGACTTTGCACACGCCACAGAATACCCCCAATAAAAGGTGCCCGGGCCGCGTGAGCGCTCACATGCGCCGATAACCGTGCGTAGCCACGGCTGCGCTGGAGGAGGAGACACGGGCTAATTTGCCGAACTTCACAAGAGTTCGCCAGTGCACGGCTTCGTCATCACCTTGCCGTCCTGTACTCCCCGATGCAAAATTAAAAATGAAATTGGTGGCCATTTAGACTTAACTACCTTCAGATTGCGATTTCGCGTGCAGGGCATATCCGCTTTTCCCAGCAATCAACTCGAAATGGCGGAACTACGCTAGCCTCACAGGTGATTACGAAAAGAAATTGCAGAAAATAAATGATGGGAGGTATACATGCCTATGTGCGCGTAAAGGGCAGGGGTCATAAGGGCGTTTCTTTTTTCAGGTTCGATTTATCCGCAATCTGCTATGACGCTAACCACAAAGCGCCGACAGGCGTGGAAGTAAGCTGTACACGTTTGCGACATCACATCGCCATGGCATCACGTCGTCACGGTACGACGCCTGTGACGTCACGCTCTTCAAACACGGAGCACGCGCTCTTCCGCCGAGTCTCCACGGGTCGATTTCCCGCGACACGTAAACAACCGCATTTCATTCCCGAGGGATCGCTGCGGGGGGAACAAAGAGGAATGTAGAGGCCTACGAGATAGCAAAATTAGAGCAAAAGTGCGTAAGCAAGCCTTCGGTGTCACTATCGCAAAAGGAGATACGATTCCTTGGTCTGTCTTTGTGACGATTGTAGTGCATATTTTTTTTCTTTTTTTTCCCTTGCCTTGCGCACGTGTCCGGTTCAACGAAATGTACGACTCAATGTTCTTTTTTGCTGTTACGTTTGTTTCCGCTCGCACGGTGTATACTTATCGATGCGTGCGAAAATAAAATCTATAGTTGAAAGTGAAGCGCTGTGTCTGTGTATCTGTTTCTTTCTTCGTCCTCGTCCAGTCGCGCTTATACACTCTACCATGGATTCTAACCAACTAGCCCACCAACGTGTTGTAACCAAGGAATCGAAGCTGAGGCACCGCGTTCTCGGTAGTGCGAAAGGACAAATCGATGAGATGTCCGCCAGCGATACTTTCGTCGTGAAGAGAAAGGCTTCGATTGATATTCGAGGAGCAGTTAGTTCAAGCCTATGTGTACTTGTGACGTTATACACTACCCATGTTGCACGTGTTCGCGTGTGTGTGTGTGTGTGTGGGCGGGCGCGCGTGTGTGCGTACGTGCGTGTGCGTAATGCGGGATCGCTTCCGAAGAATATCGCTCCCACAGCGGTCGTGGCTAAGCGAGATACAATTCGCACGGCTCTGTCTTACTTGCCAGTGACGGCCCGCTTCTGGGTGCACGTTAATGCACCAAGAAGCTTAGAAAAGAACAAACGCTGACTTTAAACTAAGGGTTTATTGATTATCGTGAACATATATATACGCAAGGCTGAATCTGCAAATGGAAACAGCCGACAGAGAGGAAGAAGGTAACCGACCACGTTCCGTCTACGCCAAGAAGTCAAGCACACTCTTTGATGATGCAACAGCAGGCATACTGACCGCTCTACTAATCTATGCAGGGGAAACGCGTGTCGAAATTGCCGACTGTCGAGACCCGACAGATCCACGGCTGAAGAGCTTGAGGTGCGCGCTTCGACCTCGTTGTCGAAAATTACTGCTTCCTCTTGCGGACATTTTTTTCCTATAACTTTTCTCTTTCGCTCTCGTAGAAGCATTTCAGATGATGTGGAATCATGACGTACATCTAAGGAGCGAGCCACGTGGCATTAATGTGGGGAGACATCAGTGTGTCGCTCCTCGCCTAGGCGTCTTGATGAACTTACATTAGAGCACTGAAGGGAATCAAACTCGGGCCATGAAGAACATGCGAATGATGTCAAGCTTGGTTCTTTGCACATTAGAGCACTGAAGAGAATCACACTCGGACCATGAAGAACATTCGAATAATGTGAAGCTTCGTTATTTGCAATCTTCTGCTGCATACATTAAGGAAGGCACGTGTGTGACGTCCTCGAAATAACTTACGTGCGCCCCGGGAGCGCCCTTTTCGGAAGCCATGAACAAATTGTATTCTATTTCTTACTGTTTCTTTCTTGTATTTTCTTTTTTTTTGTGCGCGTTATCTAGGATAATTCTCCTAGCCAAGAGTTTCCTCGTTTCTGGGACTACCTCCAGAAATTGCCCTCGTAACTGCTCGTTACAAGGGGCATGGCAGATTAATACGTTAGCATTCTTAGGGTAGTTCACGTACCTTCCAGGGAATCAATCAATCAATCAATCAATCAATCAATCAATCAATCAATCAATCAATCAATCAATCAATCAATCAATCAATCAATCAATCAATCAATCAACGTCTGTATCTGCTTCCCCGCCTACCTCGATCCCTGGGTAGTCTGTAAGCGCACGTTTAGCTCATTGGGCTGCTTTGCTGCGGGAACAGGGTTCGAAGCGAACCATCGCACCAACATGGGACAGAGTATAGGGCGATATGTATGTACGCGTAGCTCGTGAACGAACTTCTTTTACGCGGGCATGGGTCACTGCAAATGCGCGGCTGGGCAGGAATCGCAGTTCGAAGAAACTCTTTGACGCCAACTTGGGACTCTAGGTATCTGCCACTCGTTGTGTGCTGGACTTAAATGAACGTCTTTGATGTCCACTCGGGTGGCTGGGCATGTGTCAGGTGGTGTGTGCCGCTCTCCAATTGACGCCTTTGACGCCCACTCGGGTAACTAGGTATGTGCCAATGGGAATCTGCCTCTCCACTTCGACGAAAAAGACCCATTAAATTTCTCCGATGCTGAGCGGCGTCGAGTCCATGTCACAAGGGCTCCTCAGGAACCGCAACCCGATGATTTAGCAGGCTGCGCCACAAATACACCGGGCATGTGTCATATTCGATGAATGCGTTTCGTGCCAACGCTCTAGCGAGCTGCGCCATCAATGCACTATGTCCCACTATTAAATGACCATCTCGTCAACTTGGGAAGCTGAGTATGTGCCGCTCAGTGTGCGGCAAGTGAGGTGAAAAATCGCAACATTCGCAAGCACCGGCACACCCCGCTTCTCGTCTCGGTGTCCACCCGCTGACTTTTCGGCAGTGCCACTAGGTGTCGCGGCATGCCCAGAGAGAAGCGTGAGAGGGCAGGCCGGTTGCAGCATGGCGCGTTTCTCAGCGTTCGCACGCACTGACGCGCCATGGATCTCAGAGGCCACGTGCAGGCTTCGCACAGGTGGTGCTAGATGGCGCCAGGTGTTTTTAGTGAAGTAGGAAAGAGGAGTCCCGCTGCAGCACACACCTCACTCGAAACTCGTTTCGACGGTGGCGATACGTTGTGTTGCTATATTGAAGAAATGATAAACGCATTACCATTGACAGTCATCGTGAGATTGCTCCCACGACTTTATTTTGCTGTGCGCGCACAGTCGGGTACCCTTTGCTCTTTGGCAATCGAACATACCCACTCTTAAGTTGTTGGCGTTTGCATATGTTGAGCAGAACAGAGATGCGCTTGCTCGAGCTGCTTTGGTGGTCGGCATACATTGTTTATGCCGGGTTTCTCAGCTAAATGTAGTGAACGTCCAAAAATTCAGTGCTCTAAAACGTACTTCGTGTGGATGAAAACCGCATTAAGCCTAGTATGCTGCCGCTGAGACAAGTGTCAGGGAAGTGACGCAGGCATTGGCCGCGGTACTTGGGTCTATGATTTCTCATTTTTCGCTGCGGTTCTGGCTAGTAGTAATAACCAGAAGGTTCTGTTGACCGCTGTGCCAACTTGAAATAAATTTGGTGCATCTAGGAAAAAGGTCATGACCCATTCCACTTTGCGAAGGTGGCTGAGAAACGAAGCGGTTTAGCATACGACACAGTGGGGACATGGAATTCTGAACAAATGTACGAACATATTTATCGTCCTGATGGGTGGTCATCGTGACGATAGGTATGCACACACATTGTCGCATCACCTCTGTTGATAGATTCGCACGTCACGTAAGAGAATGAATGGCTCATAGCCCCTTTAGAAATGGTTCATACCACCGTAAATAAAAACAATCTATTTTAATGCGGCCTCGCCATTACGATGACAGAAGAGAAATGAAATTATACGCTGGAATGATATGCGGCAATGGCGCCAGCTGTGGAAGAATACGACTATGCTCGAGCCATTACTGATGATGATAGTTTTTTATGATGATGAAGATAGTTCCCTCTTGCAAATGAATGGCTCACACCACCTAAAGCAATGAGTGGCAACGGAGCCAGCTGTGGAAGGAGACGACTATGCTCGAGCCATTGCTGATGATCATAGTTAATGCTGATGATGAATATAGTTGGCTCTTTCCAATGAATGGCTCATACCACCTTAAGCAATGAGCGGCAACGTAGCCAGCTGTGGAAGGAAACGACGACGACGAACACGTGAGCAGTGGCACGAGCGCGTTCGCGCAGTTGCACGGAGGGGCGTGTTCGCGGGTTGTTCGCGGACGACGGAAATTTCCTATCCACATACAACTTCGTTCTAAAAAGCTTATTTCCAACATCTGTAGGGTGCGGAATTTAGGTTACTGGTGACAATACTTTAATTGCACAAGAGTAAGATGGTAAAAGAAAAAGACCCAAGTGCGAAGTTCCCAATTACATGCGAGTCTGCAACAATGACAGATGTCGCAGTTCTGCATTCTTAGTCTCTTACAGCATCTAAAGCGTACAAGTTTGATGCACAATGTCGCGGTTTATGTGAATTGCCACAATACTACAGTGGCAGGATTTTTGCAAGTCAAGTTTTTGAGCGAAGAGAATCTGTTAAGGCTAGTCCACGCTTTCTTGTTGTGCCTTTTTACGTACGTAGCGGCCATGCACGTCTGGAAGAGGGCCGAGCGAGACAAACTAAATGCCATGATAAGGAGGGGGATCAAGAGCGCGCTCGGACTACCAAACTACACACGCACCGACCGACTCCTGCAGTTGGGTATTCATAATACCCTGGAAGAGATTGCAGAAGCACAAGAAAGGGCACAGATTCTCAGGCTCTCCGGCACCAGGGCGGGCAGACGACTCCTAACTGAGATGGGCGTCCCCCCGGCCACTGTCGAAGACGCCTACCAAGGCCTACCGAAAGAGCAGAAAGATAACATCATCATATCGCCCGCCCCGCGCAACATGCATCCCCAGCGCAACGTAGAAAGAAGGAAGGCCAGAGCGGTGGCGCTCCTACGCCGCGCAACAGAACTCCCTGGCGGCAGCTGCTTCGTTGACGCGGCCCAGTATGGCAACAGCGACAATTTCACCGTAGTGTCAATCAACCACAGGGGTTCGACCGTTAACGCGGCTTCGGTACGAACCACGTCGTCGCGTGCGGCGGAGCAAGTGGCCTTGGCCCTCCTGGATGACGGACATGCCAATATCTTCAGCGACTCCAGGGCAGCCATCCGCGCCTTCAGCGTTGGCGCCGTGTGTAAGGAAGCCTGTCGCATCCTCGACGGCAAAACCATCACCACCCACACTCTCACGTGGTTCCCCGCTCACATGGGATCCGTCACGGGAGGCCCCAGAAACCTCAACGAGCTGGCCCACTCCAAGGCGCGAGGTCTCACTTTACGTGACCATGGAGAACTCCAACGCCGGCCCGCAGCGGTGGAGAATAGAGATCAACCGACTACATATAACGAAATTGCGCAGCACTTTTATCTCGGCAGGAGAGAGTTTCCCTTTCCACACAAGAAGTTAAATAGAGCGCAGGCATTGACCCTCAGATTACTGCAAACAGGCTCATATCCCAGCCAGGCTTTATTCCACAAAATTTATCCCGACACCTATGCCACTAGTTCTTGCAGGCATTGCAACGACATCGCTAGCCTAGATCATATGCTCTGGCGTTGCCCCTCGTTAAGAGGCACAGAAGAAATCAATGAAGACAAGTGGCTCTCCGCTATCAAGAGCCCTGATGCCGGGGTGCAACTATGGGCTGTCCAGAGGGCCCACGATGCGGCGGTCGGGCAAGGCCTCGCTGTCCCAACGTGGGAGCGGCCCGCAGCGCGCTGAGTCGCGTACCTCACGACCTTATTAAAGTTTCGCATCCATCCATCCATCCATCCTATTCACAAAGTAGTGGCATATTTCATAGCGATGTCTAGTCGATGTCTAATTGATAAATTTTGTCCGCTTTCAATGTCTCAATGGGTTCCGTTTACACAAATGTGATACAGCTTATGAATGCTTTTTGACAGACTTGTAAACCGAATTCTTCACTCTTTATTTTTTGATTTGGCGAAATTGAATTTTCCTCAAAAGAACCAATGGCCTCATAAAGCATCTTGAACTTTTCGGTGCAATAAGTGTTAACAAAATCAGCGTAGTGATTGCCGAGAAAAACGTTGTCTCCTTTCCCGTGTATTTAAACAGGGGTTCACGGCAAATCAAGAAAAATGTTCACGGAGTTTTTGGTTCCCGTGCCGTCATGCTGTGCTCCCTGGATCCAACTGACATAGGCTAGCTTTAAGGGGTGACTAATGGTCAACGCGTACTGACTTGCACCCTCCTTCCACGAGTGCATGGACGTGCCGAAAACTGCACAATTAACTCGTAGGCGCACAAATATTGGTTTACATTGGGTCCGCACGAGCAGGGTAAACCGAAATTTGTACACCTGCGTTCGACATATGCAGTTTTTAGCAAGTTCGCACGCGTTCGCAAGGCTGTACGCATTGAGCGTAAGCAGCCGCAAGATGGGCAGTATGGTAAATTCTTACCGGGTGTGCAATATAACTTTTAGCAATACATAACTCAAGAAGCGTACAGGAGAAGCAAAAGACTGTAGGAAATGTGGGAAGGTGAACCAGATGCGCATCGGTTTGCTACACTACACTGGAGGAAAGGGGGGGCAATGTATGAAAGACAACAGAGGTAGGGTAAGCATTAGAAGTCTGAACACCTGGAGCCCCCGGCCGCGCTGTTCAATCGATCACTGAGGCCATTCGATTTCATAAACTAAAGTTAATGCCCGTCGTGCTTTGTAAGCGACCAAGCGTGGGGGAATTTTCCGAAAATTTCAGCCTGGGATTGTGGTCCACGTTCTATCGAGGTTAACATAGATCATCAAATGTGGCGTTCGCCGTTATACCGACGACAAAACACGTTACATGCTCCAGTGTCTTTCAAGGGTTGCACGAGTCACACACGGGTGTATTTGCCATTCCAATGAGAAATGAGTAGGCTGCCGTGTAAGCCACTATTAACCTGAGGCTGCACAATGAAGTTGCATCACTTCGGGAAAAGTGCGAGGTTTCAGCTTCAACGAAAAGAGAAGTCTGCGGAGACGACAGGTAAAATTCCTAGCGGCGCTCCAGCAAGTTTCCGCTTTAGTTTGAGCCCCCAAACGAAGACATTTAGCGTGTCTTTGAAAGTGGTATGGAAAATGGGTGGACCAGGCTGCATCATCAGCGAAGTTGTTACCGACAATGCCACAGTCACTCGACGGCCATTGGAGAATGATGTGATGTTTATCATAGTGGCCATGATGGAGAAGTTCTGTAATTTCCGATTGAAATCCGTCATGGCTCCTGCATCGCAAGGCTCTGAATGGTTGCCTTAAGAAGCCTAAGTCAGAAGCCTAGGCACAATTTAAAGAAAACAGGTGGCTGATATCATTCATATTAGCAGGGTATCAATTACCAAAAGACATTCGCGGATGTTTTCTTGTCTGTAATGAGTAAAAGTCGGGGCTGCTACTCTAAATGGGCGTGTTCTTTAACAATTGGTAATGCTGTGCTCGTAGGGTTAAACTTTTTTTGTGTGGATCAGGTCCGGCTAAAAACACGGATGCCAAAGCACACTTAACTTAGACTGCAGTCGCAAAAACGCTGATACATTTAATGGGTCGCGTGCACTCCGGTATATTGGTCACCTAGTGCACCTGTAAAAGCAGAGCGCGTGCACGCGTGCGGAAGAAATATTCTGCTTTTCCTGAGACACAGCGCCCCGTAAGCTTCTGAGCCTGCCTGTACATCGAATACTTCACAACGTCAGCGAGAGAACAGGCGTGCGAGTGCGTCAGGGAGATACACATGTGCTCGCTTATCAGTGTCGAAATGTGGATGTAGCCCACTTTCACTGCAAAGTGCACTGTTGTGAGGAGCTCTGTGTCCGAGGTAAACCGATTTGCTACATTGCGTTACCGGAGCCTGTGCGGCGTCTTCGAGCGCATTTGATACCATTAGCCGCTGGCGGACCCGATGGAAACAGAACTTAGTGCTTGGTAGGTGACGCAGTTAGGAGCACCAGGACGGTAATGTAAGATTATTTAGAGCGGTAGCCAGAGAGCAGCGAGAAATGTGTACGCCTCGGAACGCGTAACCACTTGTACGGTTTTGGCGAGCTTTCACTGCTTGCCAGCGCGCGGGCCCGCTGGGCATGTAGCTTGCCTTCTTAATGCTTGCGCAACGCGGTATGCACGACTCGCGCGAGAAGGTGCTTAGAGGTGGCACTCTGTCGCCGCCGCCTTGGGAGCACCCTACACGAAGGAAACGTGACGAAGTGTCCGCGAGCGTTTGCCAGACAATGCAAATCGCCGCAGAGCATGAAATAATTCCGCAGTCACACTGCACTCTCAAAATCATGCATCCTATTTAATTTAGAACGTCATGATTGTGTAAGTGACGGTGACCTCTGTTGAGAAAGGGAACTATGTGCCTCGCACTGACGTAATAATATTTATTATTAATATTATATTATATTATTGAGGCCATTCGGGAAATCCGAAAAAGCTTGCAATCATTGCCGATTCTGCATAAGAAGGTTGATTCTCTCCTACTACTGCGGGAAGAGTTCACGGCTGTATCGAAAACAGTTAAGGAACTCGAAGGATCGGTGTCGTTTTTTTCTGAGAAGTATGATTCTGTTTGTAAACAACAAAAGGACATTCAGGAACGTCAAATGTCTGATTGCGCTAAACTGGAAGCTCTGAAAACAACGGTGGTAACTCAGGCAGCAGTAATACAAAAGCTAGAAGAAAAGCAAAATGAAAGTGAGCAGTACAGCAGACTAAAGAATCTTGAGATCCACGGTTTGCCAGTGAAAAGTAATGAAAGCCTAACGGAAACCATCACGCAAATGGCAGAAAATCTGGACCTCTCGGGGTTTTCATCTGACGATATTGCAGCCGTACACCGCTTAAAAGTCAAAATCAGTGGTACACCTGTGGTCTTGGTGCGCTTTAAATCTGTAATTTGGAAGGAAAAATGGCTTGAGGCGCGGGGAAAGCTGAAGAAACTACGTGAAAGTGCATCTTTTCCAAAGATCTACTTCAATGATAACTTGACCAAAATTAACCGTGATCTCTTCTGGAAAGCGAGAACGAAGGCAAAAGAGGAGGGTTATCAGTTTTGTTGGACGAAAGGAGGCAAGATCTTCGTGAAAAAGAATGAAACAGCGTCTCTTGTTCGAATTGGTAAACAAGCAGACCTGGAAAACATAGCTTAGCCAACATGCCTTTTTTCTTTCAGTGAACTACCAGACTTCAGTTCATTTAAAACAGAATTTCTGTGCAGCTCTGATGAAGATTTTACCATTATGAGCGTTAATATTCGAAGTCTTCGTAAATACTGGGACGAATCTAAATTTCAGGCTGAATCGGCAGCTAACTTTGTAGACGCATTTGTGATTACAGAAATCAATGTTTTTCAGGCTTGCCTTGATACGTTTACATTGCAGGGCTTTTCCGCACATTTTGTTACACGAAGCGGGCGTCGTGGCGGGGGCATTGCTCTCTATGTAAACGACAACTGTGAAGTTTCTTCTATTGATGCATCTTTTGTACATGCCGAATCTATGATGGTCAAAGTTTGTAAAAGGTCATTTTCTGTCCATATATTATCGATATATCGACCACCCTCATGCAGCCTGTCACGTTTTCTTGCTGAGCTTGAAGAAGCTCTGCGAAAGTGGAGCTCAGTGGACCAATTTTGCTTGATCGGAGACTTGAATATCAATATTTTATGCCCTGAAAAAGTGACTGTTTGTGATTATTTATCTACGTTGTCCGCTTATGGTCTGGAATGTACAATTGCAGCTCCTACTAGAGCGGAATTGGTTAATACTAGCCTAGTGCAATCTTGTTTAGATCACATAGCGGTCAGAGCTCCTTGCTGTTCATTTAGGTCATGTACTATTCTACAACGCATGGCGGACCACTATTTCGTAGCATGTCGTCTAGTTCTACCAGACACGTCTAGAACGTTATCGGTGGAAACTGGATCTGGGCAGCGTAAATGCCTTGTCCCTACTGTTAATCAATCCAAGCTTGATAACCTTATCGTTTCGTTTGACTGGTCATCCTTAGCCAAAGAAGATTCTTCGGCCAAAGTGTATGAAAGGTTCTGCATGCAAATGAAAAATTTTGAATTGCGTTGCACAAGGCTGATAGCTAAGCCCATAAGGAAGGGTCACTGTTGGATGAACACGGAAATTCTTGCTTCCATTTCGTATCGAGACAACTTGTGGAAACGCTGCAAAAGAAATCCCAGAAACCAAAGACTGCGATTAGAATACAAGTCGGCAAGAAATCGAGTTGTTGCTCTTCTGCGTGGCGCCAAACGCCGATACTTTTTTTATAAATTCCAACAATCTTCAAATAATGTAAGCAAAACTTGGTCTTTGGTAAATCATCTCAGAGGAATGAGTTCCAATAGCCGTTCTATTTTCGGCGTTTTTCAACAACCTCCCACAGAAGTGGCTGATGCTTTCAACAGGCACTTTGTTAAAGCGTCCCAAAGGGCCCTCTCTCCATATACAAGCACTTCACCGTTAGGGCATTCTGTATCTGCGTCGGCTTTTCTTCCGAAAATTTTGAAGGGTGATTTGGAGGCAATTATTTTCAGTTTCCGTCCTAACAAGCCCACTGGATATGATGGAATTTCTTTACACACCATCAGGAGGAATTTCAATGCGCTGTCAGATATTATCCTTCATATACTGAATGGTTTTTTGGAAGGCGACGAAATTCCAGAATGCTTAAAAACTGCAGTTATTATACCACTACACAAGTCAGGGAAGAAAGATAGTATTGAAAACTATTGGCCAATTTCAATATTGCCGATTATTGCTCAGGTCTTAGAAAAATTTCTTTTCCACACTATGTCTTCTTTTCTTAACAAATTTTCTATCCTGACCAATCGACAGTTTGGTTTTGTTTTAGGGCGTGGTACTGTGGCACTGCTTGAGGAATTTTCAGATGAACTGTTTTCGGCATTTGATCAGAATCTTTTCACATGTGCGCTATTTTTAGATGTAGCGAAAGCGTTTGACACCCTGAATCATCAAATCTTGTTAAGTAAACTGCATTTTTGGGGATTTCGTGGGCCTTTTTACAAAGTCCTTGAAAATTATTTGAGCAACAGATTTCAGGTGGTCTCTACTGATGATAAGGGTATATTTAGTTCTAAGCTGTCGGTAAAAGCTGGAGTTCCTCAGGGGTCCATTTTGTCACCATTGTTGTTTAATATCTTTGTTAACGACTTCCCTTTGGCAATTTCGAAATGTTCAGTATTCCAGTATGCTGACGACACTGTATTATTAGCGAAACACCTTTCTTATAAAACATCCACTGAAATGTTGCAAAATGACGTGCACAAGGCAATGCTTTGGTTCTCTAATAATGGAATTGTTGTAAATGCCCAAAAAACAAAACTTGTTTGTTTTCGCTCCCCACTTAAGACTACTGTTATTAACTTGCCTCTCTACCTGCATGAGTCAGACTGTGTTCATTGTAAATGCGCGCCTATTCAATACGTGGATTGTGTGAAATATCTCGGAATCTATTTCGATAGTAATTTATCGTGGCAACATCACTTATCACTTATTTGTTCCAAACTGAGGTCAGTAGCCTGGCTGTTATTTAATATCAAAAGTATTGCACCCTTGTGTGTAAAAAAGATTATAGCACAGGCACTAGGTTACAGTGTGTTAAGGTATGGCATTACAGTCTTTGGCTTTTGCTCGGATCGTTGGAGATGTAGAGTTGACCGGACTCTAAAAAAACATTCTTAAAAACGTTGCGTACAATTCCCCAATAGTAACATCTGCAAACATCTTCCGTGAACTTGGGCTACCAAACTTCCATTCATTACTTATAGAAACAGTTGTTGTTAAACATTTCTGGAATTCCGATTTCAAACAAAAACGTGCCGCCGCAAGGGAGCTAAGAAAACATGTCCGTTATGTTGTTCCACGTTCAGCCACAAGGTATGGCGCGGCCAGACGCTGTGCTTGTGTGCCTGACATATTTAACAAACTACCAGAAGAGTTATTTAACGCGACATCAAAAAGAACGCTCAAACACATCTTAAAACAGCTAGAGTAAAATTACCCTTTTGTACGTCGCTTTTTTTTTTTCATCGCAATATTTACCTCTTCAATTTTTCGTTATATGTAGATAAACAAATGTTATCTTGTTCTTAATTTTTTGCCTTTCATTTTTTTTTCTTTTTCTCTCATCAATTTTTGTACATCTTTTGCCTTGTCTATCATATTTATTGGCACGGTCCTACAAGCCAACTAAGGCTTAGACCGGCCTGCTTGTGTTGTTTTGTATATTGTGTGGCAATAAACATTATTATTATTATTATTATTAAATTTGTTAGCACAAGTAATATTATTTTATAACTAATAATAATAATAATAATAATAATAATAATAATAATAATAATAATAATAATAATAATATCTTCCTAATGGCGTCGCTTTGGAAACACGACGACAGCAATATAGGCACTGGTTCCTGCTTGAGCTAATCAGGTTTTACTTCATCTATTGCGTCCCAGCATTGTGCCCATATCGTCATATTCTCTTACATTATTATGACCTATAACTTGATACACTTACATATGCCTGTAAGTACATTGGCTTTATCTTTTTCCTATTTTTTTCTTCTGCCAATATCCTAAGTATGTCTTGCGCATCCCGACGGCTCACCGTTTAACAATCCCATAAGCTTTGAATACTGCAACGCTTCTGGAAGGTGGCCTTCAATGTAGCGACATTCTCTCGGTAGCACTCCTACATAGTATACTCCCAAGGGAGCAGAGTGGCGCCACTCTCTTCCCTGGACCGCTTGCACCACTGCACGTCCAAGCGATCACGTGCTTCAATATGATGAGAAACGTTTCGCCGCGCTGCAGTAAAGTCAGTTTTACTGACCCGCTGCTAAGTTATCGCTTGCTTCCATTACATCAACGTCGAAATCCGGCGCTGTTCAGAAGCGAGCAGTGTGTTTGATGCATGAACTTCACTACCAGAAGATGAAGAGGCGTTCTCTCATCTTGCGCAGCGAAGTGGCACGAAACGCGTCCTATCGACACAACTTGTGTTCAGATATGACGTGATCCATTGCGCCCAAATGCATACGCCATATGGAAAGCGGCGAAGTCTTCCGAACGCAAAAAAATGATTTGGGAAGCTGCAGCATCTCATATGTTTGTCCACTTGGAGATTCACTGCCGCGGAAGCAGCAGTTCAGCCGTCGCTAGGAGGAATCGTAAAATGCACTCTACATATTAACTGTGCGCGTAGAAATTTAGGATATGCTCCAGCGCCGTTATGACGAAACACTCGGGAACTTAAAGATTCTTCGTTATAGAGGTCAGCACGTTGCAAATATCACCCATCTCACAGCCAACAGCAAGCATGGCTAAGCACGTTCAACAAAATAACCCCTTAATTTAACATGAGTTCAAGAGATATTTAGCAAAAAAGCCGAATTTTTCCCGCGCAGTTCCTCCGACGAAATTTGAGAGTATTTCCGAGACCTTATCCCATCGCTCTGCGGTGAAACCGGAAGCAATTCAAGGTAGAGAACATCGAATGCTACTATTTCCATCATTGCAATTGAAACGTTTTCTGTTCGTCTCCAGGCTCTTCATCACTGCTGCCATCGTCTTCCTTTGCGGCTTTCCTGTCCTTGTTGGCTTCGACAAAATTCATACTCATCAATTCCGAGCAACTAACTTTGTTGTCAACGTCGATGTGTCCATCAGTCGTCACACCCACTACTGTGTTGCAACAAGCACCTTACGTGTTCAGTTGAACGATTCATCGAGCTGTACAACAGGGCAGAAATTCGCGACGTCATCTGCAGCAGTCACAATTGCCCAAATCGCAATACTTATGCAATGCAGGAGTAAACTATAGTCGGATACAACTTTAGAAAAAAGGGGGCGTTTACTCCTCCGAGGCGGGTGCACCAATGGGCGCGCATTCTGGACCGACGTCATGCGCCGGACGGCCGGTGACTTCGCCCCTTCGGTCATCTGGGCGGGGCCTCCACTTTTTTCTAAAGTTGTATCCGACTATAGCAGTGATGTGATCGACGTGCTCATTGGCCGCCTCGCTAGTGTCAGCGTTGACCGCCACTCAATGCTGCTGGGCACTGCAGTGGCAGCAACATGGTCCATGAGCGGACCATAGTGTAGTGGACTGTAGTCTGGAGTAGTGTAGTGGGCTTGTCTAGGGGACTGGCTGCTGGGCACTGCAATGGTAGCAGCGTGGTCCACATAGTGGACCACAGTGTAGTGTAGTGTAGTCCACTAGTGGACCATAGTGGACCACCGCACAGTGGTCTTCGCCTTAGAGGCCTGCAGAATGCGTCTGAAAGATAGGAATTAGACCAAGACGCACCGAATTGTTAGTTGTGCAGGTAACTGTGTTCTTGTGGCGTTCGTTGTACTTCTCGTTTCAAGCATGTGCACCACAAGGATCGGAGAGTGCAGTTGCCTTTAATGACAACTGGCGATAAGCTGACGCTATGCCAATGGTTGCTAAAGCACCCGTAGGACACAACTGGCTACGATCATTTGTCAGCCAGTTGCCGCGATTAAAATTCGCAGGCGCGTTCATTTTTCTAGCTCAACCTATTCGTGAATGAATTGAATTCTGGGGTTTCTACGTGATAAAACCACGATTTGATTATGAGGCACATCATAGTGGGGGTCTCCCCATTATTATTTACCACAGTGTGTCTTTCACGTGCCCCCAATCCAAGGGACACGTGCCATGGATGGATTCACTTTCATTGGTTCCAGTTCATTGGATACAGTTCCATTAAATCCAGTTGAATGGATCGAGTTTCATTTGCTAGGATCAAGAATATTTGGTATTAGCATTATGTTGCTCCTGCTCACGGCAGCAGCAAAGCTTGCAAATGGCTGCGTGAAGTATTCCCGCAGCAGTAGATTGGCATCGTTGCCAAATTTATCTCCCCTCGATTTCTTTCTCTACGTCATGGATCAGGTATGCCGGACACCAAAGACAACATCAGAGAACATGAAAGAAGAAATAAGACGTCTGCAACTCCATCCCTGATACCATGATCAAGGACGCCTCGAATAATGTGCCTATAAGATGCCAAATGCGCATTGCAGCAGATGGTGACATCTTCGAACACACATTATAAACAAAGGACGCTTTTTGGATTGAAGGTCACTGGAAAATGATTCCGGCCCTAACGCCGCCTCCCCACCCAACCCCATTACACTTCGTCGGCCGGCTGCCAGCTCTTTCCCATTTCCACTTCACTTTCGTCTCCTTAGGCGCTTTACCGCTTCGGCAACGCTCGGACAGCAGCATGCGTTTGCACCGTCATACGATAAGAGCCGCATGCCCAGATACCTACACCAGGCCTAACGCCCTGTCGTGGGCCAGCCTTGCTGCAGCCGACCTTGTTCATCTGTCGCAGGCGCTTGAGAGCAGCACAATAACCGTGCGCAAGCTACCCGTCACCTGGTATTTTTTCATATTTCGCGGGCTTTCCTTGGGACGTGGCAAAAATGACCACCTGAGACATATCGTGTCGGAAACAATTTATTGAGAGGTTTCTCAAGGCGCTCTACAGCACTGAGTATCACACTTGGGTCTGCAGCCAATATTTAAATGTTGATTAATAAAACAAATCCGTTAGTTAAGAAGAAAACAAGAATAGCCTGAATAACTCTACGCCATTGTCAACATTATGCATTATGTTCAACTCACTTCCGGAGTGCCTTTCTGGAGTGCCGTTCATTTTTGAAACCTTGGCTCAAATTATGTGGCACAACCTGTATATACTGTGCGCCAAAAATTTTCACGGCGGAGATAAAATAGTGCTGGATCTGTGGGTGCATCCCGAACTGCATTTCCGCGTCCTCCGATGAAGCAAGCACCTATAGTGTGGAGACAAGGTGTTTGCGCATGCGCACCCTTTCGTGCTCGCGTGCTGGCCAGTACGCCCACTTCTGGGTAGCCTATACTGTCAGATTAGCGATGAGTGCGCAGTATTACGCAAGTAGAGAGTTATTTGTCTCCGCCGTTGATGCGCGCGCACTTCAGAGTGCGCGCTCCGGCGGCTGAAAACAAACGCTCCTTTCTTATGGTAATGGAAATGCAACGGATGGCATCTCATTAACCTTGAAGTGTACCGCATCTCATATAAACGAGGTAATTAGTTAGCAAGGCGTATCTCATCAATTGCACCGAGCAGGGCCAGATAGAGATGGACAATGAACGTTTCAGCGGCTTATGTAAACAGAAGCGTATTGCAGGAGGAATTGGGGGCATGCATTCGCTGCGGGATGACAACAGGCCATGCAACCGGCAGCGGCCACTGCCGTACTGCGGGACACCAAAACACAATTCGCAGATTGCGGAGCAGACAGCACGTGATTTCTCTTCACTCGTGAGTACATTAAGCTACTAACTACACTGCGCGTTGAAATCGCGTCTTCATTGTCAAAAAGTACGAGGTTCCCCGAAAGGCGAATAATTGATTGCAATAGCAAATTAGCGGACATCTATACAAGTGAGGATAGTAATGAAGTGAAAATGAGACATCCACCTTTGTAGCAATAGCTACGAATGGGTGGATGTCTCATTTTCACTTTATTCATTACTTCTCTCCACCTTGCGGGTTTCTGCAGAACTACTACGTCAAGTGAGGATAGTAGTTTTATAGGCCGTACAAAGTTGCAAACCTAGGCATACTACCTGAATTAACAAGCATGGTGTCACGCGCGCACTAGCAAACATGAACACCTCTCGCTCGATGACCGTGGAAACTCGCTGGGAAACGCTGGAGCGAGGAAGCGCGGCAGCAACAGCGAGCGAACTGACCTACGTGCTGCGTCTCGCATCAACGGGACCTAAGCCGCAGAAACACAGCGCGAAGCGGACTTTGTCCCCATCGCAGTTGACATTTAAGATACAACGGCCCGGGTGGCCGCCCCTGCCCTCTGGAGTAAAACACGCCCCCCTTCCCTACCATCCCCCTGGAGCCTTGCAGCGCGATGAAAAACTAAAGCCCCTTAAACTTCGTAAAGTAGCGCCACGCTTTGAAGAATGCCGCCTCCTCCTCGCGTGCTCTGGCCGAGGCCGACGCCGCGTCGCTATTGGCCTAACAGCATCACGTGGGCCCTCGCGCCGTCTTTCAGCGCCATTTTTGCTCGAGAAGCGTCTACGGAGTGGCGAGGAGCGCATGTTGGCGTCGTTGCTACGCTCGAGCAATGTAGGCGGCGCCACGGTCGAGGAGGGAGCACGAAAGAGAGGAGAAACGAGGAGGAGTGAAGGCGGAGCAGGAGAGTGGCACTACTTTACGAAGTTTAAGGGGTTTTATGAAAAACGGCCCGCTGTCTCTCCGCTTCCTTCCCTTGCATGTACAAGATTGAGCCGCTATTGCTGGCTCCCCCTCGCATGCTTTCACTCGCACATACGGCGCGCGGCGACGATATTGTCGCCCTTGGACTTCATACGGAACATCACGGCGCCGACGGAAATGCGCCTGGAGTGTTGATATAGTTAATACCGCAATAAAGCAAAAGAGATTAACAACGGTGAGTTACTTGATTGGCGTCGCTAAAGTAGTCCTGTCCACTTACAGGAGATGGAAGCCGTGACGGCAGCGACTGCCCATGGCAGCAGTTGCGGGCACTCTGTGAAATTTTATTATCCTGATAGGAAACAGCAAATTTCTGCAAACATCGCGTAAATATGTCTCTACAGACAAAAACTGAAGGAGAACCCAACGTTACTAGACCAGGTTCGCTGGGAGAACCTGCCGACACTCGGCTGGTGCCTTCAGTGCATTTCGCAGTGCGGCCGAAGAAAGCACGCTCATCAGAAATGAGCGCTAAATTTCAAATATGACAGCGAGTGGCGCTAGCTGGCTGGACAGGAAAATGTGCATTCATCTAAACAGTGGCGCATGAGTAAATACGATACACTCGAAAACAAAATTACGCTTTTTTGGTTGTATCTTGCCACACAACAATAAACGTCATCTGTCTTGTCCTCACTTCCTTTCTTTAACGCTGCGAGCCCGGTGCTTCCCAGTAATGAACGGCATGCGCGTTTTCAGCATGACATAGCATTCCCGACAGGAAAGTAGCGGGCGTGGCGGTTTCACAAGCAAGGCCGATGACGATTATTGTTGTATGACAGATATACACCCCAAAGGGTGTACCTTTGTCTCAGAGTGTACGCTAAATCAATGCGATACGCTATCTGCCGTATTCATGTGTAAGGGACTATAGAGTAGCATAGCATACATTAACATTGGCCACTCGATCCGTTTCGCGGTTGCGTTCCAGCTTCCCCGATCCCGGTAGGTGGGCCTTAAGGAAGGAAGGAAGGAAAAAGTGGAGAAGGAAAGGTAGGGAGGTTAACCAGTTTGGCTTAACCGGTTTGCTACCCTACACATGGGAGAGGGATGGGGGAGATTAAAGATGGGGAAGGGGGAGAGGGAGAGAGAGCACAGAGCACAGCACACACACACACATCGTCCGTTGGAGTCCATCAATCTGGCATGGTACGCGACGTCACTCACACAGCCGCTTGTCCGATCCCGTCTCTTTCAAAAACCGAAGTAGCCCCTTTGTCGCCTTCACCGGCGATATCTTCTGTCGGCGGCATGTGAAAATCGTGTCGAGGCACAATGGGACGAGGTGGGCTTTAAGTTTTCCCGTTGAGGCGTGCGGATGCCAAATCTAGGAGCGCGGAAGGCGGCGCGACCAAGCCCATGCGAATACCACTCAAACTGCATTTGCACTGTTGTGTTCTTGGTGTATGCGGTGGATGTGCGAGCCACCGTGGTCGGTAACTTGGCGCAACAAGCGTGGAACGGCAAATGTAGATTTTCTTTTTCCACCGAGAAGGTGGCCCCGCCAAATGTACACGGCGCTGCCGTGCCTGCACAATACGGCGTCATCCTGGCTTGGGCGTGGTTGCCACGTCCACCCGATATGAAGGATTGGTCAGAACATCATCATCATCAAGCCGCCATTGCCGCAAGTGTAGATGGGCAGCCCCCCCCCCCCCCCACACACACACACACTCGAGTACCATGCTCAAGTTCCAGCGATCGCCACAGAGGGCGAAGAAATCAACCGCGGCGCGTTCCAGCCCGATGTGCTCAAGTGGAACTACAGTAATTTGTGCGCATACTTTAATTTGTATTTATTTCTGCAAGGGGCGCTGAACGCGGCTAAATATTTGCATCTATAAATACACATATGGTAACCGACATATATGGTTAACATGTCACTTTGTTACAAAATAAGTAGACAATTGTATTTATGGCACTATTGTTATTAGGGACTGCTCTTTATTACTTCAATAAAAGCATTGAGACCACACTGACGTGTGATAAGCAGCAGCCCGCAGGTATTGATTGCAGTACGTGCCGTTTATCGATTCAAATTGTACGGCGGTAATGCGAGAGAACGGAGTGGTTATTTTTTTTTTGAGCAGCACCACGCCGGTTCGTTTTAAGTAAACATCGATATGTCAGTCAATGTATGCGTCGAAGATTCGATAACCGCAACCAAGGGAACATGTTTGAAGACGATGAATTTTATCAGCTGCCGCGTTGCACTGGCGTAAGTGCTGCGTGCGCGGCTTCTGTCGCTAATGATCTGCCATGCCTGCCCGCATAATGACGTGTTGCTTTTAAAAAAATTTTGCTAAATAAAAGTAAATCATGGAGTTTTACGTGCCAGAACAGCTTTCTCATTATGAGGCACGCCGTATTGGGGGCTCCGGAAATGGGGGCCACTTGGGGTGAATCTAAGAACATGGCTATTTTCACATTTCGCCCCCATAGAAGTGCGGCCGTCGTGGACGGGATTCGATCCCGCGACCTCGTGCTGAGCAGCGCCACGCACACACACACAAAAAAAATTTTCTAGTTAGCGTGAAAATTCGCCGCTGGAACCCGGCGCACTTTGTTTGGAAACTGTCCACGAAAGCGGATTAACCTTCCATTATCTGGGTGTGTGCGCCGGCGAGTAAAAAAGCACTGATTCGCGCTTTCAACTTTGTATTTATTTGCGAGTGGGCGGACGAAACAGATTCTTGTAGTCATTTATTAAAAGCACAAAATAACAATTTAAGGTTATTGCTCTTCAAATGGACTTCATACTACGCTCTTGTTATTTTGCCACGTTGCTAAAATTCCCAACATGGAGAACAGCAAAATCATCAATAGTTCTGGCTGTCTCTAGATAAATGATACAGTGCGATAAATACCCTGCACATTAGTGCAAATGTGCTTGCGGTGATACAATGGGATTAACTGCATTTGATACATTTCAAAACTACAGTGTTTATTACTTAGTATCTGGCAAAATATTCCATCGAATTGAGGCTTCACTAAGCATAGCGCACGCAAGGACACAATTGACAGAAATACATGAAAGAAACTGTGTGTGTGCGTGTGCGTGTGCGTGTGTGTGTACCATTCTTATTCATACATGAATCACAAACTCACCCACACTGCTGCCATAGTAATTGAGGCTCTTTTTTCTTTCGACTACAGCCTCCAAGGCGCTGCTCATATTTGTTCACCCTTTTGGACTATATTCTGTATTATGTCTGGAACTGCAAGGCAACAGTGAATGCGCCACCGCTGGGCCAGAATCCTCACAAGGTATGTTTCTGTACACTTCACCTAGAACCGTGATTTATTAATTTATTTGATTACCTTTTGTTTTACATTTTTTTGCTTGCACGTCTGTCTTGGCTTCATCATTTCTCTTTTCAGGAAGACGGACCGAAGAGAGATTATTGATCTGCCAGCTGCCCACGCCAAGCCCTAATAAGGTCAATGGTCACCATAATGACAACAGGTCCTCTTGAACTAAGTGTCTCACTATGAAATGTTTGCAAGTTTACCAGAGAACGGTGTGTGAGCCTTATCAGGAAAGTCGCAGTCTGTAGTTTTCTATTGTAGTGAGCTGTTGTGCTGAAATTTTAGTTGCAAACTTACTTGCATTTAAGGTCGTTTTATGGCAACCAGAGAAGTAATATGTTGAATGCCAGCTGGTTTCTTTTTAAGCCATTAAACCCATGATTACCCGAACAGAAACAACGTAGCAAGCTCCTACTTGCTATGCACAAACTATGTCATCTGCTCTTTGCAATGAGCTCGACGGGAATTACCACTAATTATCACATGCTCCCTCATAGCGTTAATTTGGTACATGAAAATGCAAATAATTTTAAAGCTTCAAAAATGCTCAATGAAATTTTGAAGAAAAAATACTTCATGTTGACTGAAACCATGGCAGTCTCTCTTCAGTTTATTTAAATACCTTTTATTTAAAATACCTTCAAGGCAATATGGCATTAAATAGGAGAGAGGTTACAAAGTTGTAGACTAAAGCAGATACACAAACAAGTGAAGTGAGTGCTGGTAACCTCATGATTCTCCTAAGTATACAATGGTAGCTAATGTTTTACAAAAAAATTGTTATTGGTGATGGCTACCATACTTGAGTTTAGGTGGTTCCATACTTTAGGTGTACTGCGGATGAAAGATTGAAAGAAAGACTTGGTGAAACATGAATCAATACCTACCTTACTGCGATGATCAACGTGGTTTTAAATGTACTGAGGCCGCAGTATGACTTTTACGCAGTACTTTTACGAAAAGCAAAAGATGGGCGACCTTGTGGAGGTTAGCTAGTGGAATAGGTGCGAGGTTAGTTTTCATTGATGTTGTACTCGGGGTGCGGTTATAATGAGGAAAATGAAACGAGTAGAGTTACATTGTATTAGTTCAAGTGAAGTAATAAAATTAACGGGTAGTGGCATCCCATAATGCAGATGCACATTCAAGTTTCGATCGTATTAGAGTCTTGTAAAGCTGTAGATTTACCTTAAAGTAGACGGTGCCTTGGAAAAGCTGTGCCGTAAGTTCCCGAGCATGTGATTAGCACTGTTAGGGACGTGCTTTATATTAACGATCGTATTTAAGTTATTTGTAATGTGTACACCAAGATATTTATTTGACATGATGAAATCTAAGGGAACGTACTTTAGAAGGTAAGTGCTAGGATTAGAATTATATTTGGATACACGCATTGTTTAACATTTGTTAACTACAAAAGGCTCATGTACGATTCGCATGAAATCAATAACTAGGCTAGCCCAGCACCGTAAGAGATAGGCATAAAAGATAAATGCACACAACCGGCCTACTCCCCACTTCTTTTTCTTTCTCTTCAAACAGCAGATGACTAACCTGAGCAGTGCGTTCTCAAGCACTTTTTTCAAATATGCTCGTAGTAAGTTTAGCTTAACATTCAGCCAGTCAATAGTGGAGGAGCAAGGGAAGCATCAGCGTGGGAACTTGTCTTCCTCACAGCCATCACAAATATTTGTGCTTGTTGAAACGTTGGCTCCAGCCTGAGGCTCTCCTTGTTCATTTATGTTACTCAATTGAAATGTTCATCTCTTCGCAAACTCTTTCACATGTTTGAATGCACCAACCGAGATGTTTTTTCAACGTGAAAACGTTGATTGTATTTTCCGAGAATCCGCGAGCATTAATTGGCCTTTCCCATATGTTTACTCAGTGTGCTTGTTTATTCGCGCAATATTTGCGGAGTTCCTTGTAAGTACTGTTGTCTCCACAACGTTCCTCGCTTTCCTACGAGTACTCCACTGGTGCGAAAGCCTTTACTGCCGCACCTGAACACTAAATGCGCAGCACATATATCTAGAGCAGAAAATGTTTGATTCAAAATTTAGCATAACATTTTCTTACCCCGACGCTTCGTGCGTCCCGCCAATTTGTTATGAAAACGAGGGAGCATTGGAGCTCGAGCTTATCTTGCTGTCAGTTCATCTTCGCTGAGCACTTTTTATGTTTATTTTTTAATATAGCTGAAATCGTTGAACGCAGACAATATACTATGAGACACATCAAGCAGCACTTTACGCAATAGAAGTACGAGGGCATCCCAGCATAGTTATCGTTGTCTGAAGCTTCATTCTCCGTGCTTTAGCCAAACACGACGAGAAAACTCAATTTCAGCTTTCAACTTCATTAAATAGACGTCTATCTGTGTTTCTGTATGTTGCAAACTCAGTGACTGGCAGCATTAACTCCACCTGGCCTGTACGAAAATTGTGGACATGAAATGCTTCATTCACCATTGACAATAAACAATCTAAGCCTACTTCGAAGTTTTTTTTGCCGGTTGGGGCCTCTATGGCACCTGGCGACATAATAAAGATATCTGTAGCCATGTTAGAGTACCGTGCACACAAATACTGTCCCGAAAGCGGTAACAAAGGGCCCAAAGACAGCGTGTGAGCAGCGCGACGAGCCCCACCAACCGCTGCCGTAGCGGCCATATTGCTCATTACGTAATAATAATGATGTTAGCATTGATTTTACTAGCGCCATCTCTCGGCCGCATGCTTTAGTTCTGAACGCCACCGCTAGTGTTACTTCCGTGGCACTCTGGAAGGTGCAGTTTCCCCTTCTCGAAGTTTATGTATGTGCTCTGTGGCATTGGCTTCGACGGCAGCTTTGCTACCATGCGTACATATGCTTTGGCTCTGGCGTGGGATCGGACATATTGTATTCCCGTGCTGCTGACGCCATAGTGCGCCTAGCGCGCCAGGCACGCTGGCTGCGCTCTGATGCTGCCGACTCTATCGTTTACAAAGCTGAATGTACGCGTTGTAGCAAGGACTTCACAGAAACCCATGCGTTCAGAAAAGGGCGGTTCATCAGCGGCTTATAAGGCTTAGCACTTTCTGGGTGAGGAGGGGACACTTCCGCTGAACGAAAAACTGAAGCGCAAGTGACGTTCGAATCGGTAAAAAAAAAAAAGGATGACGTCCTTTTTGTTACTGGCGCGTCTACGATACGCGGCACAATACGATGCATGGCTCGAAAAATCGACGCCCAAAAGCACTAGTCAGAAGGATCGGTAGCAGATCAGACCGTTAAATACCTCGCGCCAGCTACTTCCTCTTTTGGTTCGCCAAGTGTCTCCTAAATGCCTATATGTCTTATTATCGTTATCGCCCTTGTCTAATTACACACGCGCCATTTCTCTTTTTTTTTCGTAGGCTCGCGATTAGGGCGCTGTTTTTAAACATCCGACAGCTCGAGTAGAATCCATTGTGGACTAGGTAGGCACTAGAAATTTCAAACTACGCTTGATTGACTTGTTAGTCGACGACGACTTTTAAAATCTATAAGCGTTATCAAGTGCAGTCTTACGTCTAGTGGCAAGTCGATTAAATTTAGGCCTATACCGCCATTCTGGTGTTTGTTTCACTGCAAGAATTGGTACTCTAGGCGTTCGTGACCACTCCATTAACTTGGCCTTTGATTAATATTTATTTGATAGCCGGCGAAGCACTGCCGGTAACGTACTATTATTTTTCTGCATTATTTCATTGTTTCTCAGATATGTAGGATACTAAAGTACTGAGTGATGCTCCACATTGCTGATTTCGCGTTGATAAAATGTGTTCCTATTGAAAGCGACCTGTATTTCTGACAATAAATAAGTACCATTGGCTGAAAACCACAAAACAAGTATTGTACGGCGTGGTACTATTCGCTCCGCCAAACCTTGCGCATTACACTCACAATGCACGGTTAGCATTAATGCGAAACTGCCTCAATACTAGAGTGACAAGAGAACATACGTACATAGCATTACTTCTTGCAGCAACCAGAGCAATGATACAGCTTTTGCTCAAAAATTGAGTTCATTCATGCCTTGTATATCTGACATAAAAGAACGCCCTTTTTTTCTAAATTTTTTATCGCCAGGAAGGTGGGAACGATTTAAATTATTGTTTAAGGTCGATGTATACTTTTGCTCTTATGTTTATTTGCATTTTTTTTTATTTTTTCGAGAAGAAGTCGGATGTGTTTCGAATAACCTAAAGCAGTTTATAATCCACCCTTCTTCAATTTCGCAGGAAAGAAGCGTGAGTGCGAACTTTCGCGCAAACATAACTCATCTGGCGTAGTGAATACTGCGCAAGCTGCTGTTCGTTCGAAAACGTTGTAGTGCAAACTGAAGAGGTGGCTGCGGCTAATCAATCAATCAATCAATCAATCAATCAATCAATCAATCAATCAATCAATCAATCAATCAATCAATCAATCAATCAATCAATCAATCAATCAATCAATCAATCAATCAATCGCATGTAACGTGTCATGACGCAGACAGAAAATAACGAGCTTACGAGAAAGCAAGCAGCCTGCTGTATACTAGCTGAAGGCTTACCTTGTGCAGAAACGCGTTGCCTGAATGGAACTTTTGCGTACCTTTGGTAGCATCAGGTGGTCCTCAGGAGCAGACTCGCCGGTCTCAGCAGTCGCACGAAGGACGCTGAAGCCGACAGTTGTCCGGTGTTTCTGTACTCACATCCCGTGAAAACTTTTCGCTGAACACTTATACACACGACGCAACACACATGGGAAACACCGCGATCAGCAAGCGTGAAATTCGTGCCACCAGAATGCATAAGCCACATGAAGAAGCATAGCAAAAGAAAATTTGAGGGGGGCATATCTTGCCAGACAAACTTTGCTAGCGCGTTTTTCCACAGCGGCAGGAACACCCCCTTTTGCTTGCAGTGGCGGTAAAAAGAAAAATATATCTTTAATAATGCTAAAATAAAAGGCTGCCGCCCTTCTTAAGCATCACATCTGATTATGAATTAAATTGAGTGTGAATAAAATGCAGCTTGTCGTGTTGTATTTTTTATTTCGAAGGAGATTATTAATTGTGTTTGTCTTAAACGTGGGCACCTAGGCCCACTTTTCTGCCAACATGCTGTCGAAATCGCGATGATTGCAGAAGATTACGCTATCAGAGGGGTGTCTGTTTCGGCCGTTATGGTACGTGACCATGCACTACGCACTTCACCGGCCGAAAAAGACAGCGTTTGTCTAATGGAATCCTCCGCTATCATCGCCATTTCGACAGCACGGTGGCAAGAGGCGGGCGTAGGGACAGACAACGAGCATCAATGGACACGCCAGTGCAATGCCCAGTCTCTACACAAGGCGCTTGTTGTGTCAATCGGCGCAAGAATGCAGTTTCGGGAGTTCTCGCCCCCCTCGTCCCCCCCAAAAAGGAAACATTAAATTACGGGGGTTTTACGTACCAAAATCACTATATGACTATGAGGTACGCCGTAGTGGGAGACTCCGGAATAATTCTGATCACCTATGGGTTCATCAACGTGCCCCTAAATCTAAATACACGCAGTGTTTGCATTTCGGCCCCCTCAAAATGCGGCTGCCGTGGCCGGACTTTGATTCTGCGTCCTCGTGCTTAGCAGCGCTACACCAAAGCCACTAAGAAACCAGGGCGGATCACACGGTCTCGCAGATGCATTATTTTGAGCCGCCCTATACTTTTTCTTAAAATAATAGCGCTCACCCATTCCTGAAAAGTAAAGAAGTCAGCGGTTACGGAGTTCTTTGTTTAGGTGGGGCTAGGCACGGTCGTAGAATAACGTAATGATTTTAAGAAACGGAAAAGAACTTAAATTTATTGTCTACACGAATGGTATGGTATGGTAAAACTTTATTAATTAAAGTCCTGCAGATCGTGAGTCTTCACGAAGCGGGCCGCTCCCACGTGGGAACCGGAAGGCCGAGCCTCTCGGCCGCATCGTGGGCCTGCTGGACAGCCCAGAGTTGGTCAGCCAGAACAGGGCTGCGGAGAACCGCCTCCCATCTGGCCGAGCTGTTAGCGATTATAGAGCGTGACCGAGCACACCGCCAGAGCATATGGTCTAACGTGGCTATATCTCCACAATCGTGGCAGGTAGCGTTGGTGTAAGTATCCGGATAGATTTTATTTAAGAGCGATGGATTCGGATAGGTATTCGTTTGTAGTAGACGGAGCGTTAATGCTTGAGCTCTATTGAGGCGCGGATGAGGAACAAAGTAGGTTCTACGGCTGAGATAGTAGTGTTTAGTTATCTCGTTGTAGGTGGAGGGCGTGTCCCTGTTCTCTAGTGAGTCGGCTTCCGATTGGTCGAGGGTAGCGCGGTGGGCAAGTTCACGCGCAGCCCCGTGAGCCGACTCATTGAGGTTGGGAGGAGCACCCTTTATCTGACCCTGATGTGCCGGAAACCAATAAATGAAGTGGTGCGTGATTGCCTTGCCCCCAAGAAGTCTGAGGGCCTGTTTGGAAATGGTGCCTTTTTCAAATGCTCTGACTGCAGATCTTGAATCACTATAGATGGCATCCCGTGAGCTATCCAGCAGGGCTAGTGCAATAGCCATTTGTTCAGCTATTTCGGAGTCCCTCGTCCGAACCGAGGCAGCATTGGTGATTCCTTGGCGACCATCAACAGTGACGATGGTGAACGCCTGACGTCCCTTACAAGAAGCGGCATCCACAAAGCTGACCTGTCGCTGATCATTGTGTATTTGCCTAAGGAGGTTGGCCGCCCTTGCCCTCCTTCTACCGCGATTATGATCGGGGTGCATGTTCCTAGGTATTGGCGCGACCGTAATGTTCTCACGAATCGACGGAGGAACGTCAGAGAACTCCTCTGCTACTCTATCGGGGTGATATCCGAGTTCCTGCAAGATAGATCTCCCTGCCTTCGTTGTTGTGAGGCGAGATAGCTGTGCGCGCTCCTGGGCCTCTGCGATCTCTTCAAGAGTGTTATGAATGCCAAGCTGCAATAATCGCTCTGTACAAGTGTATACGGGTAACCCGAGAACCCGTTTGGTAATCTTCCTAAGCTGTGCATTCAGTTTATCCCTCTCTGCCCGTTTCCATCGATGCATGGCTGCCACGTATCTAAAGTGGCAAAGAACGAAGGCATGCATTAGTCGAATGAGGTTATCCTCCTTGAGTCCATGATGCCGATTTGATACTCTCCGGACTAAACGAACAGCACTTTCAGTTTTAGTAATTAGCTTGCGTATAGTCTTGCCATTTGTACCCCCTGACTCAACGATCATGCCCAAGACCTTGATTGAATCGACTTTGGGTATACGACAACCGGATTTTGTACATAAGTTAATATCTTTGTCTTCTAACGATGTCCATCCCTTGGGCCTTGGACCGCGTTTCTTGGGACTATACAACAAAAGTTCCGACTTCAAGGGGGAGCATCTGAGACCGGTGGGTTCTAGATAGGTTTCAATAGTGTCTATTGCCTCCTGTAAGGCGCCCTCAACCTGACCGTCATTGCCTCCTGTGCACCATATAGTTATATCGTCAGCATACATAGTGTGTTTGATGCCTTCAATCTCGAGAAGCTTTCTGCTTAGGTCAACCATGGCTATATTGAATAAACAGGGGGAAATGACGGACCCCTGTGGGGTGCCCCTCTCGCCAAGTTCCAGTAATTGGGATTCGAGATCGGCCACCCGGATGGTAGCCTTCCTATCCGAGAGGAACGATCTAACATAGTTATAAAATCTCTCACCCAGATTGAGCCGAGATATCGAGGCTAGGATATGCGAATGTAGAACGCTGTCGAAGGCCTTTTCAAGATCAAGTCCCAAAATGGCTCGAGTGTCGCTAGAGTCGTTGTCTATGATTTGATTCTTAATCAGTTTCATGGTATCTTGTGTGGATAGGCCTGGTCTGAATCCTATCATACTGTGGGGGTAAACTTCGTTATTCTCCAGGAACCGGGAGAGTCGATTCAGGACGGCGTGCTCCGCTACCTTACCCACACAGGATGTAAGCGAGATGGGCCTCAAGTTGTCAACGCTAGGTGTTTTTCCAGGTTTGGGTATGAGTACTGCGAGGGCAGTCTTCCAAGGTAATGGGACGGTTCCACTCCTCCAAATTTCATTAATGTCCTCTGTGAGGTATGCGATTGATTTTTCATCCAGATTTCGCAACGCCTTGTTGGAGATGCCATCCGGCCCTGGTGCGGATCTACCATTGAGTCCATGTAGAACACTTCGAATCTCCTCAACGCCAAACTCTGCATCCAGGTAGGAATTGGCCTGGCCCTGGTAATCGAGATGTACAGGAGACCGCCCTGAGCCGACTGGGAGATATTTGTTGGCAAGCGTGCGGATTAGTTCGTCCTCAGAGGTCATTCGTGCAGCCTCATGTATGGTTCTAGCAATGACATGCCTCTGATTGGACTTAGTATTGGTCTCGTTAAGCAGATGCTTAAGCAAGTTCCAAGTTTTACCATTGCGCATTTGGCCGTCTATCGAATTGCAAACCTCGTCCCACTGCTGTTTAGAGAGGGTTGCACAATGCTCCTCAATGTGTTTGTTTAACTCAGATATCTTTTTGCGTAGCCTACGATTAAGTCGGTGACATTTCCATCTGTTGAGAATGGACTGTTTGGCCTGTAACAGATGGGCTAGCCTGCTGTCCATTTTCTCAACAGGAAGGTCGGTGCAGACCTTAGAGGTTGCACGCCTAACGTCATCTTGAACCTGAACCATCCATTGCTCTATAGTAGGTCGGGAATCTGAGGGAGGCCTCTCCTCCCGAAGCTTGCGGAATTTATCCCAGTCCGTGTACGAGAATTCGCGCTGTTTTTTACCCACGATAGGAAGCTGGGCCTCACAAATATAGTGGTCACTACCAAGGTTCTCAGCCAAGTTATTCCATTTGGCCTCAGTCACGTTCTTAACGAAGATGAGATCGGGGGTAGAGTCTCTACACGTGGATGTCCCGATTCGGGTAGGAAAGTTAGGGTCAGTGATCAGCGTCAGGTCCAGATCCATGGAATTCTGCCAGAGATGCTTACCCTTATTGGTATCATAGTTATAACCCCAGGCATGAAACGGGGCATTAAAGTCCCCTGCGACAATAAGAGGGCTTGAGCCTGCCATGTCTATGGCCTTGCGGAGCAGAGTCTTAAATCTTTGCCTTTTTTCGTTGGGACTACTATATATGTTAAGAACATATATGCTGCCTCGGTTGACCCGACCAGGTATGACCTCTACCATAATATACTCAATATTACTACCAGCCAATTTGAGATCATGTGTCACATGAGTGAGTTTCTTACTAACAAGAGTACATAACCCCCTCCCTCCCGACTGCACGGCGACCGAGCAAAACCCAGCCATCGAGATGCCAGGCGAGAGGGTTTCCTGTAATAAGATAACCTGGGGCATCTTTTCACAATTGCGTAGATATTGCTGTAGGGGAGCCTTCTTCCTAGAGAAGCCCCTACAGTTCCATTGCCAAATTCGGAATGTCTCAAGGGGCGGAGCCATCTCTTACGAGCTGAACGCCGACTCTAGGTGGGGCTAGAATCGGGGCTACGTTGCTAGCTGTTGGTTCAGAAAGACGTATCGGCGGGTTCGGTGGCGTTACCGGGCCCACCACAAACTCGAGAAAGGATTCCATTTTGGCCAACCGTTGGTTGGTGTTTGCTTCTAAGGTCGTCATCTTGCTTTGCATCTCAGTGATCCTATCACCTAACTGTTTCAGACTTTCGCTGAGAGCGGTTAGCATCTCGCGCACCTCTGATTTAGCTTTACGTGACACGTTCTCCTGATCACAAGCTATTGCCCTCTTCTTCGGTGGTCGTGACCCGTCGCTACCCTCGGCCATCGGGACTTCCAGAATTTCCGCGTTGATGGTAGCGGTGGGTTGCGAGTTCCTAGCGCCCTTAATCTCTGCTATCTCAGCCATTAGCCTATTAATGTTCTCTCTCATGGCCGCGTTCTCGCGCTCTAATCTCGTGATTTTTTCCAAACTATCATCATGCTCTGGCAGCGACCTCGACATCACCTCTGATGGTCCTCCACGGACCCGATCTGCCCAAGTGGGACGGCCCTCCTTGTGGACCACCTGATGCTGATGAGCATGTCCCCGGGCTCTGGATCTCGACCTGGACCGGCTTCTGGGCTCGAAGCGAACCATGGAAGCAGATCGTCCACTGGAGCGACCACGGGAATGGCTCCGGGATAAACTCCAGGAACGGTCACGATCCCTAGACCGCGATCTCGAGTGACGGCGACCTCCCTCGGGGGCTGTATGCTGGGACCGATGCTGGTCGAGCTCCGGGAACTGGAGCTCAGCACCGCGGTAATCCGGGGTAGGGCTTCTCATCCGGCTCCTTTCGGCTCTGGCTCGTTCTTTTCGGCGACGTCGAACGACGTATGGGATCTTAAAGCGTTGTCTGCATTCCTTTCCTGCCGTGAGATGGCCCTCACCGCACAACTTGCATTTAGGCGTGCACTGATGCTGCTTGTCTGGATTCGAGGCTCCACATCCTCTGCATACGGCTTCGCTGGGTGTCGGACAGACGTCGGCACGATGGCCAAGCCGTCCGCAAACGTAGCAGATGTCGATCTGCTTACGATATAAAGTACATCTGACCAATGCATTGTCATACCTGACGTAGTTAGGTACCCGGTATCCGTCAAAGGCAACTATGACGGTGCCGGTGTCCTTAATCCTCTTGGCTGCCAGCGCCAGGGGGTTCCTTGCATTAACAATCTTGCGCTGCAACACCTCTGGCCCGTCACAACGGGCAACGTCTCGTATTACACCTTTGCACGTAGCATATGGTGTGGTGCGGTATGCCGCTACCTCGTGCAGGCGACCCGCCACCAAAATATTCTTGATTCTCACATATTTGGTTGCGTTCTCCTCCTCGGGAGTACTGACCACGACTATATTCTGTTGATAGTTAGGACAGATCGTGTCGGCTTCACGCTTCGAACCTTCGATGCAAGCAGCGGTGTTGATAGCATCAGCCACCACAGTCGGGCCTATCTTGGATATATTCAGGCCACCCCTCACTCTGATCACAATTTTGATGTCCTCCCTGGGAAGCGGCGGCATTCTTCCACGACGAATAATGCGGCTCTTGACACCAGCTCCGGTCCTGCCATGATTGTTGTGCCCGGGCACCGCGTTAGGCCTGGCTCCATTGCTGGGCCTGTCTATCGACGATTTCGTCAAATGGTGTCTTCGTCCAGCTAATTGCCAGCCGGAATCCTCGAGAAAATCGTGGGGTGGTAGCTCGTCCCCTTGCACTGTATATTCCATAAGAGGTCTCGCTGAGCGGCCAAAAGGCCGAGAGCGGCTTCCTGCCACGAACACTTATGGTCCACCGGCGACGCGGTCGAAGGGAAACGAGCCGTAAAATTTGAAAAAGTCCACTCACTGGCAACAGTCTGGTATCCAGTTGGAGCTCACAACTTCACGAATCCGTCGACGATGAAATTAGGCACCCACAAGCAAAAAATCCGGTCAGAAACTTCCCAAAAAACGGGAGCCGATGCGGACAAAGCATTGCGTGTTCTCTTCTTCTTCGTCCTTTCCGTCTACACGAATGACAATTATAAATTGTGATATAAAGTTTGTGAACAGGGATGAAATACCTCAGACAGGCTGGCCAACGTTTCGATAGGAGGACCTATCTTCGTCAAAGGCCTTTGACGAAGATAGGTCCTCCTATCGAAACGTTGGCCAGCCTGTCTGAGGTATTTCATCCCTGTTCACAAACTTTATATCACAGTGTGCCATCCCATCTGTCAGCCCCTTTCTTGTTTTTGAATTATAAATTGTGACATTGGAGAAACGTAGAAGTTGGTTATATAAGTAGCGACTTGATCGCCTTTTTGATGCATTGCAATCGATTTTGCAGAATTCGGAACGCATGACCAGGCTCTGGCACTGGTGAGACTCCGCATGTGAAAGTGTAAAGTTGTAATTCAGCCGAACGTAGTGCGGAACTGCGAAGGGAGGCCGAATGGGTTTCTCAGAAAACAACGCTTCGCCGTTGAGGAAAAATTCGTCGTGGTCCGGGATTCAAACACGGGACCAGCAATGCCTTTCAGGGCCGGTGGCTCTAACATCTGAGCTAACCAGGGCGCTAGCATGCAGATGGCAGCGCGAGGGCGAAATTATCGACAACAGGAAGCACAAGGACTCAGAATATGTCAAATGCATAAAGTAGAACCTTTTTGCGCGACACCACATGACTATGCAAATTACATTGATTTAGAGTAAGTGTGCAGCTTTGTGGAACCTTAGCTGCTGTTTGGCCAAAGCCTTACGTAATTTTTCTTTTTAAATTTAGTCTGACATTAACGCCATCGTCGTTCCATCGCTACAAATATGACTATAAATAAATAAATAAATAAATAAATAAATAAATAAATAAATAAATAAATAAATGGTATACAGAGACTTGGGCATGTTGGCAGTTCATGTGTTGGCAGTTCATCATCAGGTCATTGCGGTCGTTTCATCGTGATCATTTCATCGCCGCCATACCGTTGTCCTTATACTGTGGTCGTCATACCCTCTTCACCATTTCCATCGCCGTCATTCCATCACGGTCATCCCTTCGTTGTGATGAACGAGATCGGCATGTTCGAGCGCCGCAAGTTGATGTGGAGCAAGACGTTTCCCGGTAAAAATGTGTCGTCGTTTGCTCCATCATTGCCAATGATCACCAAACAAGAATAGCGTTCTTTGCAGACGAAATGCAACGCTTCGCTGAAGCCGACTCCCACATCGCGTGAGATATGCCCCATTTTTTATGGGCTAGCGATCGCTGTGTTGAAGTGGAGAGTATATATATACATATACACATATATAGAGCAACTGACATGGTCTGTTCAAGATCACCGTCAATTGCACTTAGCTCCTCGAAGAGTCTACAGGGTGTTGAGTGAGTTCTTGAACGAAAATTGGCATTGTGGAGACCATCGTTTAAATCATGGGTCCGGCCGGGATCTCAATGATCTGCGTCGTAATTCTAACGCATTTTTCCCGCATTTACCCCTAAATCGCCACTGAAGTTTTTTCTTTTTTCCACAAAGGCAAGCTGATAGCCCGGAGTCGCCTTTTCGGGGTTGTGACGACAGTGGAAATGAAAGCGAAATTGGTACTGGAACAACTAACAGAAGAAAACTTCGATATGCTCTCCAGCAACGAAAGATGTGGAACCAATCTATCTTGTTGTTGGGGGGTACATTGGTATTTCTATATATATACCGGCAATACTTTTCTGTCGTACAATTTTGGGTAAAAGACTCTACAATATTATTTGCTCATAGTTCAGTGCTGATGAATTTTCGCTCAGGTAGGCATCATTTGCAAATACATGCAAAAGCAGTTTCGTGACTAATAGAAGTAACAAGACTATTTGCGTACTATCTTTAAACTTTGGGGCAGATGTTTATAATAGAAAGTGTAAAGGAACCGTTATGAAATACTATTTACGGGTTTTTACATTTCAGAAGGGACATGTAGATGTAAATGCCTGTTGTAAAATATTTTGTTTACCTTGTGTTCACGACTATGCTCAGAATGCTTAAAACTGAATAGACACAACTGGACTAGCATTAGTGAACACGCAGGAACTTTTCCTGTCTTCGGCGGCCTTACATCTCAGTCAGGTACGTGTATGTCTTAAAAAAGTCGCAGTTTCGCCCGAAAGGCGGAGCATTGATTTGCGATAAGAAATTAGTAGACAGCTATACAAAGTAAGGATAGGAGTTTTAACGACCGCATAAACTTGGAAACGTTCGCTTACTAAGTGCGTTAAAAAGAATGGCTTTAGCGCTCACAAACTAACATGAACACACTCGATGAGCCTGGGCACTCGCCGTCAAAACGCCGCTGTGAGTAACCGTGGCAGCAGCAGCGAGCGAAGCGACCTTCGTGCGATCTACCGCTTCAACGCAAGAGCGGCGAGAACACAGCGCGCACAAAGATATTAGCCGTCTGCAGATCCCCTTCAAGATACGGCGCGCGCGTCCGTGCAAAGTACGCAATCGTTCACGGAGTCGAAGCCTCCACCCTCCCTCCCGCGTTGCCTCCCCACTTTCCTCCGCATATGGCGCGCGAGATGGAGCCACGATCGTGAGTTGCACTGGCGCTCGCTCACGAAATGCGCACTTGCTGTCGGAGCACGCCCCCGCCCCCCCCTCTTTCCCATCCCTTCACGGCCTTTCGCGCGACGTAAGACGGCGCATCTTCTCTCCGCTTTTCGCCTTCGCGCAAGCGAGATCGAGTCGCGATCGTCGATTCGCTCGCGTGGTTTCACTGGCACATACAGCACACGACGCGCGGTCTTAGGCTTAGCTTAGGCTTTATCGGGAACATCACGGCAACGGCAAAAAAACGCGCCTGGAGTGCCCATATAATTGCTATCGCAATGAAACTGGTCCCGTGTACTTGCAGCGGTGGGGGCCTTGTGAAACAACCTGCGAAAATGTACCTTGCAAAGTGCGTGAGGTCTGTTTTCTATAAAGACGCCGTATGCTTACCGGCTCAGTTCATAATACATCTCACTGAACACGTTTTGTTGCCATGCTCATACTGCTTTCGCAAGCAAGCATTGTAAGGAACACTCTGATCGCACTGACGTGTGCAACGTGTGCAGACATGAACCGGTACGTTAGCTTCCACGAAGAGCTCCGTGAATGATTTAAAAATGTATTCGTCTTGTAGCGAATTGTAGAATCTCGTCGGAAGCTCTGAATGACAGCTTCTTTCTCTCCTCTCTGCACGTAATTCTTCCTTCCTTCTTTTTTTTCTTTCTGTTTTTGTTGTATTTTCATTCGAGAGGCGTCTGCTTTTGAAAGATTGTACTTTCGCGAATTTCTTGCCGAGGCGAAGAAAAGGACGACCTTGCGCACGTTCCGATGAGCAGTTCATGGATTTCTCATCGCATTTCAGAGGCCAGGTGGAGGGCTTAAGTGCATCTCGAAAATTAGCTTTGGTTTTACTAATATACAAACATACAAGTGAGGCCCATGAATTGGAAAACGATCATGGACAATCATGGACTCGTAAATTTTCTACTCGACGTCGGAATACCAAATGCATCTGGAATTCTCAGAAAAGCGGAGATGAGGATACCGTTCCGGATCAGCATATTTCTGTTGCCAGACACATAAATTACGGTCATGGCGCTGGAATGCGGTAGTGTTGAGGAATGCAGATAGAGATTTCGCTACGCTAACCAGAAAAGAGTTTGCAGATTAAAAAAGAATGAACTGCTAGAACCGCTTTCACGGAAAGAGAAAGAAAGCTTTATGAAGAATGACGACAACGAATCGTTGAACATATGGCCGTAGAGAACGGATTGTGGCGACTTTATGCTAAGAGCACTTGAGCTAGCTTATTAATTGCCAGTCAGAGTGCGCCCGTTTCAAATAAGTGGATAACTCTCTGATCGATATGAAAGGGTGACAGCCATAGTCGGAAGGATACTGCAGGGGCTGATCGAGACAGTGAACTTAAAGAAAGGATACTTCTCTGAAAGTGGAGTGTGGCTAGAGAGTTTCACGCGATTATCTTCTGAATTTGTAACCCTACCCTAGTGGTTACCACCGCCTTGTTCCCGAAAGATAATTGCCAGAGCATTCTGCACGCGATCTGCGTGTTTATTCAATGTTTGCTGAGAAATGTCACAGGGGGATTATGGGTCCTATAAAGTTCGATATTTCGTCACCACGAACCAAAGATTTCAAGAGGATGCTCATTAGTATGCATCACTTCGTCCACACAGGCAGAACCCAGCAGATGTCACTCGGGTGTTTAAGGCAAGCAGATGAGCATGCGACGCCTAAACAACAGCTTTCTTTTCTTTCCGCGTCGTTGTTGTCTTGAAAAGTATAATATTAGGCAACTATAATTGACCGCTGCGGCAGCGGGTGTCCCGCGGTTCCGTCTTGTTTTGGAGCGCCAGCTGGCCCCGTAATTGGCACACGTCCGCGCACCGTGGCACCGTTCCTTGAAAGAAACTTGACGGAGTGCGTCAGCTGGCGGCAGCTGATGAGCAGGAAAGTTTGCTCAGCCAACGAGAAGAGGAACAAACCCGCTTCGTCAAAGCGCAGCGTGTTGTAGCATGCACTTTCATAGCTACGTTATAACAAGACGAGAGAGTGCTGTCTATTAGATTAGCGGAGTTCGTCGACGTGCTTCGTTAGCGTTATTCAGAAGACCTGAGAGCAGCCCCAACAACGGTTCAGGCATAGTGTAATATTAGCTCTACAGCAAGGCTGTAATCCACGCTGACACATCTGTCACTGTTGTTATGTTCCGAACGGCGCTCCAACTCTGCGTAGCGCAGTTCATATACTGTGAATAGCGGTGGCCGTTGTGCTACCAAGAAAGGAGCGGGCAATGACGAAAGAAAAAAAAAACATGCCGACTTTGGTAACTGCTCCGGCTGTGAGGCGATTTACTGCGACAGCAACAAGTTCCCTCAAATCACGCTTCCATCTTCTCAATAACTTGTCCACGGCCTGAGGGCGCGAATCAGCTCTGCTTATTGAAAGAGTTAGTATCTCCACATTTCGTACACCTTCACAATTACGGAAAGAATGGACTAGGAATTTTAAAGTTCTTCAATGATTTCCGTTACGTATACAGAACATACGATCAGCGCACGATCGCTCTCCACAGGAACGTCAGATATTAGAATTTCGGTTGTTTTATATCTCGCATATATATACTTGTAAAGCACCAACCCAGCGCCGCTTTCAACATATGCTTGATGTCAGTTATTGTGAGAAACAACAAAATGAGTGAACCGGCTTTGTGAACACGTGCTGATGAATAGGGGCCACGGAGCCTTTGCAAGCCTGCGAATCGCATCAACGGTTAAGTGCACTCGCTGTTATTGGCACTCCAAACTTGCTCGTCTCACAGAGGTATTAGATTCACTAAAACACTTGAATGCCCGCGCTTGAGTTAAACTATTGCCAGCAAAGCAATTAAAGGGACCCTCAGCGAAAACTCGGACTTCATTGAAAAAGAAAAAAAAAGTATGCGGATAGCGTACGCTGCTGCAAACATCTCAGTCAAATATTGCATTTGCACGCGGCCCGTGGAGCTCACAAGCGGAGCGCGAAGTCCCCTTTCTCCCAAACCCTCTCTTTCCATCAGAAGTTTGCTCCTCACTCTTTCTATGTTGCGTTATTTCGTAATATAGCAGATTCCCAAAGGTGGCTGCTATTGGTCAATAGCTGACGTCAATCAAGAAGAGTATTAGTATTAGTGCCTTCTTCCGATTGTTACAACGTATATTTATCCAGGCAGTTTAATAACAAGCTGTAGTAATCGGAAATCTGCTTTTGGATTTCGATAGTAATTGCGTACTTCGGAAAGAAGCCTACTATGGCCTGCTCAGGCTCGGCCATGGCCGTACGCGTAGGAATTAAGCTTTGGCCGCCCTTGTTAACCGTGTCCTTGCCATCAGGTCTCGCTAATTTTGAATCGCTTTGAACGCTTAACTAGCTTAGAACGCCGTGAAACTTGGGGTGAGACCACACGCATGCTTTCTTACTAGCGCGCACTCACTAATGACCGTTTCAAGTTGGACGCCTTGGCAGGCTTCGCTTCGCTTTGAGCTACTGACAGTGCTTCGAAATGCGGAAGGTGGATGTGGCTGTTATTTATTTATGTATTTATTTATTTATTGTACCCTCTAGGCATACAAGCATTATAGAGGGGAGGGGGTCAATCATTCAACATAAGTTCAGTTATTTGCACATACACAATCAAAAATTTCAAAAGATGGGAATGAATTTAATTTCTAATAACAAAAATTCACACTGTCATGACGGCTTGTACAATGATTACGGCAAGAACATACCATTGCAACCGATTGAGACACTGAAAGATGAAGTTTCCAACCAACATAGAGAAGAAAAAAAAATGTTGGAATGCGGTAAATTTCGCTGGAAAGAGCTTCACGAAAATGGTCACGGTTGGTAATGTTAACTAATGAGGCGGGATGATTGTTCCAGTCGAGGCTGGTTTTGGGCAGGAAAGAGCGCGAGTATGTTGCAGTGTTTTGGTGAGGGACATGGACTTTATGGTTGTGATCAAGTCGAGATGAAACAAAATTAGGCGGTTTAATCAGACGGGTCCTAAAAACATGATTATGATGATAGATCTTATGAAACAATGCAAGTCGAGATAGTTTCCGTCTATTTGCCAGCGGGGGCAGATTAAGTATCGATTTCATGTTAGTTACACTGGAAGTTCGATGATAGTCACTTAGGATAAAACGTGCTGAGCGATTCTGCATTGCCTCCAAGTTATTGGTAAGAGTTGCAAGGCCAGGGTCCCAGATTGACGATGCACATTCGAGATTAGATCGGACATAAGTGATATACAACTGTCGCTTGAGTGATGAAGGTGCGAGAGAGCAGTTTCTTTTCAGGTAACCAAGCATGCGATTGGCCTTTGATGTTAGTGCTCGATGTGGTACTTCCATGAAAGGTCAATAGTAATATGTACACCGAGGTATTTATAGGTAGTTACAGATTCTAATTGTCGTGCTGTGAAGAAGGTAGTTTGGGCAAGGCATGTTATTACGCGATACTCTCAGTGATTTACATTTAAGAATGTTAAGCTTCATTTTCCACGTTTGACACCAAGCAGAAATATTATTTAGGTCACTTTGAAGGATTATTGTGTCAGTGTAATTAGACATGTTGCGGTAGATAACACAATCATCAGCAAAAAGACAGACAGAAGAAGGTATGCTAGCAGGTAAATCATTAACATAAATCAAAAATAGTAATGGGCCTAAAACTGAACCCTGTGGCAGTCCGGCGGAAACAGGTGCCTCCAGGGAATTGGTTCCATTCACCGTGACGAATTGAGTCCGGTTAGAAAGAAAGTCGCGTATCCAGTGCAGTACTAAAGGGTTAATGTTTAGGCTGGTTAGTTTTAGTATAAGGAGCTCATGGTTTACACTATCAAAGGCTTTCGCAAAATCCAAGTATATGCAATCAGTGATGAGGCCGGCATCAAGGAACGTGTGAAGGTCATTAGTAAATGTTAGTAGCTGTGTTTCAGAAGAAAAATGTTTACGAAAACCATGCTGGGATGGATGAAAAAAGTTATTCGACTTCAAGAAGTTAACTAAGTGAGTAAATATGATATGTTCTAATATTTTGCAGGGAACAGATGTTAGTGATATCGCACGATAATTGCTTGGGTTGTGTGCGTCACCAGACTTGTAGAAAGGCACGACCTTGGCTACTTTCCAATCCTTAGGCAAGCATCCATCGTTGAGCGATTTGGTGAAAATGTAATTCAAAATGATAGAGCTGTACTCATTAGTGTTTTGCAAGAATTTAGCGTTGATGCCATCCCGACCACATGAAGATGATCGTTTTAGTCTGTTAATAATAGCACGAATGCCGGCTGGGTCAAGCATGATGGGATCCATTGCTGTAAGATGTGCTCTCGGATAACAAAGAAGAGTGAATATTGGTTTCCAGCACAAGTTTGTAAAGGTGTCATTAAAGATTGAGGCGCAAAGATGCTTCGGAACTGGTTCACCATTGCTATTGAGAGATACGTCGTTGTTATTGCTGCTTTTCGTTGTGTTCCAAAAGCGTTAGCCGTCGGTCAAGCTGGTGCAGGACAAAAGCCGGTGCGCATCACGCAGCATAGTCGCACGCGTGAGCCCATGAGCGTGAGCATGCATTCGAGGCCTGTCATGTGTAAAGCAAACGCTGTGCATACGCACTACAGTTCCACGTTGCTGCGGTCTGCTACGTAACGTAGATACTGCGGCCACCGTGGGGTGTCGCGACGAGCCCGCTAGCTGAGCGCACTACGACTCGCTAAGGGCAACAGCGTTCGGTTGAGAGTCGAGAGGCAGCAATTTCAAATTGAAATTTCGGGTTAAAATGTGCGCTGAGTGCCCAGCTTTCTTTTGTGTGCACAACCATATTGGGCCCTTTACTCTCAGTTACCAAGATAAACTATGAATACGTGACAACCATGTGATGGCCCCTTTGAAAATGCTTGCATGTCGCAATCTCCCTGAGTGGGTCGCCTACTACGCCATGTTGTCATGACTGCAAAAAAGCAGTAGGTGGTAAAATAAGGGGGGGGGGGAGGAATGACACGGCTCGTGACAGGCAGCCACGTCGCAACAAGAGTGCTATTACGGCTAGTTCGTTAGACATCGGCATATCGAACGTATGCGACTGTGCCGTTGTCTTACCGTAGTCCTGTAGTCTGTGCTGTTTGCTCAGTACCTCGACGTACTAACGTTGATACGATATCGATCGGGTGAGGTGTGTCTTCACTGCAAGAAAAAGGAAATGACGCCTACGCCGGGCATCGTGATGATGAAAAAAAAAGTTGAAAAGAATGTATTCACTTCATTGGTATATGGTTGTGACTCTTATCCGAGTCTCGAGTGGTTATAATTAACATGGAGGCCAAGACGGCCTTAAATAACTCTTAGCGGGCTTCTAGTCATCGCTGTCTTCTTGGGTAGCCTGTGGAAGTATTAGCGCTTTCCTCAGGTTCGGCCGTCAATGGCCTCCTGCCCTTCGGGTTTTCTTGACTTCGCCCTGCCCTTTGTGTCAGCTCGTGGAATAAAAGGGCTGACGCTGCTTCGAAGAGGGTAATTAGGTCGACATGGGGACGACCGCTTGAACATTTCTTACACTTGACAGGTCGATCATACGGGTGCCAAGGCGGTCTTAATTACCCCTTGCCATCTTGTAGTCATCGATATCTTCTTGGGGAGCTTGTGAAAGTATTAGTGCTTTTGTCAGGTTCTGCGGTTGACGACCTGCTGCCCTTCCGGTTTTCTTCGTCCTTCCCTTTGTGTCAGCTCGGGGGAATAAAAGGGGTGACGCTGTTTCGGAGAAGACAGGGATGCCCGCTTGAGCGTTTCACACACTTGTCAGGCCGATGTTCAGGCTTACAATACCAGCCCTTTCTGGGACGATGCAAACCATCTTGTCATGCGAACCTATGCTTGAATGTCTCTCACACTCGACAGGTCGATATTGACAGCATGTCCGCCACCACAGGAGGTCTCGAAGGGGTTGCAGCATCCAAGCACCTCGAAGAGACATGTAGACTTCGTGCCTCTGCTTCGCTTCGCGGACCGTTCTAAGGGCTGCCAGGTGACATCTTATGGAAATAAACCACGCCAAGCCCAAGGCACAACAACCAGGGAGCACTCAACTAACCATGAGAACTGCCAAGTTCACACGTTCTTCACATAAAGCCCCCTCAGAATCGTACCTGCAGCCCTCGTTCGAGATTCCTGAAAACTAACAAAGGAGAAAACCAGATTGCAATGCGTGTTTCAACCAGCCTAATGCCTGACGCTGTTGTGTTTCGTTTTTCCGAGAGAGCGAAGGTTGTCGTGAGACTGGGAACGTATTGAAACCTAGCAATGATGGCATTATTCAAATATTCTAAACGGACAAATGAACTTTCGAAGAAAAGAAAAAAAACGAAAAGGGGCCCATCATCATCATCATCGTCATATTCATGCCCACTGCAGGACGAAGGCCTCTCCCTGCGATATGCAATTACCCCTGTCCTGCGCCAATCGACTCCAAATAGCACCAGCGAATTTCCTAATTTCGTCACTCCATCAAGTCTTCTGTCGTCCTCTACTGTGCTTTCCTTTTCTTGGTACCCATTCTGTTACCCTAATGGTCCAACGGTTATCTAGTCTGCGCATTACATGACCTACCCAGCGGCATTTTTTTCCCTCTTATTGTCTATTAAAATATCGTCTATGCCCGTTTGCTCTCTGATCAAAACTGATCTCTTTCTGTCTCCTAAAGTTATGCCTAGCATTCTTCGTTCCATCGCACTTTGCGCCGTCCTTAACCTGTTCTCAAGCTCCTTTGTCAGCCTCCAAGTCTCAGCGCCGTATGACAGCCCCGGTAAAATGCACTCATTGTATACTTTCCTTTTCAATGATAACGGTAAGCTCCCATTCAGGAGCTCACGATGTCTACCGTATGCGATCGAAACCATTTTTATTCTTCTGTGAATTTCCTTCTCATGGTCAGGGTTCCTTGTGATTAGTTGACCTAGGTAAACGTACTCCTCCACAGACTCTACAGCCTGACCTACGATCTTGAAATCTTGTTCCCTTACCAGGTTAATATTATCTTTGTCCTCTGCATATTAATCTTCAGTCCCACTCTTGCATTTTCCCTGTTAAGGTCCTCAATCATTTGTTGTCACTCGTCTGCATTGTTGCTGAATAGAACAATGTTATCGGAAAACCGAAGGTTGTTGAGGTATTCACCATAGATCTTTACTCCTAAGCCTTCCCAGTTTAATAGCTTGAATAATTCTAAGCCCGTATTCAATAGCATTGATGTGTATCATTGATGTGTAGAATCATTGGCCCTCAATTCTTCGAAGGGAACGTCGATGGAAAGAATTATGCGAACGAAATTCTTCCTGGTGTCGTAAAAAATTTGCCTGGAGTCTCCCTCTCAAAAACCTGCGGCAAATTTGGTTCTAGCATGACGGGGCCCCACCACATTTCTCCTTCACTGCAAATAACTGGCTAAACCATGACTTTCCACGGCAGTGGATTGGACGCGAAGGAGAGATGTTTTGGCCGACGAGATCCCCTGATCTCTCCACTGGACTTCTTTTTTGTGGGGCTACGTGAAAGATCGCGTTTACGCAGTTGAGCCCATCGATGTGAACGACCTTAAGATGAGAATAGCTACCGCCTGTAGAAGCATCGTCCCGGAAATGCTGAGCGGAGTTGTCGACTCGATGTGAGAGCGGTTCATGTGGTGTGTTGCGGCGGAAGGCGAGCATTTCGAACATTTTAAACCATTGGTTTCTTGGAGATCGTCGTAATTATAAGTTGAGTAAGATTCCATATCACTCGAAACTAATATTGTGCAAGCAATGGTATACTTGAACCAAATTTATATTATGTTTGTATGTTTTGTTTGTATGTATACCATGGATTTAAACTGTACTTGTCTTTTTGTTCTTTTATTCCCACTTCTTCCGAAGTAGTGGCGGAATTGCAGCTGTGTGTAACTAAATCAATATGAATTTGACTACGTTGACACAATTTCTTGCTCTTTGATCAGGACTGGTAGACGCGTTCTAATGTTAAAAAGGGGACATAGAGAATACGGACCATTAACCCGCGTTTCCTAAGCGCTGATATTGCAGGGTCGTTAATTCTCAAGGCGCCCTGGAAACTTTCGGGGTTAATGATGTGTATCTTTGTGTATGGCAGCTGACGCTGCCGCATTGTGGTGCGAGGCGGCATTAATTTCAATCACATAGCAAACAAAGCTTCCTGAGTGCATGGGAAGTCTTAAGCGGCACGGTGCCTTTTCACCCACTGTACTTTCAATTGCTCAAAGAAACAGGGGCCGTCACACGTCACCCGCACAGTCATTTTGCGGTTTCGCTGGCCGAGAACGGAAACGCTGACCGAGAACGAATAGTAATCACCGTCGCCTATCCCCCACCTTCTTGTCAAACGGAGCGCCATATGCAACAGCTGCGTCGCACTAGGGAGAGGCCTCGCATGCATAATTAGACGGCTTGGGCTGAAATTTCAGACGTGCATATCTCGGGACACAGGCGCGTTAATAAAATTGTATAAAATGGAATAGTCACCAAATGGCACCGCCTATCAGTTTTCAATATAAACATACATGCAAACTGCAGTAAATAAAAAGCTAATCATCAAATTTAATTGAATGCTGACAATGCGACGGCAATTTTCTACACATGTTGGCGACCATAACTGGTCGCATAACTTAGGTAGGCTCCTGTGTGCTCACCTTCGCATTTTTGGAAAAACCTGTAAAGTCTATCGTTGAACACCCTGCATACAGCAGCTTAGGACAAACGTCCATTGCAACCATGCTAAAAAGGCCTAAGCTGTTAAGTATAACTCTGAGGAGTCATGTTTTAAGGTTAAAACTTGTGTTTCGGCTTACTAATGGTCATTACAGCGCAGACATGTCCCAGTTGCTCTTTTCTTCGACAAGTTATGCTACTGTAAAGGGCAAACACGAACAATCAACCCCTTCACCAGCCGCAATAACTATTTTAAATACTCTTTCTTCCCCAGGACATTAAATAAATGGAAACAAATATCAAATCAGATGTGATGTTAGAGCATTTACTAAATGTGTTTATACCTAATATTGGCCAATGATGTTTTGTGTGTTTCTTTATCTGCTGTACTCGACAGGTATTTTCTACCGGGCTACCTGTATTGTTTTTTGTACGTGCAGTTCTATGTTATCTTATGCCAAACTATACTTATAATAAAGTTGTGTCTCTACCCTGCGAAAATTCCATTCCGGGATTGCTGCAAAAAGTTGTGAATAAACAAAAGTAAAGACGAATAAAATAAGACGTGAGCAAAGAAAGTTCTGTCTCGCACTGGGGCTTCTTCTAGGCAGTGATTTTCCATGATTTCTCTTTTGCCACGAGCAATTGTGGCTTTCAGCATCGTGCCTGTTTTTTTCTTTTTTATTGCTTCATTGCATCGTGAAATGAATTTGCTAACCCAGCACAGGCTAAGACTGCAATAGGTTTTAATGCAAGGATATGCAAGGCCACTTTTTTAATGCGAGGTTTATTGCCTCAGGACATACAGCGTTTTGGGATGCGGGCGAATAAGGATAAATAAATAAATGAAAAAAGATTTGCGGATCTATTAAAGTCCAGGAGGGATCGATAATGTGGTCCCTGAGTCCACGCAGTGTAATCGCTAGGATTATGCGGCAGAAGTCCCGCTGCTACAACGTGCCCGAGCCTCGTCGCTTTCAACACAGGGCAAGGCCATTTCATACCTCAAATATGCATTGGGCGGCATTTACATCTTGGCTAAACCGTCATACTCGCGGCGCACAGAGGTATCAGTTATCTCACAGCTACAGCCTCATGGAGTACTGCGATATAACACCCGCAGGTGCGCTGCTCCAGCGCGTTCAATAAATACCGAGTGGTATCCACGCGCCATGTGTATTGCCTGGGCTGACTGTCAAAGCAGATTCACCAGGGCGTGCATTCTGACCTTGCGCCTTTCAGAAAGCAGCGTAGCCGGAGCTGGGAATAGAGCAATGCTTGAAGCGCGTCTGAAAAACGCTCCATAGAGCTACGGGCGACTTCTCCAGAACCCAAAGTAACCGAGACTCTGCTCATCACCATTTGAAGGCGAGTCAAGGTTTGTTACAAAAAGCTGCACAGCTGTAGCCAGGCAGTGGAAAACTGAATCCTCACTCGGGTCGTAGTATGTCGTGTGCAATCCTCTGAGTGTCAACTTATGGTCTGCTCTCGCCTAGTGAATGAACGGCGAGTCGACTTGTGCGACACGCCTTGGTCCTTGAATGACGCTTGAGATGGGATGACTGTTCGCTCGAGAATAAAGCTCGTCCTTGGGAGCGCTGTGACCCTTTGTGAATAAGCGAGAAGGCGCCAGCTGCTAAAATATATAATTCAATTCAGTTCTCTGTGTGACGGTCTGGCGCCAGAGTCGCTAATTGCAGCCCGGTGCATCACATATACCCGTATTATTGATCGATGTGGCGGTAATTGATAGGCTCGGCACCCGTGAGAGCAAGAAAGCGTACTCACCTGGCCCGCATACCCTAAAGCAAACAATTGGAGGTTCCTATCAAGTTTTGAAGCCGTACGACTTACAAGACACCTGGGGTTGGTGCATGCGTGAGTACGAGTGTGCGCGTCTCGTACTGTCTTGCTTAGTGTCTCGTGTGGCGGCGTTGTCATACATGGGTGATTACCTTCTCCGAGGGCCGCGAAGTTTGTGGTCGGCAAAAGAGAGGAAGCCATGAAACTTGCGCAACGTTGCCGTCGCTCGCGTACAAACGAGCACCCACATCGAAAGTGATTGCCGCGGTGCCTATATGCAATGTCGCGCACTAAAATACTAAGATACTTTCAAAAATTTCCAGTGCTTCTGAAAGATCCGTACCTTCGAGACACTGTCAAGCTCGCTACTTGATATAAACGTGTATATATATATATATATATATATATATATATATATATATATATATATATATATATATATATATATATATATATATATATATATATATATATATAGCAACGGGAGGGAAGGCTAGAAGCAAAGGAAGGCTGCAAAGCTCGATGAATACAACGTTTTGTGATACATTTTGATGTCGCCCGTGACAGTTAATATATCAGTACGTTTAGATATCGCGCTGATGCTGTCAAGTTCTTCCAGGGAAGGCTTTATTTTATCGAAGTTCTCACAACGCAGTGTCCTTTAGGAAGTGACAAGTCGCCCAAAATGATGAGTAATGTTTAGGCTTTGTGAAAACTTAAGGACCTGCGCGGCTCAAAAGAAGTCATAAATACAATCCGAAGTACGGGACTCAGAGCTCTTTTAGGAGAGAATATTTTAGGAGGACACATTACTACTCCCGAGTGCCTGGCATTTCGAGGACGTGTATTCATGTTTTCTATTCCACAATATTGCACCAAGGCGTTACTTTCACGTCTTTGCAATAATGAAAATTAAAGACTTTGCGATGGTTTTTTATCGGTGTAGCGTCATCAATAACTTCTTTTCTACGTGACTGTTTCTGAAAGCCTCCTCTTTGATATTTCCTGTTTTCTTTGGCGGATTTTTGCTGTCAACGCCTTGCATGGGTTACATCTAGTAATGTATTTTATTATTATTCCCACAAATTTTCGTTCACTGTGTGCAAAACCGGGCGGAATAGCGATCTTTAAACGCGTGTAAAAGACAACTACGAAGCTCTTAAAGGAGAAGAAACAAACATTTTCAACAGTGCATGTGGGCCGCCTTTAGAAAGAAATTTTATGTTCTCAGTACTTTGTGTATGCGTACGTTACAGAAAATTTCCTATGAACATAAAAAAATACCAGTGTGTCACTCTGCTCCATTTAATATGTACATATAAAATGCTGGTTTTTCCAATTATTTGTAGATCATGGTGCACAGATTAGAGAATGCTGCATTGGGCTTCGGCATCGAATGTTGCTGCAACTTTGGGCATTTCTTTTTATTGGCTGGTGCAACGACGGTCAGTACCAGCAAAAATACGAGTATCCACAGGTCTTAACCTCACCAAGTCATCCGATGCTTGTCACATGCTGCTCAACGCTGAGAGTTTTTTATAATAACCATTAAAAGGAACGTTGTCGGTAGTATGTACACCAATTTAATTGAATTCAGGGGCTTTGCGTGCCAAAACCACGATTCCATTATGAGGCACGCCGTAGTGGGGGACCCCGGATTAATTCTGACCACCCACGAATCCTTAACGCGCCTTCAGTGTACGGGTCACGGGCATTTTTGCATATCGCCGCCATCGAAATGCGGCTGCTGCGGCCGAGGTTTGATCCCGCGACCTCGTGCTTAGCAGCGTAGCATCATAGCAGCTACGCCACTGCGGCGGGCAGTGTGCACATCATCTGCATGTAAGGCGGTTCCGTAAGAGAGTGAGCAATGAGCGCTACATGAAGTTATCTAAACTGGCTAGTCCTGGCTTCAAACGGTCTTGTTGATTTGAAAATTGATCCTTTCTCACCTTTATAAGCTGATCCTTTCTAAGGAGAGACTCATTTCTGTGCTGTGTTTGCAAAGCAACAAGTGCGCGGAAATTCAGAAATATAAAGAGCCGAATAAATAAAGTCAAGAGAAAGTTCAAACCCACAAGCACGAAGACAAGACAAATCCATGTACTACCGACACCCCCTCTGAAAATAATTGGCGATGATTTTACGTTTCATGTATGTTTCCTTCTTGTGCCCTATGGGACATTTATGTGTCTTTGTCCTTTATGTGAACTTCAAGAAACATACTTCATGTGTACCGCATTTTTACTCATTCTTTCGTACGACTCGAGGAAGCTAACTTAATATTTCCTGTACTATGCGTCCTATATGTTTACGGCAGGATGTTACCTGTGTGTGGACGTTTGTTACCTGGCCGTGCACTCCCTCGTGTACACATCCAGGCAACATAGAGTGCATACATTCATTATCTGTTAACCCATGCTATAGATAGATCGTCTGCTTTAAGATGTATTAGTCACTGGCATATCCTGAGAAAAAGATGGGGGGGGGGGGTTGCTAGGCCTGACCTGTATGCATTGCTTGTGTTCTTCGATGTACTCGCGTAGTTGTATTCCATGTTTCACGGCAAATATAGGTTTGCTATTACAACAACCAAGTTTCTGTTTAGTCGAGACATATGAATCAGGCGCTGGCTTTCACTATTATTTGTATCTGCAGAACATGACATCAGCTCTTGTCATCATAGCTTAAGACAGCGGGTTGCAGCACTGCACAATTAAAAAAGGTGCGCGATTTTGAAGCGCCACTTTCTACTCGATGTTTGCCACTCTTATCACCCACCGCTCACGTGCGGCTGTTAAAGTTAATAACGCGAGTAAAGTGTCAGTCAGACTACAGAGGAAAATGAACAGCAATGTTGTACCTGACTGGACGGGTAGATATCTACAAAATGGCCTGTTTAAACAACAGTTAGGTTAAGGCTTTGTTGCCCTGATGTTTTGTTATGAACTATCTTTTGACTTCTGCACGTTTCTTAGCTGTGTCCATGCAGGCAAACTGTTTTTGCCCATGTGAAATTTATTGCATGAGTTAAAAAGCTTGGCATTTCTTTGTTTTGTTATTCAGGAGCCTTGTGAACGCTCATCCAAGCATCACATTCTAGAGGTCTGCTGTGAGCACAGGTGGCATATCAAAAGTAACATGCACATAAGTTAATAAACTACATGTAGCTTAAGAGAAAGCTTTGCAAAGCATAGTCATAAATTTTATATGTGCAAGCGCTTATCCAACCTGACATCTTTCTATCCAAACATTACACCTCATATTTGTTATAAAAACACATCTAAGACAACAGCAACACTGCAGTGAAGAAGGTACAAGTGGTACTGCAGGTCTTATAATGTCAAAGACGTGCGGAGTTTTGTGGGGCTCTGTTCTTATTTAAGACGGTTCGTGAAAGATTTTGCAGCAATCGCTCGACCACTCACTGAACTTCTGAAGAATGACGTGCCTTCTACGTGGGGTTACCCTCAGGCGGCCGCATTTTCACGCCTTATCATGATTCTCCCCACTCAACCGGTCTTGGCTCACTTTGACCCATCCGCACCTGCAGAAGTCTGAACCGACGCCAGTGGTTATGGGATCGGCGCCGTCTTATCGCAACGCCAACATGGACACGACCACGTCATAGCCTACGCTAGTCGTCTCCTGACGACTGCAGAGCGCCAATATTAGATTACCGAGCGCGAATGTCTTGCTCTCATAAGGGCTGTTTCGAAGTTCCGCCCACATTTATACGGCAAGCCCTTCTCAGTAATTACAGACCATCATGCGCTCTGTTGGCTTTCGTCGCTCGAGGATCCTACGGGCCGGCTCGGTCGTTGGGCCCTCCTACTACAAGAATATCCCTAAACAATGACTTATAAGTCGGGAGGCCAACACCAGGACACAGATTGCCTCTATCGCTACCCAGTCGAAGACGAGACCTCTACGTCTGATACAGACGCCGACGCCTCTGTTCTCTCTATTTTTCCACTGTTCCATGTCGCCGACGAGCAGCGCCGTGACCCGTCCTTGCGTATCATAATTGATCGCCTGGAATCGTCTCATGCCGACAGTTCCCTTCGCTTATTCACAGTTCAAGATGGCGCACTCTACCGTTGCAACGTTCACCGCAATGGCCCTGCATTACTCTTTGTGATCCCTAAACATCTTCGCTCAGCTGTTCTTCACGAACTTCACGACCTCCCCCCTGCCGGTCACCTGGGTGTGTCACGTACCTACACCCGAATCCGCCGACGCTTCTTTTCAGTTCAGTTCAGTTCAGTTTTATTTCCTTAAATACCCCTTTGCTAGGGGTATTACATAAGAGGTGAGTACAGTTGATAACGCAAACATAATCGCAGGTATACAGACAAATTTGTACAAGAAAGCTACAATTTCGCAAGTACATAAAAACAGAAAGAATAACGCGTGAAAAAGCCGGTTATTGATTAGCCAACAAAGACACATTTTCTAAAAACGATGTCGGGCAAGTGATTGCAGCGACGTGGTGGGGAAGGGCGTTGCAATCTGATGTCATGCGTGAAAAAAAAGACGAGGTAAAGGTAATTGTGTAGGAGCGTGGGCGTAAGACTTCTAATGGGTGCCCAATTCGTAGCGATATGCGTGCGGGTGGTGTGATATCTCGCTCGTGAAATAAAGAACTGTAAAAGAACTTATGAAAGAGGCAAAGGCTGGCAGCAGCACGGCGACGTGCAAGGGGCTGTAGATCATATTTTGCTATTAAGGATGATACGCTTGCGTCATATGAGTAGGATGAATGGATGTATCTGACGACGCGGTTTTGAAAGGACTCGAGCTCGTTAACTAGACAGACTTGATATGGATTCCAGATAGGTGATGCGTATTCAACTCATGGTCTTATAAGGGATTTGAAAGCTAGGAGTTTTACGTTCTGAGGGGCGTCACGCAAGCGTCGTCTCATGAAGCCAAAAGTTCGGTTAGCTGATAAAAGTATGATGGAAATATGCGTACCCCAACTGAGATTACGAGAAAGTGTGACGCCCAAGTACTTACATTATTCTATTGATCCTAACGGGACGTTTACTATTGTATAAGAGGGCAGGAAAGGGTTACAGCGGCGGGTAAAATATATACGTTTACATTTGTTGGGATTAAGAGTCATTAGCCAATATTCACTCCAAGACTGCACGTTAAGACTTGTTCTAAGGTTCTCGTCAGTAGCATTAGAAACTTGATGGTAAATCATGCAGACATCGGTGAAAATTTGTATCTTACAAGATACGTGTTTGGGTAAATCATTAACAAAAATTTAAAAGAGCCAGGGCTTGGCCAGGGCTTGCTCGCTCCGTTTGAAGATACGTAGCTGCGAGTGAGAAATTCCAGTGACGCAAGATGCCATCGACGCTCCCTGTTGGTACCTTCAACCACTCGACATTCCCGCGGAACCATTCTTTCGGGTTGGTGTGGACTTACTCGGCCCTTTTCCTCTTTCTAACTGTGGGAACAGATGGATCGATGTGGCCACGGATTACGCCACGCGCTACACCATCACCGGAGCTCTTCCTACAAGCTGCGCCACCGATGTCACCGATTTTCTTTTACGCGACGTGATTTTGTTACACGGAGCTCCGCGAGAACTTCTCACAAACCGCGGCCGCACATTCCCATCAAAAGTTATTGCGGACATCCTGCAGTCCTGTAACACGAGGCACAAGCTAACCACGCCATACCATCCGCAAACAAATGGCCTCACGGAGCGTCTTAATGGCACTGTCACAGACATGCTTGAAAAATATTTCTCTTCAGACCACACTGACTGGAACCTCGCTCTACCGTTTGCCACATTTGCCATCAGCTATTATTGCTACACCACCGGAAGAGGTGTTGGCATCGTCACGTTCCTTCCAAAAAATGGCGAATTGCGTCAGAAAGGCTGACTGTGTTTGTTTTAGATGTGTTTCTTGTACACACAGCACCTTGGGATTATATTTATGTACGAGTTATTTGACGTCGTCGAGGTTGTGGAGGAGACAGCTAACATTCCAATGTAATATTGGTGTATCCATGTTGTTATTGATATGTGCTGTGTGTTTAGGAGAGAAAAGCTACTTTAGCCCACAGGGCTCTTTCCAGGCCCCGTGATGCGGGTTTTGTCCTTTTTGGCGCGCTCCTGAGAACTGCGCCGAGCCTTCGGCGTCTGGGACGCCGACGCACTTTGTGATGTATCCATCGCCTCCGCAGATGCATTGGATGTCCGCTCACGGGTGTTTCGGGCTTCTCTATGCGTGCAGAGGCCCTTAAAGAACTAGAGACAGCAGACCCTGAGGGCTGCTGGATCTTGCTGGGTGGCAGGCCAGCACTAGCTGGTCCCGCAGTAGGGGCGAGTGGCGATGCCACCGGTCCACTCTGGGTGGTCCTAACAGCCGCCCAACACCGTTGTGGCCGTGCCCCCAGCCGTGCCACTTCGGAAAATGTAGGTCCCTGTGCAATAGAAACACGCTTGCGCGCTTCTTTGAACGAGATATTTTCTTTTACTTTAAGTGTTATGATTTCTTTTTCCTTCTTCCATGAAGGACAGGAGCGATAATAGGCGGCGTGTTCGCCGTCACAGTTTGCACAGTGAAGTGGGTCGTTGCAGTTGTCCGCAGGGTAGTCATGGGACGCGCACTTTGCACAGGTGGTACGGCCTCGGCAGCTTTGAGAGCCGTGGCCGAATCTTTGGCATTTGAAACATCGTCGTGGATTTGGTATGTACGGTCTGACATTAATTTTCATATAGCCTGTTTCTATGCTTTCAGGGAGAGTGCTGGTACAAAAGTTAAGGATCAGGTGTTTTGTGGGTATTTCTTTGTCATCTCGACGGATCTTGATTCGTTGCACATTAGTTACATGGTGCTCTTTCCAGCCCTCTAGGAGCTCTGCCTCAGTCAGTTCTAGAAGGTCCTGCTCTGAAACTACACCTCTTGTGCTGTTGAGGGAACGGTGAGGGGTTATAGAAATTGGGGTTTCACCAAATGAAACAAGAGTTGTCAATTTGTCGTGTTGTATTTCGCCACGAACTTCAAGGAGAAGGTCGCCACTGGCCATTTTAGTAATTTTGCATCCAGGGCCCAGTGTGTCAGTGAGGCGCTTCCCAACAACAAATGGAGAAAGCGTTCTTACAGTCCTTTGGTTCATTTCGGTATGGATCACGTGAAAATGTGGGAAAATATCTTTGCTCTTGGCGAGAAAGTTGAAGGGTTCATCGGTGCGGCCTCTTTTCAAAAGAGGGCGATCAGGTAGCTTGGGGAATGAGCTAAAAGCCATAGAAATTTCTGAAATTTCGGCACCTGTGCCAGCCACCCACCATGGAGCCCAACACGAGGACGTGATAAGATTCTGTATAAATGCAGCCTGCCAGCGCCAGCAGTACACAGCCACTATACCCTAATGTATATACCCAAGATTGGATACATTACACATGGTTAACCCTTGCCGCCAGGAAATACTGAAGCAAAAGAAGTGAAGAGAAGACAGGAAAGATGCAAAAGTGGGAGAGAAAGACAAAGATTGGTGAGGAGGACAGAAAAAGGCGACTGCCAATTTCCTCCAGGTGGGTCACCCTGGAGGTGCCGTCTATGTGAAGCCGAGGCCAAAGAGGTGTGTTGTCTCCGCCGGGGCGCCTTAAAAGTCCAAACACCCAGCTTCGGCTCAACCCCAGGATCCCCTTTTCCCCAGACACGGCTAAGCCGCGCACGCCTACACGTGGGTTGGTCCAACCCTCGTGTGCTCGGGTACGTGGTGTCGCAACAAACCAAACACCTGCTTGCGCAGACGCACCTGCGGGGAAGAGGAGAAAGAACGAACTGGGCTCGTGCTGTGGATCTAACTGGGCAGCGCTGCGACCGCTGTTGTAAATATTACCTGTAAATAGTTGCTCCTCTTACTGATTCATTCTTCGCGTAACATTGTTATTATAGAACATTCTTGCGTGTATTTATGTACCCTAGCAGAGTTCCAAGCAGTATGCTGCATATTTGAGAGAACAGTAACCTCACAATGAAAAGCAATGGAAAGTTTTAAAACTCACAAAATGTGCATAAGTATAAAATGAAGACAGGTAACTGTTCATCTATGCATGTCTACCTATCTATAGCGTACATATACAATAGGATGGCACGTAGAAACCCATAATTTAATTTTTAATATATGCATATCAATAGGGCCACACAAAGGGTGCATAGAGGTGAGACACATGAAGGAAACATCAAAGCAGTGGTCAAATTTCAGCATCTAGGATGCATAAAGGACGGTATCATAAATGATGGACACATGAAGGAAACATAAAAGCAGCGGCCAAATTTCAAAATCTAGGATACATAATGTACGATAACATAAAGGATACAAAATGGACGGACATGTACAGGAAAAATAAAATCAGCGGCTCAATTTCAACATGTAGGAAACATAAAGAATGTTTCCTCGTGTGACCTCCAGGAGTCATAGAATAAACATAAAGGGCACACCCATTTTCATAGGCGAATTCCTATTGTATCTCAACAACCATAGCACCACAGTTGGTTGTAATTATTTTAGTAGAAACTTTATGGATGAAAACCCTTTGACCCAAGTGAACTTCGGCAACGGCAATATCAAGCCACGTGTACGTTTGGCTTTCGCGTTGTGACACAAAGCGGTGCTTCCCCTTTCTGTGTTTTACTTATTCACAATGTTAGCGTCGAAACAATGGGTGTTTTTCCATCGCTGAGAGGCCTGGTCGGGTGTCTATCGTTGAGACCTTTTGTCTCACTCCCATGGCAACCAGGTGTAATCATGCATTGCCAGACAAATTACAATAAGAAAAGATGAAATTGGTTCCTCACATAGTGGCCGGTATCAAACAGTAGAACGAAATTCAAGGACGCAGCATTTAAATATTAAAGCGCCCGTCAATATGGGGCATTCGTGGCTGTACAAGCGTAGCGATTATTGCCCGGATTCAACAATATTTTGCACTGCAACGTTCAGAGCAAGTTTAGTGAAGAAAAGTTAAATGAAACTTATAAATAAAACCGGACTGGTTTTCGTTCCTTCACTCTGCGCCTCATTTTCATGCTAAACTTTTTCCTCCTAAGCCAACTAGCGCACTCAAACAGAATCCTCCGTACAACTGATTCGATGGAAATCTATTGCTTTTTATCAACAGAAACAAAATATAATCAGAATGCCAGAGGTATTATGTCGTATATTTGTCAGTGGCGATGTCGACTGTCGAACAATTTTTAAAGAGCGATAGCTCTGTAGCGGACAGCGGACAAGACACAAGTTACAGTCGAATGCATCTGCAACCGATGCCTTCACAGAGAAGCGACGTGTATACCGAAGGAAAACACTTGGGAGGGAGGAGATGGAAAGTTATGACGATGAGCAAAACGAGAACAAGGTGAATGCCGCAGCCAAAGTTTTGAGAAGTGGAATTGTCTTTTTTTGAGGCGATACATGCTTTTCTCGCCACAGTATATACAGGTACTGTTCTTCTAGAGGGCAGAGGAAGTAATGCGGCTGGGTGAGGCAAGGAATGGGGGTGTGTTAGCGGTGAGGGTGTAGAAGTGAGAAGAGAGGTGAGCTATTCAACTTCGGGGGAAGAATGTGACGTAGCGTCGTGTGTCAGCCGGATGACGTGTCACTGTAGGCTATTATTTTCGTGAAAGGGGCCTGAACGATGGTAGAGGGGGGGGCGGGATTATCTGCTCTGTGGGATGTCAATGAACTATCGTTTCTCTCAGAGAGAGGACAAAAGTAGCGACAGAAAATGGTACTCCTGGAAAATAAAATAAATGTATAAATAAAAGAACGAAAGAAAGGAAGACAAAAAAAATTAAGCGATCGGATTAGAAATAATAATAGCTAGGTGCTGTTGCTTATAGTTGGAAGTTTAGCAGAGCGACTAGATTTTATGGCTCCCTTTGAAACGTTTATGCTCATTGGTTGCAATGTCTTGAACTTTTGGATGAGGTATGATTCTCTGTATCTTCCGTCTTGCACAAAATGAAAATTTGACTGTAGGATGTAGTGTTTAAGTTGCTCAAACTTATGACCTGGTTGTTTGAACTGCTCGGCGACGACTTTGGAAAACTGTTTCGCTGTAGGAGCTGCTGGCTGAGCTAGACAATAACGGTTTGGCGGCAAGAGCTCCATCAAAAAATGTCCCCATCCTGTGCGGAGCGACGGGCAATATGAAGATATCGAGGCGGCCTAGACAGCTGCTCATGATGACTCAATGGCACCCCCTTTAAAAACGGTCGATGAAGAATAGTCACCTAGCCTGCTTGATTTAATCAGGTATGCTATGCATGTTTTATCTAGCATTTTTGTGTACCTCTTAATTTTTTTCTTCAAAATATATCTTGTACCACTCTCCATGACTGTAAGGCTGGCTGGAGGTTATGAACGTCCCCTTTGGAACGGGGCGGTGGGTTGGGCCACCAGGCTCTTGCTATTATACTGCCTAATCTCCTACCTAGGTTAAAGAAAAGAAAAACCCATGATGAATTTCCATAACCACATTTCCTTGCCCCGTCTTGTGAACTTTGTTTTTGTACGTCTCCGTTTTTTTGTCGTTTCCCTACTTTTCTTCCATCGATCTTCAAATCGCCTATTTCTAATCCCTGTTGCGGACATGTTTACCTTCCGCCTGCTCTCGCTGATACCAAGGGCTTCCAGGAGGCCAGGGGTGCCTAAATTGACCGCTGAGCAGGTATGTTCGCACTCTAGTAAAACATGCTCCATCGTTTCCCTAGCTTTACCGCGGCAAGCACATGCTTCTTCTTCGTTTTTATCTCTCTCTTTATAGGTGCGAGTTCTAACACATCCTGATCTCGCTTCGCAAACTAATGAGCTTCCCTTTGAGTTATAATAAATTGTTTCTTTCCTAATTTTGTTTTTTCCTCTTTAGTTACTACTAGCAGGTTTCTTTTGCATTGCCGCCAGCCACAAGTTTATTTCAACCTCTCTGGCTTTCCGCTTGACGTCGTTTGTTGCTTTGTTGCCCACCCTACAAGGCCCAAGAGCACCCAAGGACTGCACCAGAGAGAGAGAGAGAGTATGAAGAAATCAAGGTCAGCACGAGTGACGGAGGCACTATCCCCATTGTCAATCACATTCGAGTCCTTGGCATGCTGATAGAAAAATAAACAGGGTTAACTGACGGGCCTTTAAAAGACATACATAAGACCACAAACGCTGTCAGAGTCCTTAGACGCGTCACTAGCAAGTGCAGTGGCATAGGGAAATAGCCTTATTAGGTTTATCCATTCCTTTGTCATTTGCCGTATTTCATACGTGGAAGCTATGCACAACTGGTACAGATGCGCGAGGTGATAAGATCAATATATTCTTACGTATGTAGAAGATTGCACTCGGAGTGCACGAAGCCACCAGCACTGAGAAACTACTACAGGTTGGACTACACAATACCCTAGATGAAACAGCAGAAGCACAGAAGATCTCGGACCTCGAAAGACTCACAACCACTAGCACAGACAGACACAGTTTACAAACGCTAAACATCACGTAGTGCACTAAACACAGCGACAAAGTCTACAGACCAAGAGAAATACGAGATAATCCACATAGCCCCGATACCGAAGAACATGCATCCATCTTACGACCAGGGACGCAGGAAGGCCAGGTCCATGGCACTCTTAGGAAAATCTTAGGAAAATATCACAGCGATGAAAAGGCAAAATTCACAGATGCAGCTGGCTACCCGAAAGGCCGACGATTCGCAGTGGTAGTCGTCAACACCGACGGCAAACCTACGCACACAGCTAGTATCAAGAATAGGCAACCCGAAACAGCCGAGCAAGTGGCCATTGACCTGGCTATGGCTGACATAGAAACCCAAGTTATCCTGAGTGACTCGCGCACAGCAATCCGAAATTACGCCAAGGAAAGAATTTCTCCGGAAGCTTCCAGGATTCTCCAAAGCACAACTAAAGATCTGGAAACCCCGGTCACCGTGATCTGGTTCCCCGTCGACATGGGCGCCATCTGTCCTAAGCTTACCAACCTTAACGAGATGGCACACTACGCTGCACACGACATAACTGACCGTCACAGAACAGCCCTCGAGGTTGACGCAGACAAGGACATGATAACGAGCTACGGTGACATAACTAAGGCTTTCTTTCTGGCGTGATGAAGTTTTCCTCTGCTTAACAAGTTATGCAGAGCCCAAGCACCCACCTGGCGGCAACTACAGACGGATACTTATCCAAACCCACTAGCACATCATTGATTCTTCCCTGAGATCTATCACGACAGTGCCTGCAAGGTCTGCGATTTAAAACCTGCTACACATGCTCTGGGAATGTAAGGTATTAATGGCATTAATGCCGACGTGCTTTCGGCGAAGTGGGCCGATGCCCTGCACAGTTCCATGCTCGCTGACCAAATTTGCGCCGTCCAGCAGGCCCGCGAAGCGGCTACTAGGCAAGGCCTGGACGACCCGACGTGGCAGACATGAGCCTAGGTCATCAATCTGCAGGGCACTAAATGAAGGTTAAACCAACAGGCGCATCCTGCTCGGAGCGACAACATTTAGACGGTGAAACGCGTTCACCCGATAAAGATGAGCAAGCACACGTGTTAACATACATTATTGTTTGAGTGCCCGTTCGCGTTTTGAATCAGACGGAAAGAAATACACTTGAGAAGCTCTGCAGCAATATCTTCAACGCAAGTTCTGTAGAAATTTCTATGGAAAGCTCTAAGTAACCATACTTCTTCAAATAGACGCTCAGATATTCCATGCCAAGTGCAATAACACATCTTGTTTGACTGCAATCAAATAAAACGTTCGATGCTTTGCAATCAAAATGTTTTTTTGGATTGTTTTAGCGTCATTCGCTTAAACGAAACTGCAGCTAAAGGAAACGAACGTTTCTTTTCGTTAGAGCTTGGTTTAAGCAGATTGTCCTGTAGAAAGCAGGAGAACATAAAGAGTGTGGAAATTTTAATTTTTTTACACACCTCCTCGTGCTACGTGTGTAAGGCAAAATACGAAGCAGATATTTTTTTCCTTGGCTGAGCCGCACGTTTCTATCTCTGTATCCTGTCGTGTAGTTTACATGTGCGAAATACACGCATTCAACAGAGCAACGGCATCAAATGCCAGCGTTTTGAAGTGGAATTCGCACTTTACTGGTCTATAGATGTATTGCGGGTTGTGCTGGATGATTTTCTTTCCGTTTCGCCTTCTAAATTTTGTGTAGGCCTAGCTTATTCGAGTTGTTCACTCAGCATTGCTTTCTTGAGGTAATTAACTTTTTATTCACAGTCTGATTTGGATATCTCCCACCGTTTTCAATGCACCCCAAGGAATTTGAAACGAAGCTAACGATATGCTACTCTTGTAGGGCACCTTGAAAACCTATATCTCTAGAGTGATTACGCAGTTTAGGAGTGTATAAATAAAAATATATTCTCAAAATTGCACCCAAGAAAAGCAATGTATGCTTCTCGTGAAAACCTTATCCTGTAACGCAGCTAAAAAAAAGTGCAACACGCCATGTGAAGGTTTATTCCACTCTTCGGTTACCATCTATGTTGCCTCACTATTTCATTCTCTTTCTTTCGTGTCGACGACGGTTCCTAACAACTCAGTTTCAGTGTCTTCTTTTCGGGCGTGGTCATTACACTAGACATTAGGTATGTCTGAAACGATTTATGCGTTTGAGATAAGCCAAACTTTGAGACGTGACTACTAAATATCGACGTCACCAGCCCTATGGATCGGCCGAGCAATGGATGGCAGCCGACAATGGATTCCCGGAAGTACACCCAGTGGGCGCGTAGGCGAGAACAAAATAACAGAATACAGCAGTAAAAGAAACAAGCATAACCGTTGAGGCAAAGCCAAGGCCACGCCGTATTCGGCTCGCTTCGAAGCATTACCGAGCATCCGCCCAAAGAAGCCAAAAATCACCGTCAATCTACTCCTGTAAAGGTGGTTGCTTTCAGTGAAGCCGTAGATACGTTCCGCCTAATATAGGGCAACTTGTCAAAGACTGATCCCATAATGTGCACCCATTACGCACATTGCTCTTCAGAGTGATATAGGACACAAACACACGTGTCAGCACAAATTACAAGATTTTTATTTCATTTAAAACTTTGACATTACTGCTATAACTGCTTTGTGGTCGCTATGATACACACAAATGTTTTGCGCTGTTATTTGAGGAATGATATTTCTGGGGCAAAGTTATATTGATCCTTGACTTGTGTATGGTAGTTGGTTCAATGGGATCGTTGAAGAAACCGAGGACAAGGACAAACTCTTCCGCGAAGTGGGTGAACCACTGCTTAGTTTCTGGTTTTGAGATGTCTACGTAAAAGTCTCCGACAACCACCACTGACAAGGCATAGGCGGCAGCGCACCTTGATGAACGCGAAAGTGCACGCGCCTCGTCATCAATCATGTGGTTTGACTGAATTTTTTTATTTGGGCGTCTAGAAGTGAAGCGCCTGTTCGTTTCATGTCTCTGCCTTAGGGGGCTATATGAGCCATTGCGTATGGCCCTGCACAGCCATCGGGATCGGCTCTCTGGGTTTTCTGTCCACGTGATGGACGCGAAATAATCCCGCAATCCTAGCCATAGACAGCTTAGTTGTGAAATAATGGTGACGCTCTGGGGAATCAAAATTTTTATTCTGGCCGCACTTTACGGAGGCAGCTCCTGCAGTCCGACTACGAAGCAAAATAAGTTGCGCGCGAGTCAGAAAAAACACAGGCAATAAACGACGAAATACTTAGGCTATCTGTCAAATACGCGCTACGTTGTCATATTAAGGCGAAGATATCATCGTAGCACACTCCCCACCCAGTGACTTGAAACTGCCACGCCTTTTTGTGGTCACGTGGTGTATAATGCGGTTGTCACGCGGTGATAAAGTTTTCGCTAACATTCACAACGACTGTCTATTACATTCTTTTTTATTTGTTTGATGGCGCAGCACGCTTTGATTTCAGTAGCTCTTCGGGGATTTTTAGTACTTTTGTTGTTCCAAGAACCTCGTGCCCGTTCTATATATAGACACTCTTATTTCCCCGGCTTCCTTCTTCTAAACGTAAACACTTCTGAGGAGCTTCTCTAGATTGCGTCAGGAACAGCTTTAGCAACTTCCAACGCGACGTTGGCTTGCACAGTACGAGTCGGAGCTGCGGAAGGGCTACATTTTGCAGTTGCTTTCGGCGGTACTTGTATGTGATCCACTTACAGGGTTTCTGGAATGCGCTAAGTGCACTGCCTCGCTCGAGAAGTTAAAGTGTGCCGTGGACACGGAAGTACGCCATTCCATCTTTTTTATTTGGCTTCCACTTTCAAGTCAGAGCCGGGGTGTAAGAGCGGAGAGGTGAAGTGAAACTTTTCGCGAATGAGAGTCGATTGATGCGGAATTCAGTTTGACGTTTTATTCGCTTTATTTAAATGTGGGAATACCGCCTTTGCAGAAATCTAAGACAGCGAACGAGAGCCAGCCAGCCAGCCAGCCAGCCAGCCAGCCAGCCAGCCAGCCAGCCAGCCAGCCAGCCAGCCAGCCAGCCAGCCAGCCAGCCAGCCAGCCAGCCAGCCCCTTCAATCATGGCACCCACATTTGTGGACGGTATCTATTTTTGCCATTTGCGTGCAGTGGTAAACCAGTAACAGGGCACAAACATTAAGCGTTGGGTGAACTGTACGTCCGGATGACCTAAATTACTTCCATTTTACTTCCGAGCACGATTCATCATTACAGAGTACCGCTTTGGTGAAGGCACTGCCGTTTTCACGCAACGTTGTTTGACGTGAGGCATGTCGGGAGCAACCTGGACATATATATATGTCTATATATTGAAACGCTTGCGACCAATGAAAACCTTTACATGTAATTCCAGCGGGTGACCTAATCAGTATTATGGACAAACGTAGCACGACTGAATTTGCAGTATTATTATATTTAGTTTCTCTGTAATTATAATGACTCATCATAACATGGACAAAGGGCCATTCTACCACCTTGATTTGCTTTCAGTAGAGCCTCCAAGCGCCCTGGCATAACATTTTCTGTTTCACACATGTATCGACAGTCGATCATAATTCGTGACTGAAGAGGGCGGACAAACAAACAAACAAACAAACAAACAAACAAACAAACAAACAAACAAACAAACAAACAAACAAACAGACAAACAGACAGACAGACAGACAGACAGACAGACGGACGGACGGACGGACGGACAGACAGACAGACAGACGGACGGACGGACGGACGGACGGACGGACGGACGGACGGACGGACGGACGGACGGACGGACGGACGGACGGACGGACAGACAGACAGACAGACAGACAGACAGACAGACAGACAGACAGACAGATAGATAGATAGATAGATAGATAGATAGATAGATAGATAGATAGATAGATAGATAGATAGATAGATAGATAGATAGATAGATAGATAGATAGATAGATAGATAGATAGATAGATACCTCTTTGAATGCGAGTCACAATAGCTGGGACTTCAATGTAAAAATCTATTGTCCTTTGCATTCTATTATGCTATGGACTTGTTGAGTATAGTCAATGCGGCATTTTCACCAAAAGCAACATTCCCACCTTCCACAGTCTGGCGGGTCTTCAAAGAGTTCTGAAGATTTCGTTCAAATGCATGAAACTCTATGCACGGCGAACTAATCAAAACGTCTACCTTGGCGCAGCTGAGACTGCTGCGTAAGTAGGTGTTAGTGTGCTTTCATAGGTCTAAATAATTACTAGTCCAAAGTGTTCGCGAAAGTGCAGGTGCCAACAGGAGAACCAAGCGCTTTCTTTCATCTTGAGCCGCTTTGCTGGTACTTCTTGCGACTTGTCTGAATAGAAATCGCTGAGCACGCCAGAACAGCACTGTTGCTGTTGTGACCGTGTACTTGGCGTTTGCTTAACATTCGTGGAGACTCACCGGAACCACATTTGTTTGAGGTGCGAGACACAATGTATGCAGTTATTTTGATTTCCTGTGCACCTGCTTTCGTCATGTCGCATCGACATCAGAAACGAAAGTTGGAGCCTAGGCATGGGTAAAACGTTTCCGCAATTCATATGCGAAGTGTTTACGTAGTTGGAACCGAACTCCCAGCATCCGTCGTTGCTGACAAAGCTACGTGTACGGTTTTCTTGCAGCTTTTTTTTATTGAAGCACATGGTTTCTCTTCTTTTTTGTTAACTCAGGCACCGTGCTTCGAGCGATTAGTTTTGGGATGTTTGCTTCCCTCGAGGAAACGACGAAAATGTTCGCACTCGAAGTTCGTCGAGCCGAGTGATTACAAAGCAGCGCGCCTGACAAACTGGTCGTGCCGCATGCACCTTTTCGTATTAGGCGCAGAGTAAAGAAGGCGCCCTGCCAGCAGTAACGTTGTAATTTTCCTGCGAGGAAATGGCGGGTCTTCAGATGGAAGCACTGAATGTTCGAGGTAGCTGAAACGTTCACAATACATTTCTTGAGTTCTGGGGCTTCCGTGCGAATGACAAGGCAAGTTTCGGGTCTGTCCAGATAGAGTGTGAGTAGACGTTGCAAGGACAATAGCTTTACGGGAAGGGTTATATATTAACCAGCGTTGTTGGCTGGGTGCTTGTGTGCAATAAGGGAAAGCTGTTGCCACATGTTTCTATTCCATTCAACCCCTCACGTTCAGAATGTTTAAAACAAACACGTACCCCACGCAGAACAGACATCACTACATGACTGGCCTATACAAAACATCATATTGCGAAAATTGCCATAGCACGCTAGACGTACATCACTTGCTCTGGCCGTGTGGTCGGACCCACGCAAACAAGGATTAAGACTCCGCCAGGCTACAAGAAGCATTACGGAGCACGGACCTGGCGGAGCAGCTCTGGGCCGTCCAGCGAGCCCACGATGCGGCCAGGGAGTTACAACTCCCGGTCTCAACGTGGGAGTAGCCCGCTCTATGGGACCTTGCGTCCCGTAGCTCGCAGGACCTTTCATTAAAGTTATTCAATCCAATCTATTCCATTCCCGCCAGTGGCCTCCCCGATTGGTCAAAATTTGTTCTTGTCAGGCCACATGGAGGAAGGGCAAACATAGAAAGGAGCATAACGTCACGCCGCCAGTCTTGACAAGTGAACGCTCCGTGAAGCAACAGTGAAGCCCAACACGTGACCTCTTGCGTCGAGATCGCGGAGCAAGAATCGAGGTTTTCTGAGACGCCCTGTTCCCAGTAGCTGCGCCAGTAGTTTTTATTCTGTGCGCGTTTGTTCGGCTGCCCTGCCGTGGATATGCCTGCAGACCGGGAACACAATATCAAACCACGCACTTTGACGTGCGATCACGTATAAGGCCACCAGGTTGCCTTGAATCACGTTGCGGTATGTTTTCTCCTATTCTTAACGCGACAGCGTTAGGGAGCTCGTGTCGCAGAAAAGCCGGTGTCATCGGCGTTGGTGTCGGCGTCCGCGGCGTTGGCCATGAGCGATAAATCCCAGAAGGCACTTCATAAATAAAAAAATTACCGACGATTACGTTACTTCCTAATGCGAAATTTGAGCGCAGCAAATAAGCTGTTTCACCTTTTCGATAGATTGAGGCAAAGAAATCGAGCAACACATGTATGCGCTATCACAGAATTTTTTTTTATTTTTCACACGCATTCCTTTAATAAAGACTCCACTAACAGTTCTTGACAGTCATGAAGGAAGCTTTGTGGTCGGAGAAATAGACTGATATATGTTCGACTTGGTACACCAATGCTTGATTCTCAAAGACGAGATCTATACAAGTGCCTCGCGAGGTTGTCACAGCCGTGGTACGCGTTACGAGCGAGAGGAACGGGATGTTCTCCCGCATAAGTGTTAGGAAAGTGCTGTTTGTCTTTATGTCAACATTAAAGTCCCCCACTACTAACATCGGTGTGGATCGATGGACGGTTAATGCGAGCTGCAGGAAGTGCACGACGTCTTTCGTGAGTGCGGTAGCGGACTCACGAAAGCGGTATCAGTCGGTCGCTGCTAGCGCTGGGGGGATGAAAGGGGGGCGGAGCTGGTTACGAGGCCGACGACAACGCCGACGCGAAACCCAGGAACGGACGCCAAAGAGCCATTTGTGTAGCCAGCCCTCCTCCACAGTCTCTCCTCCTCCCTTCCATCATCCTCCCTCGCCCGGAGAGCCGACAGCGCGCATGCGCGGCGGCGGAGCAGCAGATTCGTCGGCGAGCTGGTTACGAGGCCGACGACAACGCCGACGACGACGACGACGACGCGAAACCCAGGAACGGACGCCAAAGAGCTGCGCTCTAAAACATCTTGCAAGATGGGCTGGAGGGAATCGAACCAGGGTCTCAGGAGTGCGAGACAGAGTCGCTACCACTCAGCCACGAGTTCGTTCCTTCAAAACGGGACAAAATCGCCTCTAGTGAATGCGGTGTCGCCTTAGAAACGTGCCGTAGAAAGTTATACTGTGGTGTACATCGGTAACGCTGACCATGTAACTTACAGAAGTCGCAGTTTCACGAGTAGGAAAGTACGTTTCCGCTAAACTTCTTCCGCGTTCTGCGCACACGCAGAACCATCTTGCGGCAAACACAGAAGACCCCCTCCTCGCAATGTACGGCGCTGCCCCGACACGTGGCGCGCCACTCGCCCCATGACCGCGTCCGCCTTCATGGCGCGTCGGGGCCCGGCTATCTCTGCCGATCGCGACGTTTGGCTGGCGTAGCGCATTTGAGTAGGCGGTGCGAACGGGGTGCGATAACGCTATCGTGTTCCACTCTTGAAAGCGAAGCTTAAGCGTCCTCCAATTTTTTCTTTCCTCCATGCCAGGCGCACTTCGCCTGTCTTTCGTGTGATGCTGCCAACAAGACGTCGCCACGATTGTGTCTTGCTCTACGCGCAGAACATGTTCAGAAAACAGCAGAGCGTTCCACTGTGCATGGAACCTTGTAATTATTGTAAAGAAGATGGGAGCCCGACGTTCTTTGCGGAATGTAACATTGTCGAAGCGATGTCTCTCTCACTTCAGGACACCGATGGAGAAGGTATTTAATCGATTTTTCTTACATGTCTTGTACTGATGTATCGCCACGTGTATTGGCACTTCCACGTCGTTTGCAAAGAAGCACGCAGAGAGAGAGAGAGAGGCTATTTATTAGAAAAACAGATATTTGCCGGAGAGTGTACAACCGCTGGCATGCTACCCTATATAGGGATTTGGAAACAATACAAACAGACTACACGCGCAGAAGCATGCCAGTCGTATCAATGCCAAATTTTTGAGGGTTACAGTCACGTAACATTATAAATAAGCTACCTCACCGGGTCATGTAATGCTGTAGCCTGAAATCGTTTTGAGACGGGTTAAAGGACAACTCCGGCAATATTTAGAGGTAAACTGACCTTATTAAAATTTCGAATATACGCTGTCTATCGCACTCTGGTTATCTGTGCCAAACGACATGGCTGCAAGTCATTTAGTTTTCCTGAAAATGAATTTTATCGATTGGCTGCCTACTCCCGACTCATGCCCACAAATGCACGGCTCTCTACTGGCCACTCTGTGCTTCTAACGTCAGAGACTACGCTGCCACTTCGCCCAGAAACGACGAGGCTGGCTACTATTTCCACGTGACGACGGCCGGCAATTCTAGTTTTGGCAGACGTGATAACCGGTGATTCTCTTTGTCTTGACGCTGCACAATGCGTTGAGCTTGGGCACATCAGCTGCAGTGTGCGGCGGCGACTGGTCAAAGGCGAACAGAGATCCTTAAGTGTTTATACTGTGGCTGAAATCTTCACCGAAATCGCCCTAGCTGTCAAGTACGAAAGAGTTTTAAGAGCTCCCCCTGTCGTCAGGAGACGTAACCAAGCTTCACGTTTTGTGTGTGTGTTAGCGCCACGTGTACTGCTTGCTTAGCACGTATTCAGCGTGTTTGCATCACGGTAGTGCAGGACTTGACGTCATCAACTCATCGTGACGCCACACGAAGCAGCTACCCATTTCGCTTTCGGTACCTTGTTTTCTGGTTATGTTAAATCATTAATTTATAAGCAAACTGAACTACCCTACCGGTTACAGGGTATTCAGCGCCCCATAAGAACGACAATATCCTAACATGGTCGAAAAACGCCGGAGTTGCCCATTTAAGAACGCTTGTTGGCGTAATAGCTTGGGTACCATCCAACAGGAACTACATCGCATGACACATGCTGTCTTGTTCTACAGGCGGGAAATAATGGGTTTACTTGGGCACTGCTATAGAATGGACAATCAAACGTCGAATGACCATATAACTAGGCATTGCTGTTCAACAGCCAGGTTTGCGCAATGAAGCTACGTTCCTTGGAACCAAATGATTATGCAGCAATATCTATAAAATTCCTTCAGAACATTTTGATAGTAAAGATAAGGGGTCAATAAATGACGAATGAATGCGTGATTGCTGTCAGACTGTTGCAACATAAGTACATGTCTTTGTTATGTGAAGTCATCTGTCACAAGTGTTCGGCAGGGCTCCTCCGACCACAGAGCATAAACTAGGAAACTGAGCCTTTAATAAATTTGAACACAGCAAATGGCAACATTGCTGTGCGGCTGACTTCGATAAATACAATACGAAGAGTAATAAAAAATTGAAGGCGCGAACGAAACGTACATATAAAAGGATAACAAAAGCGAAACAATTAAGTGCAACTTGTTCCTATGTAAATCTAAATTCGATTTCGAAGCTCACTACCATCTCGCTCCAGCAGAAGCCTTGCTTGCGTGCCCGTCAGGTCGTTTCACCACGACCTGACGCCAATGCCCCTAAATAAAATAAAGGCTGCGCTAAAACCCCCTAAACACCGTAAAGTAGTGCCATGCTTTGAAGAACGCCGCCTCCTCTTCGCGCGGTCTGGCCAAGGCCGACGCCGCGTCGCTATTGACCTAATAGCGTCACTGGGGCCCTCGCGCAGTGCATCAGCGCCATTTTTGCTCGAGAAGCGTCCACGGAGTGGCGAGGAGTGCATGTTGGCGCCGTTGCTACTCTCTAGCACTGTAGGCGGCGCCATGGTCGAGGAGGGTGCGTCAAAGAGAGGAGAAACGAGAAGGAGTGAAAGCGGAGGAGGAGAGTGTCGCTACTTTACGAAGTTTAAGGGGTGTTAGGCAGCCCCGTTTCCTCTCTCCTCCTCCTGCGCCGGCGGTGGCTCCCCCTACGCGGAGGCGACTTAGCAGAGGGTCTCCGAATCAAATGCTGTCGCTATGCGCCACTCGCGCTTTTAAGGCCGTATTTTGAGCGGAATATGTTTTACATTATATCGTGACTGGCTGCCGAAACATCAAGAGAGGATGTTTGAATGTCGTTGCGCTTGTTTGACTCGGTTGGTTCTACTTATTCGTGCTGCCTCTCTCGCTTCAGCGCCAACGAAGTGGTAAGAACACAGCGTTTCATGAGCGTCTCAGCAACGGCGCACTTAGCCACTTTCGCAGATCGCTTTTCAAGACACGGGCCCGTGCGCCTATCTGCAACACTAATTAAGCGTCGAGAACACAGAAGCTAGATCAGCAGTCGGCACGCTTTGTCGCCATCGCAGATCGCTTTCAAGATACGGTCGCCACATCGTCACCGCTTGGTATCCTACGGCGCTAAGTTCAAAAGATGCTGTTCGCATAGATTCAGGCAAAAAAAAAAGATAACGGCATGGAATGTATGACTGAGTCGACAAAAAGCCCGTGCGTTTGAAGACGACCTCATTGAACTCGGGCAGGAAAGTTGCAAATCAACGCGGCGCGAACATGTGACACTTAGGAAAGCGAAGAACTAACGAAGCCGCACACAAATGACAGCATATGAGATTAGTGATGAGCGAAAAATCGCTCGCTTACCTCACAGAGTCAGCCAAGCTGATCCTTTGAAGCCAGGCCTTCCTACGCGCTGCCTCTCGCTTCGCAGATGGAATTCGGAAGTGTCGCTTGCCGTCAATTTCACGCGTGGCGCATCCGAAGGCAGAGCAAGATGGCATCGCGAACACGTAACTACGCTACAAAAGCACAAAGTCTGCGCAAAACGTGCTGTCTGCGTACGCCGCTCGCAATTTTGGCACGGTGATGGCAGCTAAAGCAAAAAAACCCCAAGAAAAAAACGCATGATGGCATTCGGCCAATGGAAGGGCTGTAGAGCAGGACGGCGCCAATCTTCAAATGGTGGCGCTGCATTTGTTCTTTATTGAGAAGCTTTGCCTGCCGCAGATGCACGCCCAGCCTCAGTCTGGCGTAGTTTGTGCTGAGCAGCTTTTCGACAGTTTCTTCGTTCCGTTCCGTTCCGTTCCAAAAACTTTTATTTCCATCAGAGAAGGAGACCTCCTACTCCCTGCCCCTGGCACGCAGGCCTAGGGACAGGGGTGGGGGTCTCCGCGACTAGATGCAGGCAAAGAGTTGGCTCTTCGCGGCCTCTGCCGCCAGATGGATGGCTCTCCTCTGCATGGCGGGGTCCGCGCTTTGCAGAAGGGTGTCCCAGGCTTCTCTACTATTTATTCCTTCCTTCACACCTGGGGAGTCTACGCACTGCCAGATTATATGGTCGAGAGAACCCCTCTCCCCGCATCTCTTACATTTATCGTCTATATCTTCGTCTTTCAGTACGTGTGACGCCCATACTGGATTTATGTAGTTTCCTGCTTGCAGTCTGCGCCAGGCTCTCGCCTCTATATTTCCGAGCTCTTTGTGCGGAGGGGAGACTGTTCTACGCTGAAGCTTATAGTTTTCGATTATTTCTGTGTAGATCTGTAGTCTCTCGTCTAGTTACTTGCAAGCGGGCGGCTCTGTTCCTGCCCGGAAGTAGAGATCTCGGGCTAGGAAGTGTGCCGCCTCGTTGCCTGGGACCGACGTGTGAGCTGGTGCCCATACGAGGCTGATTTTTCTGTCAATTTTCTTTCCTGTTAGTATTCGTATCGCTTCTGGTGGGATTCTGCCTTTTCCGTAATTGTGGATGGCTGTTTTGCTGTCGCTTATTATGTAGCTCGCCTTGGTCCCGACACAGGCAAGCGCGATTGCTACTTCTTCCGCTGCTTCCGGATTGCGGCTGCGTATTGTTGCTGCTGAGACTGCTTCGCCTTGGCCATCTACCCCCGAGGCTACTGCCGCACCCAGTTTGCCGCTGGCCGCATCCGTGTACGCCACTATCTCCCTATCTGTTTCGCTGAAGCGTCTGACCAGTGCTTCGGCTCTCTTTTCCCTTCTTTCTTTCTTGAAGGTGGGGTGCATGTTTCTGGGAAGTGGGCCTATCCTTAGCTGTTCTCTGATTTCTCTTGGGATGTCACGTTTCTTTTGCATGCCTCTGTCTGTCTGCAGCCCCACCATGCTCAGGATAGCTGTGTCTGTTTATTTTTGTTGGAGTCTTTCCTGTTGGGTGGTTTTAACTGCTTCGGCTGTTTCTTGACATGTATTGTGAATTCCCATTGTTAGGACTCTCTCAGTGGAGGTGCTTATGGGTAGTCCGAGTGCTCGTTTATAGCATCTTCTGATTATCGAGTCTAATTTGTCTCTTTCTGAAGCCCTGATGTTAAGGTATGGTGTGGCGTAGCTAAGTCTGCTGATGACGTACGCTTGTACTAGCTTAACTAGTCTTCTTTCTCTTAGCCCTCTCCCCTTGAGAGCTATTCTGAATATCCCGGTGACTTGTGCTGCATAACCTTCCAGTTTCCTTATGGTTTCGTCATTGTATTCATTGCTTTGGATGAAAAGTCTTAATATTCTTATCTTATCTACTTTGGGTACTGGTTTGCCCCCAACCGTGATGTTGAGATCGCTGTCTCTTTTCAGCCTTAATGATTTGGGGTTGTGCATTAAGAGTTCCGATTTTTCTGGTGAGCAAATAAGCCCCCTAGTTGCTGCATACTCGATTACTGTGTCAGCGGCTGTTTGTAGTTTGTTTTCTATTTCCGCGTCGTTACCTTTGTTCATCCAAACATTTATATCGTCTGCGTACATACTGAAGTTTAAATTTTCTATTTTCCTGAGTTTAGCCGGGAGGCCCTTCATAGCCAGATTGAAGAGGAGTGGGGAGAGTACAGATCCTTGCGGGGTACCTCTGTTTCCCAGTTCTATTTCTTCCGATTCCAAATCCTGGTATCTAATCTTTACCGTCCTGTTTGTCAGGAAGTTCTTTACATAATTGTAGGTTCTGCATCCTACACCTATTTTTTGCATTTCTGCCAGGATTGCCTCGTGTTTGACATTGTCAAAGGCTTTCTTGAGGTCTAGAGCTAGGATTGCTTTTATATCTCTCGATCTTGAGTTTATGATATCGTGCTGAAGCCGCAGCATCACGTCCTGGGTACTTAAGCCCGGTCGGAATCCAACCATCTCATTCGCCCATAGTTCATTTCCCTCCATGAATCGGGTTAACCTTGTCTGGATTGCATGTTCCATTAATTTCCCTACGCATGAGGGAGGGAGATCGGCCTGAGATTCTCTAGCTTAGGGGGCTTGTCCGGTTTGGGGATTAGTATGATGCTAGCCTCTTTCTATTGTTTCGGGAGTTCGCCTTTCTCCCATACCTGTAGAATGTATTTGGTTGTAGCTGCGATCGACTCATCGTCTTGGTTCAACAGCATTTTGTTTGTTATCCCATCTGGGCCTGGGGCCGATTTCGTTTTATTTCTGATTATTTCCGCTCTCACTTCTGCCTCTGTTATGGGTGCATCTAGCTCCTCATTTAGGGGTCCGCCATACTCTGGTAGGTTGGTGCGAGTCATGTTTGCTATGTATTGTCACGTGGTAGTGACGGCGAAGAAAGAAGCAGTACGGTGGAATACAAAACTAGCTTTTATTGGGCGAACCTGTGCCCACAAAACAGGCTACACTTATAGCACAACGAAAGCGGCGAACACAGTCGGCGATCGTCGAAAATCTGATCAGCGGGTCAAGCGCGTCGGCTTTTATAGATCAGTCGTCGAATGTTCCAGATTAACTGATGGGACCCGCGTGTTTTCCACAAAGTTCTACACCATTCGTGTCACGCGATGAAATCTGATAACGCAAGGTTCGGCGACAACAGACACGCGGATAGAAGCGTCGAAAACTTTCCAGAAACGTCGGATACATGCAGACGCGTCCCTCGCTGTGCTATTACAGTTGTTAAGCGGTGAAACGTGGTTGCCCGATAAAGATAAGTACACGTGTCATTACCCCCCTCTTAAAAAGCATCGACCCGATGCTGCAAACAAATGAAATTAACAAAGAAAAGCACTCGTAGCAAAGAAAACAACAAACTAAGGAAGTTCATCAGCGTCCGTAAAATGGTTTAAGGCGCACCACGTGGACCACTTCAGATCGTGCGCGGCACCGCTGTGAGTGCGAAATGCCGTCTGGCACGACCTCATAGTCTAGTGCGCCAATACGTCGGATGACCTTGTAGGGTCCGAAATAGCGTCGCAGCAGCTTCTCACTGAGTCCTCGCCGGCGTATCGGGGTCCAGCCCCTGTGTCAACTAAGGCGGTAACTGCGTGGCCGTCGAGAAGCACGTCGAGGTCGGTGGTTGTTTGTCTTGCGTTACAGTTAGGTCTCGGCGTCGGATCACGGCTGCGTGGTGTTGAACTGAAGCTGGAACGTCGCGTCGTAAAGTCGTCTTTCGTCGGTGTAGTCTTGGCTTCCTGACTTCGTCGGGACGGCGGCGTGTCGTTGTTATGTCGTCGAGATCGTTTCTTCGTCGTCTTCGTCGGCGGCGGAGGATCTTCGTCAGTTCGACGAACAGCAACCGCACCTCCATCGGTTGCTGCTTTTAGTTTTCCGGGTATGGGCTCGCAGAGCGGCCCCGGGGTGGGCCAGTGTATGGACGGCGCTGCGGCGACAGGTAGCGGCCCGGTGACGGCGAACGGGACGGTCGTCGAGAGTTCCACTGAGTGGCGGCTAGGTAATCGGCAATGTCACGTGGGCGCTCCCCAAGCTGTGGACGCGGCGCGTTCACGGCGAACCCTCTCAGTCCCATGTCGCGGTATGGGCATCGGCGGTACACATGGCCGGCTTCTCCGCAGTGATAGCAAAGTGGGCGGTGGTCGGGGGCTCGCCAAATGTCCGTCTTCCTCGTATAGGTGCGCTGGGCGACGGGTGGGCGTGCTGGCGGCGGTGGACGACGGAATTGCGGTGTTGCAGGACCTTGGCGCGGTCGCGCAGGGGGGCCTTGACGGCGGGCGACGGCGGCGGCGTAGGTCATTGCTTCCGGCTGCGGTGGTTCTGGTTGCACCTCTGGAAGTCCAAGGGATCGGTGCACCTCTTCCTTCACGATGTCGGCGATAGAGGCCACTTGAGGCTGCGACGAAGGCAGGACCTTGCGCAGTTCTTCGCGCACAATGGCCCTGATGGTCTCTTGAAGGTCGTCTGAACCTAGTCCTTGGATGGCATACTGCGGCGTGTGCCCCTGGCGGTTATATTGCCGGGTGCGCATCTCCAGAGTTTTCTCTATCGTCGATGCCTCTGCAGAAAACTCAGCCACAGTCTTCGGTGGGTTACGAATAAGTCCGGCGAAAAGGTCTTGCTTGACGGTCTTGCGGCGTCTTCCAATGCGAAATAGACATGCCGCAGCTTGTCGTTGCTGTCCCAACTGTTAAACTTAGCGACCCTCTCATACGTTTCGAGCCAGGTTTCCGGGTCCTCGAATGTTGATCCGCGGAACGTCGGAGGTTCCCTGGGCTGCTGCAGCACGATGGGGGATGCTGGGGCTGCCATTGGGGTTGCGTTGTCCACAATCTTCTTGGTCTTCTCAGGTAGAAGTCCGTGCTCCGGGGGCAGCTGTTGAAGACGGCGGCTTGCTCGATGTTCCGGGACGGCGCTGGTGTTGTCTTTGTGGTCCGGGCTTGTATTACGGCTTGTCGGGGGCGTCCGGTACATGGACGTAAAGCACCTCCACCAGATGTCACGTGGTAGTGACGGCGAAGAAAGAAGCAGTACGGTGGAATACAAAACTAGCTTTTATTGGGCGAACCTGTGCCCACAAAACAGGCTACACTTATAGCACAACGAAAGCGGCGAACACAGTCGGCGATCGTCGAAAATCTGATCAGCGGGTCAAGCGCGTCGGCTTTTATAGATCAGTCGTCGAATGTTCCAGATTAACTGATGGGACCCGCGTGTTTTCCACAAAGTTCTACACCATTCGTGTCACGCGATGAAATCTGATAACACAAGGTTCGGCGACAACAGACACGCGGATAGAAGCGTCGATAACTTTCCAGAAACGTCGGATACATGCAGACGCGTCCCTCGCTGTGCGATTACAGTTGTTAAGCGGCGAAACGTGGTTGCCCGATAAAGATAAGTACACGTGTCAGTATGTTTGTTTGATCTCTTCCATGAAGCTCTCGTCTGTTCCGTCGTATTTATGTCGTGTTTCGGCTAGCCTTATGTTTGTCTGCGACTTTGATTGAGTTGGGTCTAGAAGGTGTCTTAGTATGTCCCATGTTTTAGCTAAACTCATACCTTTTTCCATGTCATCACATGTGCTACACCAGTTTTGCTCGCATAGCTGTAGTGCGTATTTTTCAATCTCTCGATTTAGTCTGGCTATTCTTCTTTTTAGATTGCGATTCCCTATCTGTTTCTTGAGCCTGATTTCTAGACTACCCTTTGCTTCCCACATGTGCAATAGCTTGTTGTCTGCTATAAGTGGAGCGTCTTGGCCTTCTAAAGTAACCGTTGCTTCGGTGACGTGTTCTTTAAGTGTGTCTGTCCATTCTCTTAGGTCTGTGATGATTGTGGTTGGAGATTCCTCTCCCCGCTTTCTAAAGCTATCCCATTCTGTAACTTTTGGCTGTTTTAGTCGTTTTTCCTTTACTCCCTTCATTAATGTGGTGGCAATTATATAGTGATCGCTGCCTAAGTGTTGTCCTGTATTTTCCCACGTTACTGTTCTGGTGTTATTGGAGAGTGTTAGGTCGGGTGTGGTACCGGTGGTGACGCTGTTTCCTTTTCTAGTTGGGTTTCCTGGGTCGGTGTGTAGTGAGAGGTTCAGTTCCTGTATGTCCTCCCACAGCTGCCTTCCCTTGCCATCCCTTCCGCTGTATCCTCATTCCTCATGCATCGCGTTTAGGTCTCCTACTATGAATAGGGGGTTCTCTCCTGCTGCTTCCAGGGCTTTTCGGAAGATGGCCATAAACCTGACTTTTTTCTGTCTAGGACTTGAGTAGATGTTTAGTAGAAATAGGCTGGCCTCTTCCTTTCTACCCGTAAGCATCTCCACTAAGACTCCTTCTGTGTCCCGGGATTGAATCTCGTGTTCGATTGTTGCTACGTTTCTTTTCACTAGGGTTGTTACCCTCGATTTTTCCCCCTTATCACTGTGAAACGCCTGATATCCTGGGAGGGATGCTAATTTGCCGTTTTCTTGCAGCGCTATTAGTAGCGGCTTTTCTTTTAGTGTGTCTATGTAGTTTTGCAGTAGCGCTCGCTTGCGTGGGACCCCTCGGCAGTTCCATTGCCAAATGATAGACTTAATTCGTGCGTTTCTGGCCATATTGAATTTGGGTAAAGGAGTCCTGTAAGTTTTTCTGTTGCTCCGCAAGGGCAACCAGCTCGGTTCTTTGTGTTTGTAGTTCAGTTCTCCGTGCCTGTAGTACTGCTGGTATACTTTCAAATCTTTGATTTATATTTTTGTGTATCTGGCTGAGTGCAGTCATGACCTGTGCCATGAAGTTTCTTTGTTCTGTCTGTATCGTTTTCATTGCGTTCCTATTCGCCTCGCATTCCTTCTTTAGTTCTGCCCACACGTCTGTTTCGTTATCTCATTTCCGTTTAAGTGGGGTCTCCTGACTGTTTCTGATTCATCCATTTTCTCTCCTTCCATTTCCCGCTGCTTGGGTGTTGGGGGAGTGGTTTGTTGGGCTACCTGCTTGGGTTGTGCGGGTTGTGTGTGGGGAGGGGGGGATGTTGCCTACTCTTTTTGTTTTTGCGCTTTCATAAGGTTATTTATGAGCCCTTGTAGCTCCTCTACTTTTTTCTTTAACTGTTCTATTTCTTTGTCCTTATCACCTTTGGCCTGGAAGGACCCTTCTACAAAGCTTACTTGTTTGGGCTCTCTGCTTGGATCGCTGCTTCTGCTTCGTCCCTTGCCCCATGGGTCCTTTGGGTCCCTGGATCTCGATCTCCTGCGTCCCCTGGTCTCCTGACTACTGGGGGTCAGCAAGTTTCCTTGGTTGTTTCCTCCCAGCTTGGGGAAGTCCTCCTTGAGGAGTTTCTCAGCTCCGTCCGCAGGGGGTTTCCGTTGTTGGGTCTTCAGCTCCTCCTGCTTGTCTTTCTTCTTCTCCCAGATTTTTTTGTTGATTTCGTACGGTGTTCTGTACAGCTCTTTGCATCTCTTGTCGCCGAGTGGGTGCTCTTTCCCGCAGAGCTGGCATTTGGCTTCGCATTGGTGGTCCTCCTGCAGGTTTTCTTCCCCACATCTTCGGCATTTTTTGTTGTCCGGGTTTGGGCACACGTCCAATCTGTGTCCCAATCGACCGCACGCATAGCATACCTCGTACTTTTTCTTGTACAGGACGCATCTCGTTGGCGTGGGCGACAAGTACACTTGCCTCGGAACTGTGCTTTCTTCGAAGAGGATAAGTACGGCCTTCGTTCCCTTGCCCAGCCTTCGCACTCCTAGAATTGGGGGGTTCTTCGCACTGAAGTACTCCATTCTTTCTTTGATTTCGTCTTCAGTCCAAAATAGAGGTACGTCGTATATGACGCCTTTTCCGCTGTTCTCTGGCGCCGCCACGTATGCGTTGACGTTCACCTTTTCTTTGCCTATCATTAGTTCTCTGATCGCTGCATACTTTTTTCTCGTCGTTTTGTCCTTTGTAGCAATGAGGATCGATTGTTGCTTCGTGTTGAACGTGATGATGTCGTTCACTCCTTTGTCACTTGTCCCGGCCGCCGCGCTGATTGCGTCAGCCACGAAAGCTCCTCCGAGTTGGAGTAATTTCTCTAGTCCCCCTTGAGGTCTCATAATTATCTTCTCGTAGTTGGGCGGAATTCTCGTATGTTGCCTTTCCACCGGCTTCTCTGCCTTTCTTCTTCTCTCGCGTCGCTCCGCAGCACGCTCCCGTATGCCTCGGTTCCCGGTGACGTGGACGCCTTCTTCCAACTCCGCTGGTGCTATTTTTCCGCTCCTCTTCGCTTTAAACCACTGTCCCAGAACCTTCAGCTCGTGGGGATCAATTTCCATACCTTCTACAAACTCCATGTTGCACGAGGTCGTCTGGGCACGGCCGTTAGGCCTAGCCTCTATGTCTGCTCCCTAGCGCGTCTAGGCCTCGCTAGGCCTAGCGGCCCTCGCGGCCCGGTGCGGCTTCGTGAGCTCAGCGAGCTGGAGAATTCGGTCCCACCTTGTTAATTCCGGTGAATCCGCGTTCGGACCTCTCTTCTCCATGATTCCAGCCAGATGTTCACGCACTCGGTGGTCCGAGTACGCTTCGGTCCCCCGGTGTCGACGGAGTTCGTCGGACGCACGTCCGTTCACTTCGGCAGCCGGCGGAGGAATCCCACAGTTTCTTCGTGCTGTTGTCGCAGAAGCAATTCCCTAGTCTACTGCGTTTTCCGCACGTTCCTTCCCAAGTGAGCTTGCGCCTGCGTTCCAACTGCGCCTCGGTTAAGGCCACATCGACACGCGGCAAGCACTCACGTCTCGACGTGCGAGCTGGTCATGGAAATGGCGGTTCTGGCGGCGAGATCTCCATCAAAGAATGTCTACACCATTTATACGGAGGGGCGGGCGAGGAGGACATCGAGGTACTCTGCTACAATCAAACGCGGAGCGCCACCTGCTGTCGCCATGCGGTCTTGGTGCTAATTCTACGACTCCAGCCGACCTTCACTATTCTCTACAGCTGGTTCATTTGCTTTTCTGCTATTATACATTTTTGAAGGGGCATTAAAGAGAGAAAATTAAGTCGGCTGTATTGATAAGTTACCGTTGTGAAGCACGAACACACACACAGAGACACAAAAAAGTCGGACTTAAAATGCTGTGACAATAGGTTTGGTTGAAGGACCGAAAAACGGAGTTCCCGAGCAAGCTCGACGTGAAGTCACGGATTTCGACCTCGTCTGCTCGGGCGCAGACATCTTTGTATCAGCAGAGACGGACTGCATTGTGTTCTAAATCAGCCAAAGACTGCACTGAGCAAATTCCAATTACTTTTGCTCATCACACTCGCGTGATGGCGCGGGAGTTCTGGCGCGACATTAAAGATAAGAAGAATTATAACTTTGACTTTCATTGTTAATTCCCAAAATCCATCTATTACCGCTAAGTTGTCGAGAGGACAGTTTTGAAAGAACGATCTTGATCAGTCTAAACTAACTCAGTGTTTCTCGTTAGCACACCTTTAAAACTTAACGCATTGAACAGAGTCACTACGCAAGTATTCACCTCTATGCGGGTGCTTTTACGCGGCAGACAAGTTTTCTCCTATCAGATCACGCACCCTCATGTAGGTTCGAGCAGAAGTGCTGCAGCGCTTTGGAGTAACACAACACTTCTTTCTTCGAATTTCATTCTTTGGTGTCTCCGACACCCCAATGTCCACTGTGCTGTTTCCTGGGCTCGGGTTTTCTGCTGTTGTCAACGCGTCCGTTTATTTGACATTTGTGGTTAGTTTCGGGGCACATTGGCACACTTGCTACACCGTGGGTGATTGTTTCTTCTTTTTTTAAAATTTTGATAACATTTCCCCGTTTTTTTTGAGGTCCCTTAATGGGAATGAGAAAGATGAGTCTGTTGCTTGAATGCGGGCGATCGCTTAGATTCCCCGAGCGGAATGCGAAGACACCCATGTGCTTAGATTTAGGTGCACGTAAACAGCCTCAGGTGGTTTGAATTTCCGGAGTCTCCCACTACGGCGCGCCTCATAATCAGATCGTAATTTTGGTAGGTGAATCGTCGTAAAACATAATTTTAAAAAATAATACAAAAACATCTCCCGAGATTGTTTCAGAGCACATCTTCTGGAACCTTCTACCAGAAAGCTGAGCGCTGGTAACGATAGCCGACATGCTACCCTGTAAACACCAATATCTGCAGCTACATGATTCACCGTTTCTCCGTCTGGCTGGTACAAAGTCAAACTAAGATGCACATTCTACGGCGTGTACAGTGTAAGCCAGACGAGTAGCAGGTAACAAAAGCACTTTATTCCGAAACGCAGCCGGGTATATAAGGAGCGCGGCGATAAGTAGGGGGCGTGTTGCACATGCGCACTGGTTGACTTCCAGGCACGATATTGCGCTCCAGTACATCTTCCCCTCCTTGGAAAAAAAAAGAAGAGAAAACAAAAACAAAGAACAGTGATGAACATTTTCATTTCCAAACAAGGATTGCTTTGCTATTTACGTTCAGGAAGCGGATAACGTTGCGGCACTTGGCGTACCCGTTCACTTCTTCGAAGTGGGGCTTGAATTGCATCTGCTGGGGTACTTGGCATAGCCTGTTTTCGGGTTTCTGCTTGTGATTCAGCAGGCTGAGCAGCATGTGTGGCCCTGAGATGCTCTCTCGTACGGCGTAAGTGCTGTCCACTGTCTGTAGCCACTAAGTAAGATCGCGGTGGCCCTGCAGGACCAATTACCATGGCCGGGGCCCACGTTCTGCTTAGCGTGTCGTATACGGACACTCTGTTTCCGCTACGAAGGTCTGGCAAAGCCCGTGTCGTTCTGTTGTAGTAGGAACGCTGTTTATGTCGTATTTCTTGTAGTCGCTGACGAACTGCTTCCGTGGGTATCGTCTTGGGCTCCAGGTGACAGTTGAGAACCGGGAGTTGGCTTCTGGTGTGACGTCCCATGAGCCTTTGAGCTGGCGACTGCAACTGTTCGTCCCTCGGAGTATTCCGCCACTCCAACAACGCACTGTAAAATTCAAGGGTGGAAAACGGGCATTTGTTTAGCAGATGTTTAGCTTCCTGAACGGCACGCTCTGCCAAGCCGTTGGCGCGCGGATGGTACGGGCTAGAAGTGGTGTGGCTGATATTAAATTGACCTGTGAATGCTTGAAATGTTGCACTGTTGAAAGGAGGGCCATTGTCAGTGCACAGTTTGACGGGAATGCCATGTGTCGCGAAGATTTCTGCACATGCGTTGATCACAGCAGCAGCGGTAGTCCGGCTAAGCTTGCGAACCTCGAAGAAAAACGAATAAGAATCTACCACTATGAGGTAATCATTGCCTTCGTGGTGAAAAAGATCAACCCCGACAACCTGCCATGGCAAACTCGGTAGTTCGTGGCTCAGCATGGGCAGCCTTGCATTTCTTTTTTTGTACTTGTCGCAAACAGCGCATGACTTCGCTACATCAGAAATGTTGGCGTTCATGTTTGGCCAGTACATTACCTGTCTTGCTCTCGCCTTCATTTTGTCTTCGCCGCAATGTGCAGCGTGGAGCAGGCCGAGAACTTCCTTGCGTTTTGATGGAGGAATTACAAGCTTGTTGCTTCTGAGAAGCAGCCCATCCTCGACGTGTAGCTCATCACGGTAGCTCCAGTATGGCTTTAAGGCATCCGGGAGCTGCTGCTTGCTTTCGGGCCACTCTGTACTCGCGTAACGGCAGAGTTTGTTCATGAGGGTGTCCTTATCAGTCTCCGTTCTGATACTGAGCAGCTGTTGATCTGAAACAGGTAACGAAGAAACAACATTGACTTGAAAGTGCTCTGTTTCATCCACCAGCTCTGTTTTGCAAGGAAAGCGTGAAAGTGCGTCGGCCAAAGACAGTTCCTTTCCCGGTTTGTATATCACGCTGATAGGGAATCTTTGAAGCGTGAGGCGCATGCGTTGAAGGCGAAGAGGGCAATCGCAAAGTGGTTTCTTGAAGATCGATTCCAGGGGTCGGTGGTCTGATTCTACCGTGACTAGTGGTTGACCTAGTATGTAGTCCTTGAATTTCATGCAGCCATGAACTATGGCTAGGGTTTCCTTTTCAATTTGGGCATACCGCTGTTGTGTGGCAGTTAAGGAGTGGGACGAATATGCAATGGGGTGGTCATCTTGCAAGATGACTGCTCCGACACCATACTGGCTCGCATCCACGGACAGTTTCACTGGCTTAGACTGGTCAAAGTATGCTAGGACTGGTGCTGTGGCAAGACTAGCTCGTAACTTTTGGAAACTGTTTTCCTGTACTTCTGTCCACGTCCAAGCGACGTCCTTCTTGGGTAGCTCCCGAATAGGTGCAGATGCGACTGACAGGTTTGGGATGAACCGAGACACAAAGTTTATCATTCCAAGGAACACTTGAAGCTCCTTACGGTTCTGCGGCGGTGGAACTTGCATGATGTCGTGAACTCTGTCTGGGTCCAGTGACAGTCCTTCAGCGGTGAGGAGGTGGCCCATGTAACGTACACTAGTCTGCAAAAATTGGCACTTCTTTTTATTGAGCTTTAGATTACGTTCCCTACAACGTTCAAGCAAGGCGGTGAGGTTGCTGTCGTGCTCCTGCCTTGTCTTTCCCCAGACCAATATATCGTCCATTACGACAGCTACGCCAGCCAAGCTTCCAACGACCTCGTGCATGGCGCGTTGAAAAACCTCTGGTGCTGATGTGATGCCGAATGGCATGCGCAGAAATCTGTACCTTCCGAACGGTGTGCTCATGGTGCAAACGCGCGAACTTTCTTCGTCGAGGGTTATTTGCCAGAACCCTGACGCGGCATCGAGGGTAGAAAAATATTTTGCTCCTTGCAGCCGCGGCAGTACGTCTTCCAATGTAGGCATATGGTAATGCTCCCGCAAAATCACCTTGTTTAAGTCGGAAGGATCCAAGCATATGCGTATCTTATCCTTTTTCAGTACTACGACCATATAGCTAGACCACGAGCAAGGCTCTGTCATCTTTGCAATGACGCCATCACGTTCCATCTCGTCGAGCTTCACTTTCACGGGCTCTTGGAGGGCGACGGGAATTCTCCTCGCTGGTTTTATGGTTGGTCGTGCATCGGGTTTCAGCTGCAGGCGATAGGCGATGCCCTCAAGTTGTCCTAGACCCTGGAAGACGTCTTCAAAGCCAGATATGGGGATCTCGGACACTTCGTTGACGGCATCAATGCGTTTTATCAGGCCCACTTTCTCAGCGACGCGTCCGCTTAATGTAACTGGTACATCTTGGACGACAACAAAAAACGTAACCTCGGTGCTTCGAGCCTTATTAGACACGAGCAGGTTTATCTTTCCGATTGCTTGTTCCGTGTGGCCGAAAAACGTACACAGGGTTGCGTAACAGTTCTGCGCAGGCGCCGCGGACAACTTTCGAAAGACCGTTTCTGGCATAACACAACAGTTCGCCCCTGTGTCTATCTTACATTTGGTCATGATACCAGCCACATTTAACACTGACAACCAATGCTCGTCACTCACGACCGCTTGAACTTCCAGCGCTTGAAGGAAGTATGTCTCGTTGCCAGCCCCATCTTCGTCACTAGATATTTCCACCTGTCGCACGTGCCGTCTTTCTGGCCGTGTTTTCGAGCTTCTTGTGCGGCATACGCTAGCAAAATGGTTTCGGCCATTACAATTTTTGAAATACCTCCCTATTGCTGGGCATCTTGCCGCTTTTTGATGTTGTAAGCCACATTTCGGGCAGGTGGCAGTCTTTGCTTTTACAGCGTCAATGTTGATTTCCGATTCAAAAGAAGTGCTGCCGCCCTGGCTGCCTCGGATTTCAGCGACCTGTTCTTTGCTCTGTTCTTTAGCACGGCAGATCTCAACCGTTCTTGCGTAGTTCGGATTTTCAGAAATAAGACTCTGCTGCAGTTCTTTGTCTCTTATTCCAAGGATTATTCTACTGCGTAGAAGTCTATCTTCAATCTCGCCAAATTCACAGTGCGCAGCTAGAGTCTTCAGTTCTGTGAGCCATTCGTTAAATGACTCGCCCTCGCGCTGGTTCCTGGAACCAAACCGAAACTCGTTGTAGGTGAGATTTGTAACTGGTCTGTAATGTTCTTCGAACTTCTGCATTAATACTTTCCGATCATTCTTCTGCTCATCGTTTTCAAACTTGAAGGTGCGGAAAACACGCCTTGCATCTTCACCGATAGTCATTAAAAATGTAGCGGTCTGAACATCCTGGGGCTGCAGACTCAGCCTTGTCGCTGTTGCAAATAGTTCGAACTCACTTTTCCAGATGTTCCAGTTGTGGAAAATGTCGCCAGTAACGTCGAGCGGCTTGGGCGGTGGTAGCAGAGTCGAAGTCATCGTTGTGGCTTGTGGTTCTCGTTCCGGATGAGCCCTTGTCTCGTTCATGGGAATCAATACTGCTGGATGAGCCCTTCCGGATGAGCCCTTGTCTCGTTCATGGGGATCAATACTGCTGTTAAGCTTGCATCCTATGGCAAAACTTGCCGCACGGGCAGGAACTAACTGCCGTGCCCACTTCTGACACCATGTAAGCCAGACGAGTAGCAGGTAACAAAAGCACTTTATTCCGAAACGCAGCCGGGTATATAAGGAGCGCGGCGATAAGTAGGGGGCGTGTTGCACATGCGCACTGGTTGACTTCCAGGCACGATATTGCGCTCCAGTACATACAGTATAATGCATATTGTGCTTCAGCCTTCGGTTAAAGTAACGCAAACTTAGAACGTTGCTGCAGCCCTATATGCAGTTGTGATGGTAACGATGACGATGATGTGAGCATCCACTTTGAAATTTCGTGGGGTGACAGGTCTCACCAGCCTTCTTCTTCGAACTTCCTAGTGTGTCTATGTTCTTCAATACCTTCATACCGTACGCTATGTTTACTGCAGTTTACTGACACTTTTGAACATAACCTATACAACGTGGTAGATTGCTTATAAACGTTGTTATGTTCACATAACACGTGCAACACATAACACGTGCATTGCGTAGTATGCAGGCCCCTCACCGAAGCTTAATGTGGCACATTTATAAAGCTATACAAACGAACACGCTCCAATGTAGGAAACTGACCAACTTTATAAATGGACTGCAAGGCAGTGCGTCGGACCATTGATAAAGACGGCATGGAAAAAATTCCTGATTGGGTTACGGCCAATCAGAAATTCGCACTAAATGATGCGCATCCGACCGGAACCGTAGACTGTTGCAAAATTAATTGCCATATTGATCGCTGGTAGAACTCAGAAAAAAAAATTGTACCTGCGTGTCAGCAGTGGAAATTTGAAACGAAGTTCATCTGGCTACCAGGAGACAAGAAATTCCCCGCCAAACACATTATAACTTGCAGCGCCCTCTGTAATGCAGCTATAATTAAGAATTAACTAATCCATTGAAGTATCTTAAGATACATATGGCAAGTATCGTGTCGGATACAATTGATACGGACAAAGTATCAGTTTATACCACTGATTAAAGTAATGCCTTTACTTTGTACAGCTCTATACTCATTGGCCGACCCAATCCATGCTTCGCCTTTTGGGCGAAACTGCGACTTTCTTCTACAGATGAACTAGCCTTGACAAAGAGGCTTTCATTCAAATGTCACTGAGGCTGCCTGTGTGACCAGGGCTGTAGTTTCTGTGAGCCGAAGGACTAACAGAGAACTAGAGAGATGGGATTCTCATTTTCGCCTTTCAGTGGGGGTAAGCGTAATGGTCATGCAGTTTAAGGGCAGTTTTACGCAGAGCATCACGCGATGACATGGCACCCAGGCAGTTAATTACTGTCCTACGTTGCTTTGAAGGCAAAAGATCGCAAAGAACGACGGCAAAGAGAAGAAAATGAAGGCACACCACGAAAGGAAGCGGTAACTTTTTCTTACGACGACAATATAATGTGACCAGTGTCTCCCACTAACGAAACAAGGCGCACTTGCATTACCATGAAAGGCGTATGCGAGAGAGTGTGAGAATAGATTTTCCATGTCACCCAAAGTGGCTCTTACGCGTAAGGCCGAAAATACCACGATAGGAACATCCCTCCATAATTAAGCCTGCTGACCAAGTTAGGCTTCCGTCCCAAAGACACGATCCTCATGATATAAAACGTTGTTCCCGTTCCGACTCCTTCTTCGAAGTCATCGCATATCTCTTATGCGGTTAGTAGTGCATCGGTCTTTAAGCACTACTATACTCCGTTGCAAGCATAGCATTCGACGCTGTGGAGGATAGAGAGTTCTTGCAGTGGCTTCGTTGGTACTTGTATATATTCTGATGCTTGTTACCGCAATTGTACGCAACTGTGTTTGACATAGGCTCAGCATTGAATTCATCATCATCATCAGCATGGTTAAGCGCACTGCAGGGCAAAGCCCTCTTCCATACTTCTCCAACTACCCCGGTCATGTACAAATTGCGGCCATGTCTTCCCTCCAAACTTCTTAATCTCATCCGCCCACCTAACTTTTTGCCACCCCCTGCTATGCTTGCCTTTTCGTAGAATCCAGTCCATAACTCTTAATGACCATCGGTTGTCTTCCCTCCTCATTACATGTCCTGCCCATGCCCCCATTTCTTTTTCTTGATTTCAACTAAGATGTCATTAACTCGCGTTTGTTGCCTCACCCAATCTGCTCTTTTCTTATCCTTTAACGGTACACCCACCATTCTTCTTTCCATAGCTCGTTGCGTCGTCCTCAATTTAAGTAGAACCCTTTTCGTAAGCCTCCAGGTTTCTGCCCCGTACGTGAGTACTGGTAAGACACAGCTGTTAAACACTTTTCTCTTGAGGGATAATGGTATTGAACTAAAGAAGTTGTAATCCTTAGAAACGAACACACTTTGGAATACAGCGGCTAATGCGTTGTTTTAGATTATTTTTGTCTTTGTCGTTGTTTCCGGGTTTTTCATTTGCAGCCCACCACAATGAGGAGCATCACGCGCATGCTCGCGCGAGCGAACGCTGCTGGCGCCCAGCGAAGCACAGAAGGAACGCGCGGCGTGATAACTTTTCTTGACCGAACTTCTTTTCTGGCTTCCACAGCGACTGGTATGTATGGAACTAAGTGTACGTGTTAGTGTAACAAAATCGGTGCATTAGGACATACTACGTGCCGGTGCTGCTGGGCCGTCTCGCCTAGTCTTCCTACAATGGAGAGTAAGGGTACCGAGCACATGCACAACACCGTGACTGTAAATGCGCAGCGTAGCAAGCACGAAAAGGAAAGAGGGATGTGTGGCTTTTGTGACGTGAGCTTGACGTGGTGTCTCGGCTGTTGTATCTTAGAAGGCAGGGAACCAATGCCACTCGTACACACGCTAGTCGAGGCAAAGGAAGGGATTGTCGATTTGGACAGCGTGACGACGCGAAGTTTTACATTTCTCCTATCTGCTCTAGTAATGAGCGAACTTGCAGAAATCATGAGTCATTCCACTCTGTGTAGGTGGATAACCAGTGTAGCTGTTTGCCACACGGCAAAGAGGTGAGAAAGCATTCTTGAAAAGAGGTACGAAGACATTCATTGTCCCGATCGGTGGTCATCGTGATGATAGGTTTCTCGCACACATTCTCGTATCACCTGTTATTAAATGCGTCCGTCAGATAAGGCAATACGTAATTCATACCCCCTTTAACAAGGGGGTATGAACGCCTTATATCGCCGTAAATAAAAAAAATTGGCCTCCCCATTACGACGGCAGAGGAGAAATGTAATTCTATGCTGGAATGATGAGCGGCAACGGAACCAGCTGTCGAAGAAGGCGACGATGATCGAGCCGTTGCTGATGATGACCATTAGTAATGATCGTGATGATAACGATGACAATAACGCCACCACCAATGAAGGGATAATGCCAATGAATGGCTCACACCCCCTTAAGCAATGAGCGGGAACATAGCCAGCTGTGGAAGGAGACGACGACGACGGACGCGTGAGCAGTGGCACGAGCGCGTCTCTCTGACCACGTGACGTGTACAATCAGGCACGCACCAGAACTGCGGAGCAACCGCGGCTTCTAATCGGAACGTGATCAGCGCATTAGGGGACGCCACCTGCATTAATTTGCTTGCCTCATACTTACCGAAATCAACAGAGACCTTGACGTCAGGTATACCCAAACGATAACATGGGCCCCGGGACACGAGGGTGTTACTGGGAACCTCCATGCAGATGAGGTGGCTCGAGGTTTTACTAATTGCCGAGCTGCCCATGGCAACATGGTGGAGGACCCGACACCCATCGATCCAAGTTCCCATGCGATCTTGCAGCACTACAGGGAAATCAGAAGGCTCTACCCAGCCCCGCATAGGAACCTTTCAGCCATGGACTCAGCGACGTTACGCAGACTCCAAACAGACACATACATAAACCTACATAAATTGCACATATACTACCCAACAGCATACAAGGACATATGCCCGTGGTGTGGGAGCACACCAACGCTCTACCACATCACATGGGAGTGCACAGCTCACACAGAAGAACAAGAAGATAATAACACGAGAGCGAGTTGGGAGGCATTGCTATCCAGCTCCGCCCTTGGGGATCAGCTCAGGCTCGTCCGCAGGGCAGAAAGGATGGCGAGGGCCAGCGGTGCCTTGGAATAGGGGCCCGACCACACGGCGTTACCCCGTTTTAGGGGCAACGAAGTTCTTTCAACGAATAAAGTTTTGTTCTTCTTCTTCTTCATCAGTTCACGTTGCGCCGCCTTCCGCAGAAGTTCGTGTCGCCGCAGCGCTGTCGCATTTACCGTAATGGCGCCAAGAGGACCGCATCCGCTTTGTGAAGAAGTGCGCAAACGCAGGAACGCAGACTTATCAGCGTGAATACACATTACGCCAGAAACAAATGAACGACGCTGCACAGAGCGGGTAACCACAGCAACAGGCTGCCGAACGCAACAAACAAGAGGAACCACGCCCTGCCGACGCCGCCCGATAACTTCGTTCCAGCGAAAGCTGCATAAGTTTGCTCTGTTGCCTACATCTCCCTCGTCATTTCACCCCCCGTCCTCATCCGCTGCGGGCTCTCTGTAACACGAGTGGACATTGTTTCTACTCACCTCTTCTGCGTCGTCTCGTGCAGACCTCACTTAACAGTTCGGTATTGAAACGGCGCTTCTCCGTTTCACGATCCTTTCACGGTCGTTCTCGCAGTTATACCGAACACATCAGCACACGACCACTACACACCACGTCGTTACTGCGAAATTCTTAGGCATCATTCAGATGCCCTCATCAGGAGTTTCTATGTACAATTTTTTGTACGTTTTTGAATGCAGAATGATTAGGACACGGCTTGTTGGCGCCTAAACAACGGTGCTATTCAATAGGAGCCGAGCTCTACCGCACTGCAGCGCAGTCGACAATAAACGGACATATAGTACGGAGCACTGAACCTACCCGTAGCGCAGACATGCGCTACACGTGATCCCTACGTCATGCTTTCGTCAGGCGGCACGACCCCTCGGAACTCCGGGAGGGTGCGGGGTAGCGTTTGCGCGAGACCTGCGAACGCTTTCCCGTCCAAGGGAAGATAGAAGCACCCAGCCTTCGCGTGTACATTTGCTCCGCGGATAGAGAAAGGAGGCTTACTGGAAACGACGTCATAGATGGCCCTGCCGTAATCTAGAGGCTCGTGGGAGTGCCTCTTAAATTGTCTCGAGATTTCATGGTGGCTTGTGTTGCGCAAAGTGCGCCGACCTGGATGGGCTTTTGGTTACAGAGAAGAGCTCGAAGATCTTGCTCCTGTTACGCGGCAGGCCACTGAAATGACAAACTGTGTCGTGGCAAGAGCAGGATAAAAGGGACGAGTGCGCCTGGATCTACGCCATACGGTAGATAGCTTTGCGAAACGGCGCATCTGCATTATTATATCCAGCGCGCACTTCATGCACGGACAGAGAAAGAAAGCAGAGAGACGTTACACCAGCGCCGACTCACGATTGAAAGTTCATTGCTTTCAGACAGTCATATAAATAGAAATACTCCCTCATTCGTACACCCGCGCTCCATGCAATAAGTTTAATGCGCGTGCACGAAGAAATAGTTAACTTCGTCCATTCGCAATAATTGACAGACTCGAATGTGCACCTTTTTTTACATAGCACTCTGGTCATGGCTGCCGAGTTCGCCGCCGTGCGCTCACTGGGAACAAAACCTTCCGAAGATGCACATGATGGCATCTAGTCCTTTCTGTTTATGCTGGCAATGCGTAGCGGACGCTTCACTGCTATCGCAGCGGCGGTGTCCACGAAGTCGCCGCGCCTGAAGATGCACTTGACGCTTGCTTCAGAAGTTATTTTTGCAGCTGAATACAGCAGAGTGGCAGCCCGTCGACCTTGAGTCATCTGACATCGCAGAAATTCCAAACAGAACACGTTAGAATGGCACTGGTTTGTTGTTAAACCACTGCCTTTCTAAGCTGCCGCTGGGAGAAAACGGAGTCCGCAAGTACCAATGTAAGGAGGAAAGCTGCGCGGCGTGCTGGTTCGAGGCTACGTTCCTCCTCGCAGATAAAATGGTCTATACCCTATTTACACGGGCGTGCTAACAGCAGATAAGATGTACCTCAATTACCGACTGAACTATGGTTACCGGTATCTACATATGGACATATGTTACACGGGAAAACCTGTCATCAGTTAGTTTCGCTGCAGCGCTGTGAAGCAGGTCGCGTGGTACTCCGTACTGCGAATGAAAATATATTTTTTTAGCTGTCCTCTCTGACTATATGGACAGAAAACTGTATTTTATTTTAAATATGTCCATCGTTTTATTATTTGCCCTGTCTGAGCATACTGATGTAATTGCTTTCGCGGGATATGGCCGCAGTTAGAACCAGTCAGCCAACTCTAACCCAAAGTCAAGTTCACGATTGGAACGAAAATCTAGACAATCCATTACTGGATTGGCATTTTTGCATGAGCACGTGCGCTGTGATGAACTGTGATGCCTTTGTTTCTGATGTGATTTTGCTAGAGTGTGTACGTTTTGCTTGTTTCCTTTGCCATTTCTGCCAGGTTTGATCTGGTGACGCGACCTGTTCGATGGCGTTGAACAAGGTTCTATCTTCTGATGGGGACGAAGACCTAGACGACTTCTCCATTATGTTTGCCGCTTAAGCAACAGCGCTGCAATATAAGCAGATGGAAGTGCTCCATGTACTGCAAAACATTGAGGAACTCGAACAGAAAAGAGAGAACACCTTTCAGCGTCATCTCTTTGTGTCGTCTACTCGTGGCCACAACTGTTTGGTTTCGTTTTCGTGAACGCATCTGTGGTTGCACCAGCGAGCACAATCGTGGCATGACTACATGCTCCCACACTTTTCGGAAAGTGTATTCAAGGAGAACTTCGGACTCAATTGATGCACGTTTCGATATATTGTGAGTGTGTGCAAATACATTGCACGCTACACACGAACATGCGCAGAGACATCCCTCTGGAGAAGCGCCTGGTGACTACATTGTATCGGCTGGCTACATCCGCTGAAGAGAGTACTGTGGCCAATCTCTTTGGCATCAGCCATTCATGGGTTAATATAATATCCCGCGAGTGTTCCAGTAATGTTCTGTGGCACCTAGAACCGCGACACCTGCCGTTCCGCCTATCATATTGACCGCAAATAAAGACGGGGACAGCAGAAGAGAACACATAACATGGGCGGTATCTTTCAACGGTTCCCTTCGGCACAAGGACTAGCAGAGCACCTGCGTCAGCTCAGTGCTGTTATAGGGTTTCCTGAAGGAATTGGTGCCCTGGATGGCTGCCATATTTCCTACGAAAGAGCATTCCGCCGTCTACTTCAACTATAAGGGTTTGTACAGCACCGTTCTTCTCGCTGTTGTTGACCACCACTATAGATTTATGTACACGAACGTTGGATCCCCGGGTCCATGATGCGGCAGTATTCGAGCGGTCACGTCTGCCAAGTGTACTGAGCAGAAATTTGTTCAGGTTGGATCCCAAATCAATTGAAGTAGTATCGGTTGGGCCTCTTCTCTTGGCTTACCAAGCATTCCCTGTGCAGCCTCATTTGATGAAATCTTTTGCGAGGCCGGGTCCTACTGGTTCAGTATCGCATGTTTTCAATTATAATCTGCCAAATGCTAGACGTGTTGTGGAAAACGCCTTCGGGCGACTGAAAGCGCCGTTCCGAATCATGCATAAGGGCCTGGAATATGATATCGATAACGTAAACTGTATCATTCATGCAGGCTGTGTTCTGAACAACATCTGTGAGCTGCTAATCAATCCCTGTGATGCAAGCTGGATTGAAGCTGTGCGCAGTGAAGATGAAAGGCGGGCTCAGCCTCTCTGTACAAGCATTCATAATGAGCAAGTTGGAGTGGAAGTGAGAGATGCATTTGCGAAGCGTATTGCCGCACGCCGGGCCACCTAAGCGTTTTGACTCTTCACACTTTTAGCAGGCAACATGAGGGAGTGAGAAGGACTCCGTCAACATTCTATATGCTGCAGAAATTCAATTCGCACAGTTTGTGAGAATTGTGCAAGAAGTTGTATGTCTACTCAAGCAAAGTCCCGCTTTCAGTGTAGTGCCCACTGAGGACAGTTTTCTTACACCAACCATGGACATTATTCCATAGTTTCCAGTGGCTTATGAACATTATTTAGCATGCAATGTAAGTGATCATGACCAGCAGGTTGCCACTATCCCTCAAAAGGAAAGTGTATAACAGCTGTGTGTTACCAGTACTCACATATGGGGCAGAAACCTGGAGGCTTACGAAAAGGGTTCTGCTGAAATTGAGGACGACGCAACGAGCTATGGAAAGAAGAATGATGGGTGTAACGTTAAGGGATAAGAAAAGAGCAGATTGGGTGAGGCAACAAACGCGGGTGAACGACATCTTAGTTGAAATCAAGAAACAGAAATGGGCATGGGCCGGATATGTAATGAGGAGGGAAGATAACCGATGGTCACTAAGGGTTACGGACTGGATTCCAAGGGAAGGGAAGCGTAGCAGGGGGCGGCAGAAAGTTAGGTGGGCGGATGACATTAAGACGTTTGCACGGACAACATCGCCACAATTAGCACATGACCGGGGTAGCTGGAAAAGTATGGGAGAGGCCTTTGCCCTGCAGTGGGCGTAACTAGGCTGATGATGATGATGATGATGATGATGATGATGTAAGTGCACTGTCTGCTTTGCTTTCCTTGTACTCGCTTGTGTGTCAGTTTTAGTGTTGTAGTGACAAAAGTGGCAACAAGCAGTGCAGGGGGTTTCGTGGCTTATGACTCCACTCTTGGTATCTTTTTGTATTGTGAATACTTGGTAGACTACAGAAGGTCAGAGTGGATAACTTGCTGTCTATATTCAAAGCACAAAATGTTGTGCACAACCCACGCACTGTGGGAATCGATGTAAGCGAACCTTTCTGCCCTTGTCACGCATTGCGACCGCCATTCTTATATATATATATAGTGAGGCTAAGCAGCGGCTGAGGGGAGAGGCAAAAATACTGCTTATTACACATAGTTTTCTTTTCAATAAACAGTGATCTACTAGTTTTTTTTCTTCACTGGCGCATATAATGATCAAGGCGTATATAATGATCAAATTACCAGAGTTCGTTAAAGGGGCCCTGAACCAGTTTTCTATCGAAGTGGAGAAATGCACTTGAAGGTAAAATCATCATCATCATCATCAGCCTGGTTACGCCCACTGCAGGGCAAAGGCCTCTCCCATATTTCTCCAACAACCCCGGTCATGTGCTAATTGTGGCCATGCCGTCCCTGCAAACTTCTTAATCTCATCCGCCCACCTAACTTTCTGCCGTCCCCTGCTACGCTTCCCTTCCCTTGGGATCCAGTCCGTAACCCTTAATGACCATCGGTTATCATCCCTCCTCATTACATGTCCTGCCCATGCCCATTTCTTTTTCTTGATTTCATCTAAGATGTCATTAACTCGCGTTTGTTCCCTCACCCAATCTGCTCTTTTCTTATCCCTTAACGTTACACCTATCATTCTTCTTTCCATAGCTCGTTGTGTCGTCCTTAATTTGAGTAGTACCCTTTTCGTAAGCCTCCAGGTTTCTGCCCCGTAAGTGAGTACTGGTAAGACACAGCTATTATATACTTTTCTCTTGAGGGATAATGGCAACCTGCTGTTCATGATTTGGGAATGCCTGCCAAACGCACCCCAGCCCATTCTTATTCTTCTGATTATTTCCGTCTCATGATCCGGATCCGCCGTCAATACCTGTCCTAAGTAGATGTATTCCCTTACGACTTCCAGTGTCTCGCTGCCTATTGTAAATTGCTGTTGTCTCCCGAGACTGTTAAGCATTACTTTAGTTTTCTGCAGATTAATTTTTAGACCCACTCGTCTGCTTTGCCTCTCCAGGTCAGTGAGCATGCATTGCAATTGGTCCCCTGAGTTACTAAACAAGGCAATATCATCAGCGAATCGCAAGTTACTAAGGTATTCTCCATCAACTTTTATCCCCAATTCTTCCCAATCCAGGTCTCTGAATACCTCCTGTAAACACGCTGTGAATAGCATTGGAGATATCGTATCTCCCTGCCTGACGCCTTTCTTTATTGGGATTTTGTTGCTTGCTTTATGGATGACTACGGTGGCTGTGGAGCCGCTATAGATATCTTCCAATATTTTTACATATGGCTCATCTACACCCTGATTCCGTAATGCCTCCATGACTGCTGAGGTTTCGACTGAATCAAACAGCTTCTCGTAATCAATGAAAGCTATATGTAAGGGTTGGTTATATTCTGCACATTTCTCTATCACTTGATTGATAGTGTGAATATGGTCTATTGTTGAGTAGCCGTTACGGAATCCTGCCTGGTCCTTTGGTTGACAGAAGTCTAAGGTGTTCCTAATTCTATTTGCAATTACCTTAGTAAATACTTTGTAGGCAACGGACAGTAAGCTGATCGGTCTATAATTTTTCAAGTCTTTGGCGTCCCCTTTCTTATGGATTAGGATTATGTTAGCGTTCTTCCAAGATTCCGGTACGCTCGAGGTCATGAGGCAGTGCGTATACAGGGTGGCCAGCTTCTCTAGAACAATCTGTCCACCATCCTTCAACAAATCTGCTGTTACCTGATCCTCCCCAGCTGCCTTCCCCCTTTGCATATCTCCTAAGGCTTTCTTTACTTCTTCCGGCGTTACCTTCGGGATTTCGAATTCCTCTAGACTATTTTCTCTTCCATTATCGTCGTGGGTGCCACTGGTACTGTATAAATCTCTATAGAACTCCTCAGCCACTTCAACTATCTCATCCATATTAGTAATGATATTGCCGGCTTTGTCTCTTAACGCATACATCTGATTCTTGCCAAATCCTAGTTTCTTCTTCACTGTTTTTAGGCTTCCTCCGTTCCTGAGAGCATGTTCAATTCTTTCCATATTATACTTCCTTATGTCAGCTGTCTTGCGCTTGTTAATTAACTTCGAAAGTTCTGCCAGTTCTATTCTAGCTGTAGGGTTAGATGCTTTCATACATTGGCATTTCTTGATCAGATCTTTCGTCTCCTGCGATAGTTTGCTGGTATCCTGCCTAACGGAGTTACCACCGACTTACATTGCACACTCCTTAATGATGTCCACAAGATTGTCGTTCATTGCTTCAACACTAAGGTCCTCTTCCTGAGTTAAAGCTGAATACCTGTTCTGTAGCTTGATCTGGAATTCCTCTATTTTCCCTCTTACTGCTAACTCATTGATCGGCTTCTTATGTACCAGTTTCTTCCGTTCCCTCCTCAGGTCTAGGCTAATTCGAGTTCTTACCATCCTGTGGTCACTGCAGCGCACCTTGCCGAGTACGTCCACATCTTGTATGATGCCAGGGTTAGCGCAGAGTATGAGGTCTATTTCATTTCTAGTCTCGCCGTTCGGGCTCCTCCACGTCCACTTTCGGCTGTCCCGCTTGCGGAAGAAGGTATTCATTATCCTCATATTATTCTGTTCCGCAAACTCTACTAATAACTCTCCCCTGCTATTCCTAGTGCCTATGCCATATTCCCCCACTGCCTTGTCTCCAGCCTGCTTCTTGCCTACCTTGGCATTAAAGTCGCCCATTAGTATAGTGTATTTAGTTTTCACTCTACCCAGTGCCGATTCCACGTCTTCATAGAAGCTTTCGACTTCCTGGTCATCATGACTTGATGTAGGGGCGTAGACCTCTACAATCTTCATTTTGTACCTCTTATGAAGTTTCACAACAAGACCTGCCACCCTCTCATTAATGCTATAGAATTCCTGTATGTTACCAGCTATATTCTTATTAACCAGGAATCCGACTCCTAGTTCTCTTCTCTCCGCTAAGCCCCGGTAGCAAAGGACGTGCCCGCTATTTAGCACTGTATATGCTTCTTTTGGCCTCATAACTTCACTGAGCCCTATTATATCCCATTTACTGCCCTCTAATTCCTCCAATAGCACTGCTAGACTCGCCTCACTAGATAACGTTCTAGCATTAAACGTTGCCAGGTTCATATTCCAATGGCGGCCTGTCCGGAGCCAGTGATTCTTAGCACCCTTTGCAGCGTCGCAGGTCTGACCGCCGCCGTGGTCAGTTGCTTCGCAGCTGCTGGGGACTGAGGGCCTGGGTTTGATTGTTGTGTTCATATAGGAGGTTGTGGCCAAGTACTGCACCAGGGTGGCCAATCCTGCTCTGGTGAGGGAGTGCGTTACCGGTTCTGGTCACCGGGATCAGGCCACACTCCAGGCCTGTTTGTGCAATTTTATCAACACGCGGATTTTTTTTTTTAATCCGGTGGAAAATTGCCGGCACCGGGATTCGAACCACGGACCTCTTGCACGCGAGGCGGGTGTTCTACCTCTACGCCACCGCTGCACCTAGGTAAAATAGGTGATTCCAGATATACTTTCCCGCAGAAAATATGCTCGAACGCGTTCAGCAGAAGCAGAGTTATTGGCAATCTAACATTCCCTTTGCAGTGCTTCCGCTCTTTCACCAATGCCTTGCTCGTCGAAGGCTACGGCAGAACGGGGGCTGACCACTACGTTCCGCCTACTGAAAGTCACCGTGGCGCAAAATCTGAATTTTTATTTTGATGCTCAAGCAGGCACCACAGCTTCCAATTTTTGGCGCCTACCATGCGCCAGACGGAATCCTGAAACCCCTAAACTTCGTAAAGTAGCCCCATGCTTTCAAGAATGCCGTGTCCTCCTCGCGCGCTATGGCCGAGGCAGACGCCGCGTTGCTATAGGCCTAGTAGCATCATGTGGGCCTTCGCGCCATGCTTCAGTGCCATCTTCACTCGAGAAGCGTTTCCGGAGAGGCGAGGAGCGCATGTTGGCGCCGTTGCTGCAATCGAACGGTGTAGGCGGCGCCACGGTCGAGGAGGGAGCGTGACATAGAGGAGAAACGAGAAGGAGTGAAGGCGGAGGAGGAGAATGTGGCTACCTTACGAAGTTTAAGGGATTGAATAGAATTTATTGATAGGAAAGACAGAGAGGTCGAGCTGAGCTAGTGCGCTCTAGTCTGCTACTCTGTACTGGGGAAGAGGGAAGGGGAGTGAAAGTATTGAGATGAATGATTATGATAAGAGAAGTGGTGAGTGCTTATGTACATGAGACAGTTGCCTCGCTAGAGCCGCTCGTCAAGCTTGTTGTCCTGCAAGAAAACTTTACGTAATCCAAACGCGGTTGTCTCCAGCGAGCCGCAGTGCGCTTAGACAGTAGACTCGTCGCGGCAACTCGCGGCGGAAGCGGCATCTACGTTACGTATGAGACCACAGCTACGCGGAGCTGCAGCGCATTGCGTGCAGCGTTTGGTCTGTGCGCGACATGGCTTGAGTGCGTGCTCGCACTCGTATGCTCGTTTGACCGTTCTACGTGGTTCGGACTGGCTTTGTCCTTCACGAGCTTGATCAGCAGGTAGCCACATCCAACTTGCGCGTTTTGAAGCGCTGTCAGTGAGTCTGCCAAGGCGTCTAACCACGAGCGGCGAAAAGTGTAGACGTGCGCTGGCAAGCATGCGTGTGATTTGGCCTTAAGTTTCGCGGGGTTCGAGGCCAGTTAGGCGTTTAAAACACGTTGAAATGAGCGAGATTCAATGGATATTACGCCAATAAGCAGGGTGACCGAAGTATTAATTTCTACGCGGGATGCCACGGCTGAGCGTGGGTAGATAATACTAAGCTTCTTGCGTAATTACAGGCTTATGTTCCATATTCGGAAGCAGATTTTTGCCTACTTCAGCCTGTTTATGAAACTTCGCCAATGAATATATAAATTAGCAATAGGAAGAAGCGCGGTGATCTTAACACCCTTCTTGATTGACGTCAGCTGTTTGCGAATACCAGTTGCGTATGGGAATCTGCTATATTTCGAAATCAAACGTCCTCAAAATAGTGAAGCGCTGGCTTTTGTTGAAAGGAGGTCGTTTGAGAGAAAGATGAATTCGCGCTCCGCTTGCGAGCTCTACGCGGCGCGCTCGACTGCAAAACTTGACTGAGATGTCCACAGCAGCGTATGCCATCCGCGGACAATGTCCTTTCACCAAGCCTGATGTGCGGTTCAGGACACCTTTAAAGTTTGTTATTTTCGATAGTATGGTATATCAAGTTGCCTAATATCTAAAACTATTTCTTACGCATGGGCTTCTTCGTTAAAGGCAGCCTCTTCAGGTGCAGTTTTTTTCCTTCGTCAATGCCGACCGCCTCCGGCAGTTTATTCTGAAACATCGTAACGGGTAAGTTAAGCAGTCGTCCTTCATCACTTGTTTCTTTGCTGTTCCAAGACAAGTGGATTTCCGAGTTTCTGTGTTCAGGAACGTGCCATGCCCTCAATGTCCGACAGAATAGAATTTTGTGTACATGCAATCCTACAAAAAAAAGAGAGAGAGAGACGAAAAACTATGACGTTCTCAGAGTACCTTTCAGCTTCGCAACGATGATGTACTGCTTTGTATTTTTTTCAGCATGAAAGGCTTTTAGCTGCCGTAGTCGGCGGCCTTCAAGTGACCATGAGCCAAAAGCCAGATCCGTTATCCGGGCACTCAAACGAGGACATCCGGGCAAGTTGCGAAAAAAGAAACGAGATCATCCGGGCAACCAGCCAAGACCGCATTACACGCGCTAGTTACTTTCCAAACAAGTTACAAAAATATTGCTTCCGAGCTCTTTCAAATCCTTCTCCACCCTATCACTCAAGATGCAACCTCCAGCACGCTGTAGTTTTATTTGTCATTTCCGACAGGGACGTTCAAAAGGCAGAAACAGGGCACTACAGACTTGACTGTCATCATCTGGCGCCGAGACAGAGTTTCCTGTGCTCTTTTCAAAGCCAGCGGTCCGTGAGGTCAGCGGCACGTTCGGCGCACCGGCAACACCGGCAGTGCCCAGCAGCTTCTAATCCAGGAGCTTCCGGTGAACGGCAAATGACTGCTTGACAGATAGGACACTTGCCATGAGGTTCTGTCTGTGACAGGAAACTACTGCGTCCGTATAGACCCATGCACAGCATGGCGTGGTGCGGTGTGGTGTGGTCCATGGGGTGTGCCGTTGCGAACATGCATTACACCTATTTTATGAATGTGGCTAGTATCATCTCCAACAAATCTGCTTTGCCGGTAGCCAGTTTATGCTTACATCTACACTTGATTACGGGAGAGCCAGCATTTTTTTCCCGCGGCTTTTCTGTTCGCAAGATGCTAACTTAGGCGAAAGGGTGGCCTTAAATTGATGACGTACTGGTAGCGAAAGCTTTAACTTCCAAGCCGAAGTTCGAAAAGAAATTTCTAGAAGACAGACTCAGCATCTCTCAAACGTTCACTATTGTGTTTTCCTGCATTGAGCGAATATTCCACCAGCAGGGATACTACTAACATGAAAAATGCTTGAGCGGGTTTGGCTTTGGCTGTCAATGGCGATGATTGGAAGGAATTACTTTAGCTGTAGACGTATCCCGCCTTCTTCATCACTGGCTTTTGTAGGGCGGTCCACATCTCATTGTCTTACCAGAGTACTCCGGTAGAAAGAGTTTTTCCAGATAGTCTGCTTTTCTTGTCAACAGCACCCAGCCATTATTTATCACAAACATTTACAGCCTTGAAACCAATTTGCGAGCGATGTGACCGGCCTAGCTGCATTGTCTTGCTAAGCGTGCTTAGATTGGTGGACGTAGATATGACGGGTGTTTCAGCGAACTTTTAAAAAATTGCCTTTGGCAGAAAGCAGAACACTAGTAGTCCTTGAGCTGGTCTGGTCGAAGAGGCGCGCACATTTCTTGAACAAAAAAAATGATACGCATATTCGACTAATTAACGAACATATACTAATTAAGTTTATACCTAAATACTTATGACACTTATAGCAATTTACAAATTCTCGCCGTGGATTTCGCCAGGCGGGCCCACTTGGAACGAGTTTTCGGGATGACACCAGTTATTAGAGATTCCCCAAATTTGCGGTGAAATGCATTGGTGTTCCGGTTAATTTTGAGCTTCAATGCACAAAACGGCGTTCGGCTAAGAAAGCAAATGGAACGACAGTGCGTTTTCGCCGCAAGTTGGACAGCACATATCTCGTAAAATGGAGTCATCCACACAATTCTTTTCAAGTGCATATGTCTTGCAGTTTCACGCGCTAAAATTTGTAAATCGCAACAGGTGCCATAAGGTAAACAGTTGGATGAACGAACATGTTACTGTAAGGCGAGAAACTGCATGTGTGATGCGTGCGTGTGTGTTTGTGACAAGCTGGCGACAGCGGCAAGTCGTAGACGATGGTGACGGCAATAGTATTTTGGCGTTGGCATGACGACTGATTTCTTTTTTGTACTCCGGCATTGAAACAATACGGTGTTGTACTGCCCAGGACATAACTATTATCTCATTCGATGCCCCTACTTATGAAGTACACCGTTTGCAAGCAAGGTGAAAACATGCACACTGTGAGACTTCGACACCGCAACGCCACGAAGTCTAAGGCGACATACGGTGTCTGTCGAGACAAGACAGGCTATGGAATATGTATGCTACATATATGTAAATGTATCTAGGTTTGCTGCACCGTTTGTGTGACAGTGGCTCGCACAATATTGCTGAAGATCGGCCAAGAAAGAGCAAAGGCCATATAGGATGTATCTTATGGACAAGTATGAGGTAGCACCATCACCATCTAAGATGGTATTGAAATAAACGCGCGCTGTTCTATTAAGAAGACCGCGTGCTTTAGAGATACCTAGAAACCGACATGGCATGCACATTTCCTACGTCGGGTAGGCTGTTGGCCCTTATTAGGTCCAACAGAAACAAACTCAATGGTACTACGGCTGCAAAAATTATGGGGCGTCCAGCAGGCCCGGGGTGCGCTCGGAAAGCACACGCCTCACGACCCACCACAAACGGGCCGAACTGCATGGGGTAGTGCAGAGTAGGGCATAACCCCGGGTCGACGCTTGGCCAACGTCACGACGTGTTGAATCATTGGTTGCCGGTATTTTAATTACGTTATTCCTATCCTATCCTATGTGCTCTATAAGCTGGGGCCTCTGGTGGCACGTATAAGAATGATATATCCCAAATATCAGAAATCAAAAGATTGCATATCACTGAAATTCCATTGCGAGGTCTCTGTACCTTGGAAATACTCATGAGCCAATGTTATGCGAACAAGTTTCAAAGAGGCCCCGCAATGCCCTTTCTACCACCTTCCGTAGCACTGCAGTGCATTTATTATAGAATACTCAGATGAATGTCAAATGAATTACACGAGTTGGCACTCGGGAACAGAAGTTTAAAAGCCAAACAGACGGCAAAGGAAAGCCTTCCTTTTCGCACTTCTTTCTCGCAGTGACGTCACTGGATGCTTCCAATCATGGCGCGCCTCTCATAGAAAGATGCCGGAAATCTCGCCTCACGGTGGCCTTTACACACTTCTATTTTCGAGGGCCTCGTTACCATAGTTACAGCGTATCACGTGCGAAGCATGACGCGGGAGTACGAAGCGAACGCACGGCAACATCTGCCACGCTTTTGCTTGCTGGTTCACGGCCAATTACCACTGCCCAGAGGGGGCAATATAGCGCCGCCCAGAGGGTTCTTGTCGAAAATGTCGATGCCGCAAACATTTACACAGCACACCTAGCGTCGTGTTATAATTAGTGTTTAGAATATGATATTCGAAATCAGAAATATTTTTTTTTGTTCGATAAAGCATCAAACAAGTTTTCTTTTGTTTAAGCGTGCAATGGTGTGGCTTCAGTGCGTCCATAACAATGTTACTTGTGAAATGGCGTGTCAAGCTAATCATAACGCACAGCCGCTGGTGTCAGCGTCACATATACCGTACGAAACTTCCGCAGCAAAAGAAAAGAAAGAGAAAAAAAAACAACGAAGAAGAAAAAAATGAAGGAAAAGAAATAAATGAAAAGAAAAGAGAAATATTGACGTTGTTGGGGTGGGGGGAGCTGTGGTGGGGAGCAAGAGGTGGTTTTTCCAGGGAAATAAAATAATCCATACTTTCCTTGGGGCATTCCCGCTAGACCTAGATATCGCCGCATCCCTTAATAAAGGAACCGATATAACCAACATGCATAATTCGTGGCGCAGGTCCCCTTTAATTAGCGATTTACGAAACATTCTATTACGCAAAACAATCTTACTTTGACTCGCGTTATATAGCGGAGCGGGATCGCGTAATTCCACACGGCTCGCCGCTCTAAGAATATCGAGAATCGAGTCCAATAATTCGTCCCATCAAAGAAGATTTGCGCCTGTCCGGAAACCTAGTGCGACACCGCCGCATTTTTCGAGGCAGTCGCGCACACGAGACAGAAATTAATTAAAGATCAAGGTTCATCCAGGCCCATTCTCCTATTTGCTTTGCCCTGTTCAAAGGCATTACCGACATTGATCAAGCGCGCAGGCTAAGTTACTCGACAACTGAAGAGACGTATCGGGCGGTGTTCAGAATATCGATAGAACAAAGAAAAGAAGAATGTGATGCGTGACACCCTCGGTCGTTTCTCTTCCGTGAAATTGATATTTGGGTTTTCTACATGGGGGGGGGGGGTAAATGTAATAATTCCTTTTCTTTTCTGCTTTACTTGGGATCAGGCTTTGTTGATTTTGCTGCCATTTTTTCTGTCTAGTTGAAGTTGCACGCAATGTGCTATATTTCTTTCACGACTTTGTCGATTGTATCAGTGAGAGTGTGCAAGTTTATCGCTTTTATTTACATCTCTTATTTAAAGCTCAAGTTTTATACAGTTTCATATGTAATGAAGACGCCAGCATGATTGAAATATAACACGCAAAAAAAAAAACACCTGACGCATGCACTTCTATTTTGGAGAACATGACGCTGTTGCGGGAAAAGTCCTCTTCATAAAAATTAGCCCAAATATTTTTTTTTTCTGACCAAGGCACGAAGTGATTGGCACACGCTTAGAAAATCGCTGCAATGATCGGCGATGACATGGATATGCGATTTTGGTTAACCACTTTCGCTTACGTGTTCGAACTGCAGAATCCGTGTCTTTGAGCGCTCAATGGGAAGCTACCGAGTAAAAAAAATCTCGAACTATGTTAAGATTTAACAAAAATGGAATCATCTGTTTTGGTTTACCATTTTCGCTTACATATTCCAATTGCAAGATGGGTGTATGTGCGAGCTCAATGAGAAGCTACCCCGTAGAAAATCTAAAAGTATATTAAGATTTCAGATGAACAGAATCATATGTTTCGGGGCGTAATAAACTATTATCAGTTTTGAGATAAGCGGGGTAGGTATAGAAAGGATCGCTTTAAGGACACACGGTGCGCAGAGCTTAAATGCATATCAGGGCCCGCTGTATTGAAAATGAGTGGTAGATTTAAGGATTTCAACTGAGTGAACATTGCATTGATTGGCCTTAATTTCTAACTTAGAATATTGACACGTGTACCTATCTTTATCGGGCGACCATGTTTCGGCGCCTAACAAATGTAATCGCACAGTGAGGGACGCGCCTGCATAAATCCGACATTTCTGGAATGTTATCGATGCTTCTACCCGGCTGTCTGTTGTCGCCGAACCTTGTGTTATCTGATTTCATCGCGTAACGCGAATGGTGTAGAACTTTGTGGAAGGCACGCGGGTCCGAACGATTAGTCTGGAACATTCGACGACTGCTCTATAAAAGCCGACGTGCTTGACCCACTGATCAGATTTCCGACGATCGCCGACCGTGTTCGCCGCTATCGTTGTGCTATAAGTGTAGCCTGTTTTGTGGGCACAGGTTCGCCCAATAAAAGCTAGTTTTGTATTCCGCCGTACTGCTTCTTTCTTAACCGTCACTACCACGTGACATCTGGTGGAGGTGCTTTTCGTTCATGTATGGGATGCCCCCGACAAGCCGTGATCCCAGCCCAGACCGCAAACAGAACACCAACGTAGTCCCGGACCACCGAGCAAGCCGCCGTCTTCAACAGCTGCCCCCGGAGCACGGACTTCTACCTGAGAAGACCAAGAAGATTGTGGCGAAGGCAACCCCAATGGCAGCCCCAGCGTCCCCCATCGTGCTGCAGCAGCCCAGGGAACCACCGACGTTCCGCGGTTCCACATTTGAGGACCCGGAAACCTGGCTGTAAACGTATGAGAGGATCGCTACGTTTAACAACTGGGCAAGCGACGACAAGCTACGACATGTCTATTTCGCATTGGAGGACGCCGCCAAGACGTGGTTCGAGAATCGAAAAGCCACCTTGACGACGTGGGACCTTTTCCGAAGCGGCTCCCTGCAAACATTTCCAAGCGTCGTGCGAAAAGAGCGAGCCCAAGCTCTACTGGAGACAAGAGCGCAGCTGCCGAATGAGACGATCGCGATCTTCACTGAGCAAATGAGCGGTCTGTTCCACCACGCCGGCCCCGAAATGTCCGAGGAGAAGAAAGTACGTCATCTGATGCGTGGTGTAAAAGAGGAACTTTTCGCCGGTATGGTAAGAAGCCCACCGAAGACCGTCGACGAGTTTCTTCGTGAGGCGACGAGCATCGAGAAGACACTGGAATTGCGGAACCGGCAATTCCACCGACGCACCAAGCCAACAAGCTAATCCGGAATTCAATCACTGGCCACGGACGATCTATGCGAGACCATCAGGGCCATTGTGCGCGAAGAACTGCGCAAGGTCTTGCCATCGTCGCAGCCTCAAGTGGCCTCGATCGCCGACATTGTGAAAGAAGAGGTGCACCGATCGCTAGGAGTTCCTGAGCTGCAACCGCAATTACCGCAGCCCCAGCCAGAAGCGATGACATACGCCGCCGTCGCACGCCGTCCAGGTTTAGGGACCACGCCAGGGCCCTGCAACGACGCAATTCCGTCATCCACCGCCGCCGCCGCCAGCACGCCCACCCGTCGCCCAGCGCACCTACGCGAGGAAGACGGACATTTGGCGCACCTCCGACCACCGCCCGCTCTGCTACCACTGCGGCGAAGCCGGCCATGTGTACCACAGATGCCCATACCGCGACCTGAGATTGCGAGGCTTCGCCGTGAACGCACAGCGCCCGAGGGAAGGTGAACGACCTCGTGACATCTCCGACTACCTCGCCGCTACTCAGTGGAGCCCTCGACGACTGTCGCGTTCGCCATGACCAGGCCGCTACCTGTCGCCGCAGCACCGACCATACACTGGCCCAGCCCGGGGCCGGTCCGCGAGCCCATGTCCAGAAAACTAAAAGCAGCAACCGATGGAGGTGCGGTTACTATTCGTCGAACTGACGAAGATCCTCCGCCGCCGACGAAGACGACGAATCTCGACGACATAACAATGACACGCCGCCGTCTCGACGAAGTCAGGAAGGCAAGACTACACCGACTAACAACGACTTGATGACGCGACGTTCCAACTTCAGTTCAACACGACGCAGCCATGATCCGACGCCACGACCTAACTGCAACGCCAGACAAAGAACCAGCGACCTCGACGTGCTTCTCGACGGCCACGCAGTCACTGCCTTAGTCGACACAGGGGCCGATTACTCCGTAATGAGTGGACACATCGCCGCCCAGTTGAAGAAGGTTAAGACTGCATGGGAGGGCCCCCAAATTCGGACCGCTGGAGGACATCTCATTACGCCGACTGGAATCTGCACGGCAAGAATTACCATTCATGACCGGACTTACCCTGTCACCTTTGTTATCCTCCAACAGTGTTCACGAGACGTCATTCTCGGCATGGACTTCCTGAATCAACATGGCGCAGTCATCGACCTGAAGTCGAAATCAATAACGCTGTCACAAGATCAAGCGATACCACCGGAGAGCTGTCGTAGTCACCACGCCTTGAGTGTGCTCGAAGATCAAGTGAGCATCCCGCCGCGTTCCAGCATTATTATTTCCGTCGGCACTGAAACGCCCGCTGACGTAGAAGGCGTCATCGAGGGCGACCAACATCTACTGCTCGACCGTGAAATTTGCGTCGCAAGAGGGATCGCTCGACTACACGGAGGGCAAGTGGAAGTTATGCTAACCAACTTCAGCCAAGAGTTCAAGCACATCAACAAGGGCATGACAATCGCATACATCGAGAAAATTGTGGAAACCAGCAATGCCTTCGTCCTCTCGGATTCAGCCGCATCTACCCCGATGAGCATTATCCCCGAACCAGACTTCGACGTGAATCCAAGTCTTCCTATTAGTAAGCAGCAACAGATCAGAAGTCTTCTCCGACGATACAAAGACTGCTTTTCGACGTCATCGAGGATTCGACAAACACCAGTTGCAAACCATCGCATAATAACCGAAGAGAGCGCTCGGCCACTCCGCCAGAGCCCTTACCGAGTTTCGACGCGAGAACGTAAAGCTATTAGGCAACAAGTCGATGAAATGCTGCGCGACGACATCATCCAGCCGTCGAAAAACCCGTGGGCCTCTCCTGTAGTCCTGGTAACGAAAAAGGACGGAACCCTACGCTTCTGCGTCGATTATCGTCGACTGAACAAGATCACGAAGAAGGATGTGTACCCGCTTCCACGGATAGACGACGCATTGGATCGGCTCTGCAACGCTAAATACTTCTCGTCGATGGACCTCAAGTCTGGCTACTGGCAAATAGAAGTCGACGAGAGAGATCGCGAAAAGACTGCCTTCATCACGCCAGACGGCCTCTACGAGTTCAAGGTCATGCCATTCAGGCTGTGCTCGGCGCCTGCAACGTTTGAGCGCGTCATGGACACGGTGTTAGCCGGACTGAAGGGGCAGACGTGCCTTGTTTACCTGGATGACGTCGTTGTCTTCGCCGGAAATTTCGACGATCACCTTAGGCGGCTTGCGACAGTGTTAGAAGCCATCAAGTCATCAGGGCTCACTCTGAAGCCGGAAAAGTGCCGTTTCGCTTACGATGAGCTTTTGTTCCTAGGGCACGTGATCAGCAAATCAGGAGTACGCCCCGGCCCACAGAAGACAGCTGCCATCGCAAAGTTCCCGCAGCCAACCGACAAGAAGGCAGTGCGCAGATTCCTTGGCATGTGTGCCTACTATAGGTGCTTTGTCAAGGACTTTTCTCGTATCGCGGAGCCGCTAACAATCTAACTAAATGTGATGTCGCGTTCAAGTGGGAAACGCCTCAGGCCAAGGCATTTCAAGAACTCAAACGACGCATGCAGTCGCCGCCGGTACTTGTACACTTCGACGAGGACGCCGATACCGAAATCCACACTGACGCCAGTAGCCTAGGCCTCGGTGCCGTCCTAGTCCAGAGGAAACAAGGGCTTGAAAGGGTGATATGGTATGCTAGCCGGTCGCTGTCGAAAGCGCAAAGCAACTATTCTACGACTGAAAAGGAATGCCTCGCCATCATTTGGGCTACAGCTAAATTCCGCCCTTACCTCTATGGCAGGCCATTCAAAGTCGTCAGTGACCATCACGCATTGTGTTGGCTAGCTAACTTAAAGGACCCTTCAGGACGGCTGGCGCGGTGAAGCCTCAGACTACAAGAATATGACGTCACGGTAATATACAAGTCCAGAAGAAAACACTCCGACGCCGACTGCTTATCGCACGCCCCCATCGATCCCCCGCCGCAAGACGACGAGGACGACGACGCCTTCCGTGGGATATTAAGCGTGGAAGAATTCACTAAACAGCAACGAGCCGACCCGGAGCTAAAAGGCCTCGTCGAGTATTTGGAAGGGAACACCGACGTTTTCCCTAGGGCATTTAGGCGCGCGTTGTCTTCGTTCACGCTACAAAACAACCTGCTCGTGAAGAAGAACTTCTCACTAGTTCGTGCCAGCTACCTTCTTGTTGTACCGTCAGCGCTGCGTCCAGAAATACTGCACGCCCTACACGACGATCCAACCGCTGGGCACCTCGGATTCTCCCGGACGCTGTCGAGAATACAGGAAAGGTATTACTGGCCGCGTCTGACCGCCGACGTCGCCCGTTACGTCAAGACATGCCTAGACTGTCAACGACGCAAGACACCACCGACAAGGCCAGCAGGATTACTACAGCCGATCGAACCTCCTCGCCGACCGTTCCAGCAGATTGGGATGGATTTGTTGGGGCCGTTTCCGATATCAACATCTGGGAATAAGTGGATCGTTGTGGCGACGGACTATCTCACCCGTTTTGCTGAAACTAAAGCTTTACCAAAAGGCAGCGCAGCCGAAGTGGCGAAATTTTTCGTGGAGAACATCCTGCTGCGACATGGTGCCCCAGAAGTCCTCATCACCGACAGAGGAACGGCTTTTACAGCAGAGCTCACCCAAGCCATTCTGCAGTACAGCCAGACAAGCCACAGGAGCACAACTGCCTACCATCCGCAGACGAATAGTCTCATGGAGCGCCTGAACAAGACCCTCACCGACATGCTAGCAATGTACGTCGACGTCGAACACAAGACGTGGGACGCGGTCCTGCCGTACGTAACCTTTGCGTACTACACGGTGGTGCAAGAAACAACACAGATCGCGCCGTTTAAGCTGGTTTACGGCAGGAACCCGACGACGACGCTTGACGCCATGCTGCCGCACGTAACTGACGAAGAGAATGTTGACGTCGCTAGCTATCTCCAGCGCGCCGAAGAAGCCCGACAGCTCGCCCTCCTGCGAATCAAGAGCCAGCAGAGGACCGACAGCCGACACTACAACCTCCGACGACGCTTCGTCGAGTACCAACCTGGCGACCGTGTTTGGGTCTGAACCCCGATACGCCGACGAGGGCTCAGTGAGAAACTACTCCGACGCTATTTCGGACCGTACAAGGTCATCCGACGTATTGGCGCTCTGGACTATGAGGTCGTGTCAGACGGCATTTCGCATTCACAGCGGCGCCGTGCACGATCTGAAGTGGTCCACGTGGTGCGCCTCAAACCCTTTTACGGACGCTGACAAACTTCGCCATTTTTGTTCTTTTCTTTTCTACGAGTGCTTTTGTTTATTACCTTCGTTTGCAGCATCGGGTCGATGCTTTTTAAGAGGGGGGTATTGACGCGTGTACTTATCTTTATGGGGCGACCACGTTTCGCCGCTTAGCAAATGTAATCGCACAGTGAGAGACGCGCCTGCATGTATCCGACGTTTGTGGAAAGTTATCGATGCTTCTACCCGGCTGTCAGTTGTCGCCGAACCTTGTGTTATCTGATTTCATCGCGTAACGCGAATGGTGTAGAACTTTGTGGAAGGCACGCGGGTCCGAACGATTAGTCTGGAACATTCGACGACTGCTCTATAAAAGCCGACGCGCTTGACCCGCTGATCAGATTTCCGACGATCGCCGACCGTGTTCGCCGCTATCGTTGTGCTATAAGTGTAGCCTGTTTTGTGGGCACAGGTTCGCCCAATAAAAGCTAGTTTTGTATTCCACCGTACTGCTTCTTTCTTCACCGTCACTACCACGTGACAATATCCACTTTGGAATAATGGCAAGTCAACTCTCAGAATATCACCTAATTATTGATCTCAGCAGTGATTTTCGCACAAGCAGTGATGCCGTTTATGCGCATGCATCAATCTTCGCGAATATTGCGGTGACTCTTTTTACTCAAACCTCCGCTCAAAGACAGCTGGCATCTTCGCTGAAACACCTCGCATATGTCGCGCACCATGACCAGGAATACGGGGCCAACTAGACTACTTCTCAAAACTGCCACTACGGCGGAGCGGCGCCACACGTCATGCTGTAACTTAATCGGGAGTAGAAATAAAGATATAATGAACAAAGTACGTATGACAATAGCTCGCGGAGCAAAAATGACACAGCTCATTAGAGCAGGCTGCGTTCTAAAATATTGGAATGAACTGGCAACCTTGAGGCACGCTGTTACAATTTCACCAGAGAGTTCCAGTGCGTTCCAGTTCCGTCGAAAAGATACGCCGGGCTCTCCACGAACTAAACGGCCGTTCCGCCTCCGGCCCCGATGGCATAACCAACAAGCTCCTGCGGAATTCAGACGACCCATCGGTCGTGTACCTCACAGGCGCCATCAATGACGTGTGGGGGCGGAGCGGGTTACCTGATACCTGGAAACTCGCCCATACGATCCTCATTCCGAAACCGGGCAAGGCGCCTGGCGTCGATAACCTTCGCCCCATCTCGCTCACGTCGTGCCTGGGTAAGGTGGCCGAGCATGTCGTACTCAACAGAGTTGACCGGTATCTCGAAGACCAGGTCTGTTTCACACACCACATGATCGGCTTCCGACCCGGGCTCTCGATGCAGGATACGATGCTTCTCCTGAAGCACCAGATCATAGACGCCGGGGCTACTTGCGGCACCCGCGCCATACTCGGCCTAGACCTGGAGAAGGCTTTCGATAACATCCAACGCTCGGCAACACTTAAAGCGATCGCGGACTTAGGGCTCGGGCGCCGGTTCTACGAGTTCGTCCGCTCCTTCCTAACCCGTCGCAAGGCAGTGCTCCGTGCCGGAGACCTCATGTCAAAAGAAGTCGAGCTCGGACAGCGTGGCACCCCCCAGGGCTCCGTCCTCTCGCCGACGCTGTTCAACCTGGTGATTATTGGGCTCTCCGAACGCCTCTCGAAGATTAAAGGCCTCAACCATACGGTATACGCGGACGACATCGCCATCTGGTGCTCCGCGGGGTCGGGCGGCTTTATCGAATTCTCTCTGCAGGAGGCAGTCGAAACTGCCGAATTCTACCTCGACCACACGGGCCTTAAGTGCTCCTCCGCCAAATCCGAGCTGTTGTTGTACAACCCACAACGACAAGGCAAAAGGACTAATGGATGGAAACCACCGACCGAGCGCAACATCACCGTCCGCACCAAAGACGGACGCCCAATCCCCAGGGTCGACTCCATCCGAGTACTGGGAATGATTATCGAGGCGGGCGGATCAAACATCCAAACGGTCCACAAGCTGACGACAAATACGGACAACGCAATACGACTCGTATGCAGGGTGGCCAACCGTCACCACGGCCTTAAAGGAGACAATCTGCTGCGTCTCGTACACGCACTCATCCTGTCACTTTACCTACGTCGCAGCAATGCATAAGTGGAAACAATCGTAGCGTGACAAGCTCAATACACTCATCCGGAAGGCAGTGAAGCGGGCCCTTGGGCTCTCGATCATGACGCCGACGTATCGACTCCTCGAGCTCGGGGTGCACACTACCCTCGAAGAGATCACTGAGGCTCAGGAAAGAGTGCAGATGATATGACTGACGATGATGAAGACCGGCCGTCACATCTTGGGCGAGCTCGGGTACTTCACACAGAACACCCAGGATCCACCGGAGTTTCGGAGACCGTACGAAGCCCACTCCTAAAGACCAGCAATGGGCCGTCCGGCAAGCTCGCACAGCGGCCGCCAGGTAGTCCCTGTCGGTCCCTGCGTGGGAGACGCCCACTGCGCGCTGACGTGTGTCCTGCAGGTCTTTTATTAAAGTTTTTCCAATCCAATCCAGTGCGTCTATAGTCCGTATAAAAGCCAGAAACTTTACTGGCAAATAGCGTTGTTCGTGATATGATTCTAATGAGCTAGAATTCGGAGTGTATATGTGTGCAGTGCCGGAAGCTGGCGACGAGGTAGAGATATGTATGCACGAAAGACGTTGCTGAAGTGTTTAGTCACGCTTTTTTCTTTTTTTTGATACGAAAGATGGCACACGAGGTTGTTATATAAGGCGTCGCTGCCTACCGCAGCGCCATGAGAAGGCGCGCGCTTGGAGCCGCCCAAGGGAGAGGAAAAAGAGGATAGAATAAATGCAGAGGATGAGTAATGTCTCCATTCCTGTCGTACTGATTTAATATGCACGATATAACATAATTGGCGACGAGGATTTAACAACCCATGTGCTACCGGCTTGCCCTTCATCTGTGCCGTCGATTGCTGCATATCATCCTCTACGATGAGTATTTCGGGGCTACAACCGCCACCCCCGTTCCTGTCATCACCTGGAGACCCAGTCATCCCATGGGAGCAATGGATTCAAGCGTTCAGGAACTACATGGTGGCGTCGGGCGCCTCCGACCTACCTGCCATGCGTCGGAAGGCGATTCTGCTCAACTGCTTGGGCTTGGAAGGACAACGCATCGTCCAGACTCTCACGTCGGAGGACGACCCGCGCTTTTTGGCTTCGAGCGCCACCGGAGGGCCGTTGACGACTCCTGCCCCAGATGAGTTCGACTGCGCTGTTGCGACACTTGAAAGTCACTACAAGAGCTCTGTCAATGTCACCGCAGCGCGTCACCGTTTCCGTCGACGTGCACAAGCCTCAGGTGAGACTGCGCTCGATTACGTCACCGCGCTACGAGGTCTCGTAGCAGCGTGCAACTTCGGTGACTTGGCGGACGACATGATGCGCGACCAGCTTATAGAAAAAACTACTAGCGAATACTTGCGTGAACGTCTTTTACTGGAAGAGTCTCTTACGCTTTCCCGGGCCCTCACCATTGCGAGACAGCATGATTAGGCGACTAGAGAAGCGAGAGAACTTGCACGACATGAAGCACAAGTGCATCACGTTAAAAACACAAACACTTCAAATATGAGAGAAAAGCACTGTGGCACGTGCACATGCTATACAACGCCAACTGAAAGTCGTCGAGCTCTGAAAGAGCAAGAATGTTATCGTTGTGGTTCTTTGGACCATCTGGCGAATAGCCCTCACTGCAAAGCTAAGACACTTAAGTGTCGCAGATGTGGAAAGACTGGCCATCTGGAAAAGTTGTGCAAGTCTTCCCGAAAGTCTGAAAAGAAAATTCAGCATGTCACGGAAGGCGACGCAGATACAGCTGACACGGACGATCACATAAGTGTTTGTCACATCTGGAGTCGTAAGAAGGGAATTTATGCAGTTTTGGAAATTGAAGGAATTTCTGTGTCGTTCCTGATTGACACTGGATCACCAGTTTCAATCCTAGCCGAAGAGCTTTACCGACGCCATTTCAATACTGTATTTCCCCTGACATCGACGTCCGTCCAGCTCCTCGATTATTCTAAGTCAGCAATTCCTATAAAAGGATGTTTCATTGCTCCAGTTTCATTTCATGGCCGATGCACTTCTGTCCTTCTGTACGTTGTGTCGGGAGGAACAACCATTCTTGGTTTAGATGGCATCGCGGCTCTGGATATGAAGATTCAAGGGTCACCTCTCAGGTGTCTGCTAACGACGCAAGAAACTCCTGTGCTCCCGCCTGAATTACGTTCCGAGTTCGAGCACTTGTTTGAAAAGCAGCTAGGAACTGTCAGAGGTTTCACTCACAAGGTCCGAGTTCGCGCATCTGTTCAACCAGTGGCCAGCAAACTGAGACGACTACCACTCGTCACTCGTGAGCAAGTCTCGGCAGAAGTGCAAAAATTAGAAGCCCAGGACATCATTGAGCGCATCGATTCTTCAGAGTGGGTCTCGCCAATTGTCGTAGCCAGAAAAAAGGATGGCTCGATTCGCATGTGCGTAGACCTACGAGAGCCAAACAAATCTATAGTAGTGGACAGTTTTCTCCTGTCACAAACTGAGGAACTTTTGAACAGCTTGGCTAGTGCACAGTGATTCTCCAAGCTAGATTTAGCTTCTGCATACCATCAGTTACCACTAAGTCCAGAGAGTCGTGATCTTACGACGTTTATAACCCACGACGGACTATTTCGCTTTAAGAGGGTGTGCTTTGGACTGGCATCGGCACCGTCAGCGTTTCAGAAGATGATGCATATGATCCTCCAAGGATGCAAAGGTGTCTTGTTTTACATTGACGACATAATCGTGTACGGACGCTCCAGAGAGGATCACTTGGTCAATTTGCGCACTGTTTTGAAACGGCTCTCTGACGCTGGCCTCAGGCTCAACTATAAATGTGTTTTCGACGTCACTGAGTTGACTTTCCTAGGCCATGTCAGAACCAAAGGGTTATTCCCACTGATGTCATCTATCGAGGCGATAACCAAGGCACCATCACCTACAAATATTAATGAACTTCGCTCGCTGCTGGGATTCGCAGGCTTCTACTCGAAGTTCATCCCGCATTTTTCTGATGTTGTGGAGCCAATGCGTGCTTTGCTTCGCGGAAACGCGCCTTTCGCTTGGACTGCGGCAGCCCAAACCGGCTTGGAGCAGCTGAAAACGTTGATAACATCTTGTGAAGTTCTTCAACTTTTTGATCCTCAATTACCCGTGTACGTTACAACTGATGCCTCGGGATATGGATTAGGTGCTGTACTGCAGCAGGATAACGGAACATCACTGCAGACTGTCGCGTTCACCTCACGCACTCTTCAACCGCATGAACGGAAGTACTCCGTCGGTGAACGTGAGGCCCTTGCCTGCGTCTGGGCCTGCGAGCACTGGCACGTTTACCTGTGGGGCCGACCTTTCATCTTGCGGACAGACCACGCTGCTTTGGTGACGCTCCTCTCAACGAAAGGCACAGGTCACCGTCCGTTGAGGATTGCGCGCTGGTCATCCCGGTTGCTGTGCTACAACTACATCATGGAATACAGGAAGGGTAGTGAAAACGTCGTGGCTGACGCACTCTCCCGGCTGCCCGTACAGAGTTTCATCCATGATGCACCCGAAGAAGAATTTATATGTCTCTTGTCCCCAGTAGTTACCATGCAGGAGCTTCGAGAAGCAAGTGCAGCCGATCAGGCTATCTCTCAAGTTAAGCAGTTGAACACTACTTCTTGGCCTGACAAGAAATCCTTGTCAAAAGAGCTGCTACTTTACTTTCACGTGCGATCTGAACTCTCTGTTGTTAGCGACATTCTTTGCCGGGGTGACAGGATTGTCGTGCCTTCAGCTTTGACACGCCGTCTCATGGATTTGGCTCATGAGTCACACCCAGGAATTAGTCGTACCAAAGCTCGTCTTAGGGAGTCATATTGGTGGCCGTGCATGGATAATCACATTGAAGAACTTGTACGCACATGTGTAGCCTGCCAGTCATGTGACAAATCAGCACATACTTCTGCAGCCCCAATGCAACCCGTCACTCTTCCTGAGAAAGCCTGGGACAAAGTTGCTATCGACATTGTGGGACCTTTCACGCAAGCTCCAACTGACTGTCGATTTGCCATTACGCTTATTGATTACTACAGCAAGTGGCCAGAAGTGACTTTCGTACGCGATGCGACCACGTCTACATTGACCAAATTCCTACTTGAACTTTTCGCGAGAGAAGGATATCCACGTGGGATCGTATCCGATCATGGACCACAATTTTCTTCAGCGAATTTTGAAGATTTTCTCACAGAGCGCGGAATCCCCCATTAGAACTCTTCGTTGTATTACTCGCAAGCTAACGGTTTAGTGGAAAGATTTAACAGGGTATTAAAGTCCTATATTCAATTAGCCCTGTTAGAACGTCGTGAGATAAGAACAGCGATGCTTGATTACCTACAAATATATCGCTGTACGCCTCATGCGACTACTGGTGCTGCACCCGCTATTCTTCTTCACGGACGCCAACCTCGCACCAGACTTGACATTGTGGGATTCCCTGACAAATGTTTCACCAATGACCCTTCAAAGGCACTACAGCTGTTGAGAGAACGCATCAAAAACAAGCAAATGACGTCGAAGCGCTACACCGATCAAAAACGCGGTGCCAAGGAACCCAACTTCGCCGTTGGTGACTACGTGCGGGTTAAATTACCTGCAGTCCATGGGAAGTTATCTTGACAGTTTTCTGCGCCCAAGAAAATTATTGGAAAGCGCGGACCCGCCTCCTACCTCTTGGAAGATGGGCGGGTGTGGAATGCTTCCAAATTAGCGGCCGTTCACCCTGAAGCTATCAGCAAAATGAAATTAGGTACCACGGCTGTCATGAACTCGTCACCGGCATCCGATCACTCAACTAGTGCGGCTGTAAGCCATCCGTCACAACCTGGCACATCACGCGCAGATAATGCACCCCTGATTCCTAAACCACGTGCTGCAGGGCACACGCAACAAGCTTCAGCTAATTTGCCAAGATGCGAAGAACGCGTGAGGAGAAGCGCCCGCAACAAGAAGACACCAAAGAAGCTGCACGACTACATCAGGAAGTAACGGACCATTTTTTTTTTCACGAGGGGATATGTTATATAAGGCGTCGCTGCCTACCGCAGCGCCATGAGAAGGCGCGCGCTTGGAGCCGCCCAAGGGAGAGGAAAAAGTGGATAGAATAAATGCAGAGGATGAGTAATGTCTCCATTCCTGTCGCACTGATTTATTATGCACGATATAACAGAGGTGAAACAAACACCATAAGGGTCCACGCCCTTTGCCGGTTCAACGACAGAAGCAGCGTCGGCGGCGGAGGATTGACGAATGCGTAGAACACCGAAGAAGAGAGAGCAGCAGACCAACGTGCGCGACGTCTTTTGAGTACAAATCATGATGGCAGACAGATGCCTGCTGACAACGCGGTCGCCAATGGAAGTGCGTGCCACTATCCGGTATGAATGGGCTCCTGTTCCCTGCATTGAAAATTGCGCTCCCGCGACGTCACTTCCGAAACAATGATGAGAAGCAGCAGGCTGCGCGAGAATCCCTTCCATCGCAGGGTACCCATAGTTTTACCAGAGTGGTTTCTTGAAACTGGTATATTTATTAAATTGCCAACACCTGTGTTAGAAGCAAACAGAAGAAGTGGGATTAAGAAACTACTTAGAATTGTCGATGTTTGATTTTCTATACATTCTATAACATTTTCTATAACTGTTCAACATTTTGCTCCGACCCGCTAATAGCTAACTCCGCTATTAACCCTGTGCTATTTTCTGACCCGACTGTCAGGCACTGCCAGTCAAGCCCTCTGAGGCTTTGGTAGGCCTACTATATGTACTTTGTTTTCTTTATGCACAATAAAGATTGTGTTGCATTGTATTGCACACTACGACAAAGGTCTCAATGTTGGTCGTAACTATGTGGGAAAATAGTGCTAGATGTATAGTTCATGATGTCACTGTGTATATTTTTTTGTGTGTCGAGGTAGTTCCCGCACAACACTTTGCAATATGGTGAACGCGGTTTAAATCATGAATCCGGGAACTCAAAAGGGCGCGACGCTATACTAACGCATTTCGCTTACATTTACCGCTAAGTTGGTACTGAATTTTAATTTTTTTTAATCTTCTATTCTCCATTCGGTTACGCTCAGTGCGCGCCTGCCGGCGTCAGATGGCGCGGTGTCTATATGTCCTGAAGCACGCTAGGCCACTATTTGTCACCATCCCGGTTCAAAGGGGATGTCAATAAATCATCAGCATCATCGTCATCACCATCACCACCACTGAAACAATCGCCAAGTGAATGTTCCTCCAAAGAAGCTTTCGCGTGCACCTAAGCAGTCCTGCCTGGGCGCACGTTAAACTAGTCTTTTATTGCTGGCACTCTGAAAATTACAACGGTGGCGATCGCTGCGGCTTTAGCGACCCTCCTTCCTCCTCGACTTTTGTTTTTCCCCGCATCAATAACACGTGCCGCACTTCGATCCTCCCGAGCGGAGTGCTTCGCGCGTAGCAACAACCCAAGAGTGCCTATATTCTCGTTCACTCTTGTTCGGCAGGGGCTGCGCCAGGTCGGAGCCGTGCTTGCGTCAACACATTCGAGCTGCGTGCATATTCTAGCTGCCTCCTACCCCGAGCCTCATTCCCGGTCCGTGGGGCTTTGGGATAATACCGCAGCCGCCTACTGCCTAGCGGCACAGAAGAGCCACACGTGCATACTAATCAAACTGCAGACAGTGCGTGCGTTCCGCACCAGCAACCACCGGAAACACTAGGGCAAGTGATAACGCTGCACAGGTGCGGTGAACGATGATGTAATCGATGATGCACATATCTTGCAATATCCTACATTGCAGAGAAGCGTCGCACCATTTATTTTTGGGGTGAAAGAGTACGCGTGAAAGTAGGAATTAATGTCATCAACCTATTAAAGCGGCGTTTCTCTACTTTGGCTCCGGTATTTATTAGCATAGCAATAACTAACTAACTAACTAACTAACTAACTAACTAACTAACTAACTAACTAACTAACTAACTAACTAACTAACTAACTAACTAACTAACTAACTAACTAACTAACTAACTAACTAATAACCAACTAACTAACTTAATAAATAAATAAATAAATATTAATGAATGACTAAATTTGTGGTGTTCATTGGCGCAAGGGCCAGGTATGGCCAAAGAGCGTCAGGTCCGTGGTGATGAGTTCGCAGTGTAGTTAAGAGTTCCATGAAGTTGATGTGACGTGGATGTAAAGGGGCCTTAAAAATAGTCGCTGTAAAGTGCGTAAAATCAATGTGTAATAAGATTATGTCGATGACAAATGGCGTGTACTATGATAATTAAAATCTATTACGAAATAAGGATACAATGTACAAAATGTGTCAGATGCGTAAATTGGCTACAGTACTAGTGCCTCGTTAGAGTCCTTGAAACACAAGGGCCTGGAGGTATGTGCTATGTAAAAAATTATCACAGCTGCATCCTCTGGGAAGAGGATGCACTACGAATGTAATGAGCTTATAACTTGTAGTATAACATCATTAAAAAAAAACCGAGGACTGCTTTAGTGCTAAAGAGCGGTTCTTGGCCAAGAAACATAGTGGGGTGAAGAGGTACAGAAAAGCGGTATGCATGTGGAAAATGTTTCTTTCTCTCAGCTTCGGCCTCCGGACACTCCAGGAGAACGTGAAGGATGGTCAGCCTTTCACCACATCTATCACAGGTCGGAGGTTCATTTCCAGTAAGTAGAAAATTATGAGTGCCAAATATGCGTCCTATTCTCAGACGACAAAATAGGACATCTGTTTGCCTAGATATTGTTGCGGAGGTCCAAAAACCTAACTGTGGCTTTATCACGCGCCACTTATTATTTGTTTCTGCGTCTGACATGCGTTGCCAGTGGTTGCAAAGTTTTTTTCGCAAGAAAGGCTTCAGATTCGTGACGACTTGGGACCGCAGCGGTAGGATTAACAGCATGCGATGCTGTTGACGTGGCCATCTCGTCCACCAGAACGTTGCCCTCGATACCCCAATGGCCAGGCGCACGACATATAATGATATGCTGATTAGATAGACAAGCTTTACACAGGTAGGAATATAGTTCAGTAAGGAGAGGATTTTTGTGCTTATAGAATGACATCAAAGCCTTCACGACGCCTAGGAAGTCTGTATATATAACTGCTTTTTGGAGTTTTGATTTTCTTATATGCATCACAGTCGACAATACTGCGTAGGCTTCAGCAGTAAAGATACTTGTTTCCGGTTGCAGTACATCGGATTCCGAGAACGATGAACTGATGGCTGCGTAGGACTCCCCGGCATGTGATTTGGAAGTGTCTGTGCTGAACTCTGTGCACGAGTGCTTATACTGAAGGTCTAGGAAATATATTCGGACTTCGACCTCCGGAGCTGGCTTTCTAATTGTTTGGAAGGATACGTCACATTCTACCACGTGCCACACCCAAGGGGGTAACTGCCTGGTTGGATGCATTAAGCGATGCTCGATGAGTGGAACATCCATTTCAACGCTAAGCTCCCTCACGCGCAGTGAAAAGGGCTCTCTTACAGAGGGACGATTACGAAAGAGTGTAGCATATGTCATATCGTTAACGGTATTAAAAGATGGATGCTCATGATTAGAGTGTATTCTGAGAAAATATGTGACGCTGATGCATGATCTCAGTAAGTGGAGTGACCACTCCTTTGATTCGGCATATGCGCTTTCAATCGGGTTTGTTCTGAATGCATCAGTGGCTAAGTGGATACCTAGATGGTGGACAGGATCTAGCATCTTTAGCGTGCCCGGGCCGGCAGAGTTATGTACGACGACACCATAATCCAATCGGGATCGAATTAGGTTCTGGTAGAGATTGATTAAGCAATTCCTGTCACTACCCCATGTACTCTGGGAAAGAATTTTCAATAAGTTCATTGTTTTTAGGCATTTTCTTCAGGATATTTAATATGTGGAATCAAAGTGAGCCTCTAGTCAAGTATAATACCTAGAAATTTTTGCTCTTTGTTGACAGGTATTTGTTGACCACACAGTTTTGAGCAAGCATCCGGAACCAGGCCTCTCTTTCTTGTAAAAAGAACACAGGAACTTTTGTGAGGATTGATTTTAAATCCATTTTCTCTTCCCACTTTGACACTTTGTTCAAGCTATGCTGTACCTGCCTCTCACAGAGTGCGAGCTTACAGGATTTGAAACCAATTTGAATGTTGTCCACGTAGACGCAATAAAAAATGGCCGGTGGTAATGAAGCTCGAAGTGTTGTCATCTTAACAACAAAGAGTGTGCAGCTGAGCACGCCTCCCTGGGGTACACCATTTTCCTGTATTTATTTATTTATTTATTTATGGTACCCTCAAGGCCCGAAGGCATTACAGAGGGGAAAAAATAAATAAATGGACGTGACAGTACATTGCCGACTTTTACCCGGAAGGTACGATTGCACAAATAGCTTTCTATTAGGTTTAGCATATTGCCATGAATGCCCATTTCTTACAAGTCTCTCAAGATTCCGTAGTGCCACGTTGTGTCGTACGCCTTCTCCATGTCGAGGAATATGGATAAGAAAAACTGTTTGTGTATGAATGCGCCACGGATATTTCCTGCAATACGTACAAGAAGATTGCTTGTGGACCACCCTTCTCTGAAGCCACACTGATAGGGATCAAGCATTTTGCTCAGTTCATTGAAATGGATGAGTCGCCGGTTAATCATTTTTTCAAATACCTTACAAAGGCAGCTTGTGAGGGCTATCGGGTAGTAACTTGACACAGAGGAAAGGTCTTTGCCTTGTTTCAACACAGGGACCACAATGGCTTCTTTTCATGCAGTTGGAAGGTAACCTACAGACCAAATTGTGTTGAAAAGTGTGAGCAGTGTAACTTGCATGTCATTGTTTGAGTTTTTGATCCTTTCACAGGTGTTTTTTCAGATCCCAGTGCAGAGCGGTTAAGGCAGCTCTCAACTCAGCAATACTAAAAGGGTCGTTGTACGGTTCATTTTGCCGGAATTTTTTTAAGAATGGCTTACATTCTTAAATTTGTTTATATTTGAGAAAGGATTGTGAATAATGGGTGAGCTTTAAACGCTCTCAAAGTGCGCCCAAGGCGAGTCTGCCTGGTCTTGCAAGGTATCGCGCTGTGTGTTTACCAAAGGTAGTGAATATGTTTGTCGCCCTCTTATCCTATTAACCCTGCTCCAGACTTTGGCCTCATTTGTGTACAAGTTGGTACCCGATAAAAACTTCCACCAACCCTCTCATCTGGCCTGTCGGCGCGTTCTCCTGCCTTGGGACTTTACTTTCTTAATGTGACTAAAATTCTCTGCAATGGGACATTTGTCGTTCCACCACGGGACACGCCGCTTGCTTGCCAAGTCACTTACTTCAGATATCACTTTAGATGCTGCATCTATGATGAAGGTCATAAAATACTCCACAGCAGCATCAATTCTTAATTAAGACATGTCATCCCATGAGATACTAGTAATAGTTCGGAATTTCTCCCAATAGGCTGCATTAACTTTCCTCCTAGGAGCCTCTGGTAGATATTCATTTTCTTTAGGTGTTCTTAGCAGTATGGGGAAGTGGTCGCTCCCGTAAGGATTGCTGGTAACTTCCCATTCAAGTTCAGGCAGTATATACGGGGAAACTATGCTAAAATCAATTGAAGAAAAGGTTCTGTTCGCAAGATAGTAATATGTGGGTTCCTTGTTATTCAGCACACACGCAACAGAAGAAAAAAGGAACTGTTCAATAAGACGACCTCACGCATCTATACGAGAGTCGCCTCAGAGGCAGCTGTATGCATTGAAATCGCCACGAACAACATAAGGTTCTGGCAATCGATCTATAAAAGACTGAAGTTTATGTTTGTCTAATTGGTAATGTGGGGGTATGTAAAGCGAGCAAATGGTGATGAGTTTGCTTAAGAGAACAACTCGAACGGCCACTGCTTCAAGGGCCGTTTGTAGCTGTAAACGTTGACACGCTATGCTTTTATGAATTACAATGGCAAAACTGCCCGATGATACGACAGGATCACCGAGATCTTTGCGAAACGTAACAAACTGCCTCAGAAAGTTTGTGTGTTTCGATTTTAAGCGTGTTTCCTGTAAACACAGCACTTTCGGATTGTGTTCGTGAATAAGTTCTTGGACATCATCAAGGTTTCTAAGAATACCTCTGACGTTCCATTTAATAATTTGTCTATCCATATTGAAAGTAAATTGGTGCTGTGTGTACAGAAACAGAAGTGATGCATTCGATTGCAGAGCTCTTTGGAGGCCCTGTAACCCGGATTTTGTCCTTTCTGGAGCGTTCGAGGGAGCCTCGCTGCTCCTTAGGCGCTTGGTGTGCCGTGAGGATAGGTGTAGTGTCCATGGCATCTTGTGAGGTGCCTGACACGGTCTCTTGCGAGCGAGAAGTTACCCGAGAGAGTCCCGCCTCAAAGGACAAGAGCTCTGCGCCCACCAGCCCGGAGATTGATGGGGCTGCCTTTGGGTCTGAGCTGCGGCGGCTGTTGCCAGCACTGGAAGTGGCCGGACAGGTTGAAGCAGCCTTGAGTGCACCCACCTGCGGGGCTGCTATTGGTCCTGCGGGATCGCTGCGTGTAACGCAGGTTGCCGCAGATAACTTTTCTGGGGCCGACAACTCGAGGGTAGCCTGGCCTATTTGCTGGTTGGGTGGAGTAGGCTTACCTACTTCATCCCTGGGGGCGCTAGCCAAAGGTACCAGCTCGCTGCGCGCGGGCTGGGCACTTGGCATTGGCCGCTGTGACGCTGCCCCCCGTCGCGCCGTATCAGCATAAGGTGTGCTGTGGAAAGGTAAGCACCTCGTACGGGCTTCCTTAAACGAAATATTTTCTTTGACTTTGATGGTGATTACGTTTTTTTCTTCTAGTTTGGATAGGAACGTGAGTAGGGTTAACAGTCCCCACTGCCGTTCACACAGTGAGGTGTGCCACTACAGTTGTCGGAGGGGTGGCCCTCGACTCCACACTTTGCACAAGTTACTTGACCACGACCACTGTGCGAGCCATGGCTGAACCTTTGGCATTGAAACACCGTCTAGGGTTGGGGATATATGGGCGGGCAGTTAGCCTAATGTATCCTGTTTCATTGGTTTCCGGCAGAACGCTAGATGCAAATGTAAGGACAAGGTGTTTCGTGGGGATTTCTTTGTTGTCCCGTCTAAAAATATTACGCTTCACATTGGCTACATTTTGTTCATTCCACCTTTCAAGGAGTTTTGCTTCTGTAAAATCCTGGAGGTCTGCCTCTGACAGGACTCCGCGTGAGCTATTCATTGATCGATGTGGTGTAACAGAAACTGGTATATTATCGAATGTCACAAGACTGCCTAGCTTCTCGTACTGATGTTTCTGGGGGACCTTAAGAAGAAGGTCTCCACTAGCCATTTTCGTCACTTTATAACCTGACCCTAAGGCTTCGGTCAAAGATTTCGACACTATGAATGGTGAAATGATTCTGAAAATGAATGTTGAGGGTACAGTATGCAAGAAAACAGATTCTCGAAGAGCCACGAAGGAGCGGCGTTCTTTGTAATGACTCATTGTCATTAGCAGAAAACTCTAAGCATAGGCCATGATTTTCGTGGTGTCAAATTGATTGTAGTGCCGTAGGTTCAAAAACAATCTTTGTCAAGTCAAGGCAGGTATTCTGTTACAACTTATTGCAAATTGCGTCAAGCCCTCCGGCTGTGTTCAAAAACATACGATCTCACCCAGCTTGGATCATAATCGCTCCAGACTGGTAACATTGAATTGGCGATCTCAGACAGTGATCAATGCCCTCGTTAGAGAATTCAGATATCGCTGCGTTCCCGAACAATAGGTGACATTTATTATTATCACAGAGTGAGTTGTTTGTTGCATTATCATCCAAAAATGCCTTAAACTCGTAATAGCATTCATTTTTTCAGCACATAATTATAGATGTTCTACATGTTCTGACATGTTTTTATATTGCCGGCCGGCTTTCCGTGTTCATCTAGTGGCGTGGCTGTTCCATACATTCTAAGCTAACTAAACTAAAAAACTGTGTTGAGATCGAATCATACAGAAGTGGCCGGGGAAATGCTTCAGCGCGCCATACACAGCAAGCCATCGAACACATGACAACAGTGATGTGTTGGGCCTGAAAAGTTTGGACGCAATCTATATGGTACGCACATTTGATATTAAACAGCGCATAAAAAACGCACGCAAGAAAACACACAGCGCTGGTCCTATGCTTCTCCCTGTCCGCGTGCTTTTTGCGCTCTTTAAAATGACATGATAAAGCTTCGCAGTACGGACTTTTCCCTGCTTTCTTTATGTAAATTATGGTGTTCTGTCCCAGAGAATATTGACAGAAAGCAGATTTCCATAGATGCGGCCACTATTAGAGTAGAAGTAAATAGCACAGGAAACCTAGAATTATATTTGCATCTGCAAATAACTCACATAAATTTGCACATGCAGAAATGCCTGATACCTGACAGCGAAAGAAACGCCCAGCAAAGTATACTCGAAGGGGGTTTCTGTATTCCGATGAAGGAATCGAATTGTCGAGCGTTGAAATCGAAGGGATACTTTATATGGACGGCGCGGCTGCTAGGAAGGAAGTTCGGAGATTTGTGCACCTGGGCGCGACATGCAAGAACTGTCAGAAAACATCAGGGGTGGTCGCAAAAGAATAACTCTTTCCAATGATGTTGTCTGGCCGTTGTAGAACATAAAATAAATATGAATGGGCAAGAAGCGTTTACATATTTTTTGCTTAACGGGAGTAAGCATGGGTGTACTTTGAAACAAAATTCCATATATCAAGTGTGATGAAGAATCATTGGCGTAAACAATCAGACGCATTGTGCAATGACAAAATCCGTTAACAATTGTATTCGCGGTTTCTGAACGATGCCGTTTTCAGTTTTTTATGCCTCAAAATTAATTTATGTTGGTTTTAAATGCGAAAACCACGATCTGATTATGAAGCACGCCATAGTGTGTGTGGGGGGGGGGGGGAGGGGGGGGGGGGGCTCCCGTAATTGGCACCACTTGGGGCCCTTGAACATGCACCTAAATCTAAGTACACGGGGGTTTTCGCATTTCGCCCCCGTCAAAATGCAGCCGCCGTGGTTGGGATTCAATCCCGCGACCTTGCACTTAGCAGCCCAACACCATAGCCACTAAGAAACCACGGTGGGTATATCCTATGGTTAGTGGATGACCATCAAGTCTTTTCAGTATTTATGCCGAAGCATAATTTTGCGATTCATAATAAGGGTGATTGATGGGCTCATGCTTCATGGCATGCGCACGAAATATAGCATTTAGGGTTGTCACCATTTAACATCCAATTCAAATGGGTGAATCTAAGCGTTCGTGGCATGGCCAGCAACGCGTCATCAAATCTAAATTAAGAAAAACATTTTGTTGTTTCTAGAGAGAGAGAGAGAGAAAGGCAAAGGAAAGACAGGGAGGTTAACCAGAGATTATCTCCGTTTGGCTACCCTGTACTGGGGGGAGGGGTAAGAGGAAGCGATAGGTGAGAGGAAGAAGGATTTAAAAAAACAAAAAAAACAAAAAACTACACACACACGCACGTACACACAAACTGTTTCTGTGGGCACTGTCACGCAGCCCGCAAAGGCGTTCCTACTGTGATGCAGTGCACCGTACAATCCTGAGTCACACAGTGAAGTCACAATCTGGCAGAAAGTCCAGTGTCTTTTAAATACCGCAGCAGCGCCTTCATAGCCGATCGCGCTGATGTTCGCGTAGACCAGTGTCCAAGGATCTTGTTTTCTGACAGTGGGCGCTTGTCCAGTTTGTCTAGGGTGACTGAGAGGACTACTCTTTGCGGGTTGAAACGAGAGCACTCACAAAGAAGGTGCGCGATTGTTTCATTGCACCCGCAGAAGTCACAAAGTGGGTTGTCGGACATTCCGATAAGAAAGGAGTACGCATTTGAAAATGCTACACCAAGCCATAGACGAACTAGAAGGGTACAGTCGCGTCGTGGAAGCTCGGGCGGAATACGGAGTTGTAAAGTAGGGTCCAGGGTATGAAGTCGTGCACTTGTGAAATCGGATGAATTCCACTGAGCCAATGTCAGGTCGTTTGCCAGTACGGCAAGTTTTTTCGCTGCGTCGGCTCTCGAAAGAGGAACGGCAACGCACCTGACGCCGTCATGGGCAGATCGAGCAGCTGCGTCTGCTCGATCATTGCCGTGTATGCCACAGTGACTAGGCAACCACTGATATATGATATCGTGTCCTTCGTCAACTATGCGATGGTGTACTTCTCTGATCTCTGCGACGAGCTGTTCATGTGATCCATGGCGCAGTGCTGAGAGTACACTCTGTAGGGCTGCCTTGGAATCACAGAAGACTGACCATGCATGCGGTGGTTCCTCCTGAATGAAATGGAGAGCCGCACGCAAGGCTACCAGTTCAGCAGCTGTCGTTGATGATACATGCGACGTTTTTAGCTGTATTTCGATGGATCTTGTTGGTATCACCACAGCAGCAGCTGAACTTGCAGATGTGACTAAGCCATCGATGTAAACGTGTACGCGGCCGCTGTGCACCTCTTGTATAAGTTGTAATGTGGACTGCTTCAGGGCAAACGACGGCATGTTAGCCTTTTTAGTGATTCCTGGGATGGTGAGGCGTACTTCAGGTCTGTGCAGGCACCATAAAGGTGTGGATGGTCTTGCTGCAGGCATGTAGTTCATTGGCAATGAGGTGCGATTGGCAACAATCATACGACTGATAGCTGCGTGTGGCCTTTCTGCGGGTAGAGCGGCAAGGTGGTGAGAAGGTAGTCGGGCAACGTGGCGAATATGCGCTCTGAGAGCGTCGGTTACCAAGTACGTTGTTATTGGGTGATCTCGAGCTATGACAATCGTTGCCGCTGTAGACGCACACCTCGGAAGACCGAGACACGTCCTTAGGGCTTGAGCTTGTAGTCCCTGGAGTACACGCAGGTTTGTTTTGCAGGTGGTCCCAATCACAGGGAGGCTGTATCTTGCGAAACCGAGGAACAAGGCGTTATACAGCTGCAGCATTGACCGCACCGAAGTGCCCCATGACTTTCCGCCGAGAAATTTGAGGAGATGTATTATTGTCAATAATCTCTTCTTCAGGTATGAAACATGCGGGCTCCATGATAGGTCTCGGTCAATAATTACCCCTAAAAAGCGGTGTTTCCGTGCATTTGCTACTGCTTGCCCATTGACCTTTACACTGTAACGCTTCATTTCCTTCCGAGTGAATGTAACAAGGCAGCATTTCTCTGAAGACAGCTCTAAGTTCTGTTTTCGCAAGTACAGAGATGTTATCGTAGCTGCCTTTTGTAGCAGTGCTCGTACCTGCAATCGTGTTACGGCAGACGCCCAAATGCAGATATCGTCGGCATATATTGATACCTGAACTGTGTTGGGCAAGCATTGGACTAGGCCAACGAGCACTAGGTTAAATAGCGTCGGGCTCAACATTCCGCCTTGCGGTACTCCACAGAACGTTTGGTGTTGAGTCGTGGCGCCTTCCTCGGTCATCACGAAGAAATGCCTGTCGGTCAAATAACTGCACAGCCAAGACGTAGGAAACGCTGTGGACCTCTGACTCTCCCGAAGGATGATATCAAGGCCCTTTTCAGGCCACACAAGGGCCTCATTGTTAAAGATCTGCTCAGATTGGAGCTCGCTATGGCCGTGATAGAGGGCTGCCAGAATGCTTTTGGAGGTAGCAGTTTTTTCGCTGCGGATTCATCCCGCATCAAATATTGCCATATTATTCACACCACACGAACATGTGGTGAGAAGGCTGCGAGAAATCAGACAACTGAAAATCAGGGAGCAGCTTCGGTCCTTTAATGCCTATGTGGAAGACCCAGAGGACTTTCTGCAAGGCATTGTTCACGGCTTACCACCCGGAACACCTCAGGCGGAACTAATGGAGGATCTGCGGATTCGCACTCAAGATGTGAAGATTGAAAGAGCCCGCATGCTTGGCTCGCCCAAATCGGAGATAGTGACTTTCACCGGAAGTCTGCTTCCAAGGGGCGTGTGCTTTATGGGAGCTGAAGCAATCTGCTATCCATACAAGTCTACAATCCAGTTTAGTAAAATATGCCAGTCAACGGGTCATCGTACCGATGTGTGCTCAACATCCGATTTCAGCATGTATTCCAAATGTGGGGCAATCAAACCCAACCAGGGACAAGAGTGCACGCCAAAGTGTGCCATCTGTGGCGACGAACACGCGCCGAGCAACAGTTCATTCAGAAAAAAAGCTAGGGAACCAAGCCCCCAAACCTCTTGAATCGAGCAGCCTTGACGGAAATTGAAGTGCATTAATTCGAAATAAAGACTCACCCACATCGAGCAACAGAGTCCCCCACGATGGGTAAGCTCGGAACAAGAGGAATCGATGCGCAAAAGTCCCGATGAAGCTCACGATCAGGATTAATGTCAAGATCGAGGGCACGCCAAACCAAAGCCAACAAACCCTAGGAGATCCTTTGGGAACCAAGCCTGAAGAACTCTTTGGCCGACTAAAAAACGTCAGGAAGAATTCCCCCCACGCCCCTTCCAGACAGGAACTGGAGCAGACAGAGCAGCTGCCAACCTAACGAACAATCAGGTGAGCTTGGCGGGGATGGTGTCTCCCAGTGCTCGAATAACAGAAAGTAAGCAATGCAGAAAAAAATATAGATTAAAACAACAACTAACGCAGGAAATTAACCAGCTTAACATCCAAATGGAAGCAGAGCGCAAATAATTCAAATTGGCAATCTTCTCATTGCAAAAGAAGTTCGAAAACACAAGTAAAACGCTGCAGGCCTCTGGCCCGGCTGTCAACCGTAAAGGCTGATCCCCATGACGGACCAAGTCTGCGGGCCGATCAGTCACATGATGCGACGTCACCGCCCGCCGCAGTCCAGTCCCGCTTGGAGCACATCCACACGGCGGACCACCATAGCAGACGGCAGAGCTGACCAACCAGCTACACTAAAGCTTCTTCGCGTTATCATTGTAATCATTCCGGCTCGAGTCCCACAAAGCCGGAAACTGCTCAACGAGGGATACAAAATTAAAAACCTAATCGTCACTCCAAGAGGACATGGTGTTTAAAAATATATCTGCTGCACGCACGTGTAGGTGGGCATGAAACGACTGGCTTTTGCTGAGCCGAAAACTAGATTCGATTTGCCCGAAGACACTCTGTTGCCGGACAACATTCGTTGGCTGCGCCACAATCGTTGCGGTTTGCATGCGGTCCGCCGCCAAAACTGAAGCGGGAAGAGCCTCGGCAATTTGGTGGACCACGAGGGCCGCGGTCTTGCCCGGGCCACCGGCGGGCCGCAAGAACTTGTGACGTCCTATCGCGTGATGCGCGGACCGCAGTCCAAAAGAGCAATTTGGTCCGTCGTGTGGTCGTGTGGACGAGCACGAGACGCAAGTACATCCCAGCCAAGAAGGGGAAATGGGCGAGGGAAGAGGTGATGAACCTCTTGGAATCCCTGCGAGCACCCACAACCTTATAAAACAGATACAGAACCAAGTGCAAGGAAATCGGAATAGCATTGCGAATCATCATCATCATTATAATTTATTGCTCCTTAAAGACCCCTCTAAGGGGCATTACATAAGGGGGGGGCGGGACATTTAACACAACAACGTAGGTCACTGTCAAACATTGTCACAATCAGTGATCAGCAGGATATATACAGAAGAAAAAGTACAAAAACCCTTTAAATAAGCGTAAACAAGTACAAAAGTAGCAACAGTAAAGTAAACAGAGGCAAACAGAAGCAGGCAAGAATTTTCTCATCATGTTTTCAAATAGGATGTCAGCGACTGCTGGAACTTATATGGATCGCGTTCTATTGCAATATGGTCTCCACGAACTTTTAACGAATTTCAATTCAGACATAAAATCACTCATTGGCGATGAATTCAGAATCCAGAAACAACATGTAAACGAGACTGTGGGAGGCTTGCACAGATCAATTAATAAGCGCCCTCTTATCACCCCAATGACCGATGAACCATTAAAGCGAAGCTGAAGAGTTTGTCGAATTCAATAAGACGCTCATATACGGATGCGGGAACCTTATAAACCATGAAGGTGAAATTTTGGGGGGGATTTTTCACTTAGGAGCGACGCATTCGTCGGTTAAAATTGCGCTGTAGCTCCGCCCCCCGTCGAGCCCCACGCGCTGCTGCTGACGCTGACAATGCGATCGGAGACCGGAAACCGTGGCTTAGTGACGTCAACACTGGTGTTCCGCTCCTTCGCAGTCTCCGCGACCGTGCCTGACCGGGCTTATTTCTGCGTGCGTGCCGTCCTAATCTGCTTCGCTCGACCCTACATTCCTTTATTTGTGTGTATATAGGAGTGGTAGTTGACGTGCGCAGCATCAATTGAACTTGTAGTCCGATCATGCCCGCGTTCTGTGCAGCCTACGCTTGCACGAACAGCAGCGGCCGCGATGATGTTCCGATGTTGCATTAGTTCCTGCAAGACAAGAAGCTTTCAGCTAAGTGTGGGGCGGCTGTGAAGCGAAACAACTTCAAGCGCTCAGGAACAAGTGCTGTGCTCTAACCACTTCCATGCCGATTACTACCGGAGTTTATCAATAATGCGTGCTTTGGGTTCTCCTAAAAAAAAATTGTTAGCCCACTGAACGGAAGGTGCATGTTTATCGCCCACCCTTGACGCAGGTTTCATCGCCAAGCGCCGCGAATTTTCTATTCGCACGTGTATTGCGAAACAGCCTGCATGCAGCTACCATAACGCAGTGCAAGCGTAAAGTTTGCATGTGTTGGAAAGCCTGCTCACGCCAAGACGCTGCACTCCCCCTTCTCTAGCACACACAAGAAACCGACCATCTCACGTAGCCGACGGAATTCGCCGGTTACGAGTAGCGTGCGGATGGCGCGCTGATGAAGGTTCTATACTACACTTGCTACAACAGCCGGTAAACTTTTCCCGCGTTTAAACCGTCTGTGTAGATTGCCGACAGCTTTGGAGCAGCGCACAAATGCTGGAGATCGCATCACAGCTTACGTTCTACGAGGAGGCACGCATGAACATAACACTACAGTTGTTTGCCCGGAAACGTACTCACTGGAACGCTGAATGCAGTTTAGCAAAAAACATACTCGCCAGAGAACATTTCCAACGCAAGGAGATGCTAACACATCGCCTTCGTTCGCGTGGAAAGCAGTGCTTGCACCAGCATTTTTTGCTTCTTGGAGAAGCCCGCTCTTCGCAATCGGCTCATACAGCTCATACATGTAGTATGTACAAGTATGTACTTACGTGTAGTATGTACAAGTATAAACCCCTTACAAGTGATCTTGCACGCCCCAGCGACAGCGCTACAAGCGAGGCGATGGCTGTCGCGTTCATTCGTCGTCTGCAAGCCGAACTCCACGCGAGCGACGGCGTTGAGCGACGACTTCCCGGTATGAGGGCAGCAATATACGCGCCGAAACTAGCGTGACGCATGCTTTATCAATTTAAGTTGCTGTATTTTACTGAAGAAGGAGCATACAACATTTCTGAAGGTCTTGCACTAGGTTCTTATTCTTGCACGTGTAAAATTCAATAGTTTGCTCGTTCCGTGCGACAAACAGCAATATTTGAGTTATGTACATCCCGTTTCGGCTTCGCACAGTTGGCTAGTCGCTCATAGCATTTCCGGGCGACGAGCGACGAGTTCTAGATTTCTAGAAACGAGCGATCGAGCGACAACATTGAGCGATTTGTTCAAGCGACAGCCCGTTTTGTCGCTCGAAGCCGTCGCCCGTCACCGTCGCGCGCAAAATCGCTCTCGTAGAGTTTGGACTTAACGCCGAATTCCTCAGAGAAATGCAAGCTCTCGAAAATTTCCATGACCGTCTCAGCAAAACACCACCAAGCTACTTGTGTAGCTTGGTGGTGTGTAGCGGCAGCAGTCGGCCTGGACGAACACGATTGTTGACGTCACGAGGCGCCCGACCAATCACAGGCGGAAATGAGGCGCGCGAGCTGGGCGTGTCTGCTGCTACACTTTTCGTCGAAATAATATGTTTCCGCTTTCTTTCACTCAATTTCGATGCGATATTCGAATTCGGAGGGTTGAAAACTACGGCGTACTGCTCTTCACTCATTTTTTCTGGAAAACCTTTCAGCTTCCCTTTAAAGGCGAGTAGGGACGACGCGAAGGGTTCCCCATCATGGCTCAAACTAAATTGAGAAGTGCTGAACAATTACAGATTCGGCAATTGAATTGCCGCACTTTTCGCAGGCACGCTGGCACAATCCAAAATTATATAAACGCTGCCCCAATGCGACCAGATGCAGTATGCCTACAGGAAATTGGACTCAAAGTGGTCCAGCTGCAAGGGTATTACACCCTGTAAAATTGAAATTATGCCCGCGCTGCCACCTTGGCCGGCAGGACTATCGCGGCCAAAGTACAGCAGATAGGAAGTCTAATTAGATTGTTCCCTCTAAAAAGAGGCAAGGCAAAGACTATAATAATAAATCGAGGCCAAAGTAGAGCAGACAGGAAAACTTCAGATCAATCACAAAACAATAAGGTTGTTCCCTCTAGAAAGAGGTAAGGGAAAGACTATAGTAGTAACTTTGTACTGCCATCCCAAAAATAGGAATGAAGAGGCACTTGGATGGATGGATGTGTATTGTTTAGTGGCGCAAGGGCCAGGTGTGGCCAAAGAGCGCCATGACTGATAATGATGTGTTAAACGCTGATTGGTGAGTTACGATGGTGGGATGTGACATGGCTGTAAAGTGGCCTAAAATCATTCCGTATTATAAAAGCGTAGATATATAATATAAAATTATGATAGTGATACATATAGTTGTCTATGGATCTAGTACGCGTGATAAGTGATCGTGGAGCTAAAATGCAAGAATGTGGAAATATCACCTAAGCCTCCGGGAGGCCTTTGAGCCCAAAGGCTGGGAGGCAGGTGCTTTGTTTTAGTGCAGTTATCGCAGCAGAAACCTCAGTTAAGAGGCCGTGCTACGTATTTCCTGGTGATATGACATGAAAACTATGTGCATTTTTTAAAAGTGCGAACACGGATTGATATTTAAAGAGCGGTTCCATACCTATGATCATAAGAGGATGAAGGGGAATTTGTTGACGGTGTGGTAATGGAAAATGCTTTTTCCTATTAGCGTCTAATTCACTGCATTGCAGCAGGATGTGAATCACGGTAAGTGGCTCACCACATTTATCACACATGGGTGGATCGCCACCGGACAAGAGGTATGCGTGTGTGCTGTATGTGTGTCCTATCCTGAGTCTGCAAAGTGTTACTTCTGTGTGGCGGTTCTTTGATACCGGTGGCCAGTTGCCAAGATACGGCTTGATAACATGTAGTTTATTTTCTGTTTGTTTGTCCCACAAGCACTGCCAGAAAGCCCTTAGCTTTTTTCTTATTGAGGGCTTGAGGTCCATTACAGGGACAGTCGTGGAAGTGTTGGAAGCGTTCGCGTTGACGGATGTGGCTAGCTCGTCAGCCAACACGTTTCCCTCTATCTCTCGGTGCCCCGGCACCCAGCATACGACGATATGCTGTTTGGACTGATAGGTTGTGCATAATGCTGAGTAAAGAGATAGAATTACAGGGTTTTTATATTTCCGGACAGTTTTCAAAGCATTTACAACACTCAAAGAGTCTGTGTATATAACTGCCTTTGGGATATTAAGTTCATTAATGTGTTTAACGGCAGCCAATATCGCGTAGGCCTCTGCTGTGAAAATACTTGTGTTAGGGTGCAGAACACCGGCATCTGAAAAGGATGGACCGACCGCTGCGTAAGATACGCCAAAATTACACTTCGATGCGTCTGTAAAGAATTCAGGAGAGGAGTATTTGTGCTGTAATTCGAGGAAGTACATTCGTATATGCGCGACAGGCGCGTGCTTTGTGACAGCTACGAAAGATGTATCACAGTCTATTGGTTGCCACTGCCACGGCGGGGGCCGTATAGCAGGAGACATAAGGTGGTATTCAAGCAGTGGAACCCTTGTTTCTTCAGCCATGTCTCTAACACGCATGGAGAAAGGCTGTGCCACTCTGGGCCGGTTGCGGAAAAGTTGGCAACTGGACAAATCCTTTACGGTGTAATACGCGGGATGCTGACTGTTTCCGTTCACTCTAAGAAAATACATGAAAGACGAATATGTTCTCTGCAGATGCAGTGACCACTCATCCGATTCAACGTACAGGCTTTCCACTGGGCTTGTTCTAAAGGCGCCTGTGGACAGGCGAATTCCTAAGTGGTGGACAGGGTCAAGCATCTTTAGAGCAGTTGGAGTAGCCGACTGGTAAACTATGGCTCCATAGTCTAGTCGTGTGCGTATGAGGCTTTTGTACAAGTACAAGAGGCACTTTCTATCACTGCCCCAGGTTGTGCGTGAGAGCACCTTTAAGATATTCATTGTTTTCATGCACTTGTCTTTAAGATATTTTATGTGCTGTACAAAGGTTAGTTTCGCGTCTAAAATTATGCCTAAGAATTTATGTTCCCTGTTTACGGGCAGACGCTCACCATGCAACACAATTTCAGGATCAGGCTGCAGGCCTCTTTTTCTAGAGAAAATGACACAGGTGCTTTTCTGTGGGTTCAGTCTGAACCCGTTCACATCAGCCCATTTGGAGACCCTGTTAAGACAAAGCTGGATCTGTCGCTCACAGATTGCAAGAGAACTTGATTGAAAACCCATCTGCACATCGTCAACATACGTCGAATAGAAGATGTTATGTGGTATGTGTAGACGAAGAGAGTCCATTTTTACTATAAAGAGTGTGCAGCTGAGCACCCCGCCCTGCGGCACTCCAGTTTCCTGTACAAATTTCTGTGACAGAACAGTGCCCACTCGAACACGGAATGTCCGATTCAACAGATAACTTTCGATAACATTGAACATATTTCCGTGTATACCTAACTGTGAGAGGTCTCTCAAAATCCCAAACCGCCACGTTGTATCATAGGCTTTCTCCATATCTAAGAACACTGATAAGAAAAACTGCTTATGGACAAAAGCTTCACGGATACGTGCCTCGATACGTATGAGATGCTCAGTGGTGGATCGACCCTCCCGAAACCCGCACTGGTATGGGTCCAGCAATTTGCACTTAAAATTTCGGGTACCAAGGATAGCTTCGTGGTGCTGGAAGTCTTAAACGCTCCCAACAACACCTGGGGCTACCCAAAAGACACACCCAAGGGAACGCGCCTCGAACACACTGCATGCGGGCGGGGGCTGAGCCTGATCATGCTCCCGACAATGCCCACCAAGATGGGCAACAACATGAGTAGAGGCACGTCCCCGGACCTCCCTTTCACACGCAACATCAGGAACGCCACTTGACCAATCTAGATGAAAATCTAGGAAGTGATCATTTCGTCATCAGCATTTCCCTATCAAATCCCCAACAAAGTTCCGACAACACAACCCTACACTCAATGCCGAACCATAGTCCATGGGGCTTTGCTCCGATTTCATTAAGGCAGCACGCGGGGAGGCATCAAAAAAGATTACACGGACGGTGGAAACACCGGCGGTGTACAGCCACCTCCTGAGCCTGTGGGAATGGAGGCGTAAGCTGCTAAAAAAGTGGCAAAAACAACGTTTGAACAGAAACCCTCTGCGCAGGATCTCAGCTCTGGCAGAGGAAGTAAATCAATGTGCCAGTAAATTAGCAACTGAGGGGTGGATCCATTTTTGCAGTTCGCTACAAGAGGAACATGCTAGACTCAAAAAATTCAAATCTACCACCAGCAGAACATTGCAATGGACCGCGGAGAAAGCTGCTACCCCCCCCCCCCAATACACACACACTTCCTTTTTTCTTTCTTGTGTTCTTCGGTAGTTTGATGACTAGTTGAAATGACACATACCATTTTCTATAAGGTCATGTCAATTATCGACCCTCAGGTCTGCAGTTGTATTGCAAGCTTTCCTGGCATTCTTTAATAGGTGTTAGTGTAGAGCAAGCTGTGTGCAGCCACTGTAACGAGTCCCTCATTTTTTTTATTTCGTCGCCTCAGCCTTGTTGTATGCATATCTGGTTTCTAAAGGCAAAGACGACTAGATAGGTAACGCTGCTGGTAGGTGCTTGCTAAGCACTTCTGTATGGACTATCCATTCCTCCTTCCTTCCCCAATGCTTTTGCGTTTCCCAGATGCTTTTGAATAGGGATGTTTAGATTAGGGAATGCAAGCCACGCCCAAGCATTGGGAATAAAAGCCGCCGGGCGTATGAAAGTAACCAAAGCGAACCCACATGAGCGCGAGGAAGCCACAACGGAGTTTACGTCCCCCACGCTTGGTTGTGGCTTCCGTCCCTTAATTTAAAACTCGGTGATGTCTTCAAAGCGTTCTGCGCTTCCGTAAGGAACGCTTTAGGAACTCGCTGTGGTGAAATAGACAGAGAATAACTTCGCTGAATTGGGGAAAGGGGGATAGGGTGTTAGGAGCTTGACAGGTGGGCCCCCAAGTCCGGTGCCCCACTGGCTTCTGCCGTCAGTCGAACGTGACCCAAAAGCTTTCTGCACCTCCGCGTCTTAGCTGGCGACTTGTGCCTGCCATTGCTCCAGTGTGTTAGATTATACCTAGATAAGTGGGCATGTAAACTTCGCGCTCAATTTTGGCATCCCCATGAGATGTGGTAAAAAGACGGTGGCGAGTCGCTGCACCACGTACAGGCACGCCCATACATTGTTGGGAAAATTTTGCGTAATCTTAATAAATTTGGGTAAACCCCCGTTTGAATCCTGTGGAGATTTTTTGGGTCTTCCTTTTGCAAAGAGGTGTGGGGGGTGCGCCGCATCTTTGTCGCATACCGCGCTTCTGAGCAAGAATATCGCGAAGTGCCATAAGTGCCGGGTCGTTGTCCTCGTCCTTGCAACGGCTTTCCTGTGAAGTGGCGGGCTGTGAACGGGAGGGCGGTGGTTGCTCCACTCGGTTCGGGAGCTCTCGAGGAGCTGGAGCGTAAGCCCTCATTTCCTTTGAGGCCTTAGTGTGCCGGGCACCAGACCAGTCTGCATGCATTCTTGAGTGCCTTTCCGAGGAGGCCGCTAACCTTGAAAGAGATACGGCCGTTCATAAAGAAGCGGCACGCCTGCTACACACAACCCTACACTCAATGCCGAACGATAGTCCACGGGGCTTTGCTCCGATTTCATTAAAGCAGCACGCGGGGAGGCATCAAAAAAGATTACACGGACGGCGGAAACACCGGCGGTGTACAGCCACCTCCTGAGCCTGTGGGAATGGAGGCGTAAGCTGCTAAAAAAGTGGCAAAAACAACGTTTGAACAGAAACCCTCTGCGCAGGATCTCAGCTCTGACAGAGGAAGTAAATCAATGTGCCAGTAAATTGGCAACTGAGGGGTGGATCCATTTTTGCAGTTCGCTACAAGAGGAACATGCTAGACTCAAAAAATTCAAATCTACCACCAGCAGAACATTGCAATGGACGGCGGAGAAATTTCTAGGCGGAAATGAGGAATTAGTACAGGCTCTCAAGGAAAGATGTGTCGGGGGGAGTGCGATACAATCAAGCAGCCACATTAATAACACGGGTGCCCAAAATGCGAAGCTAGCTGCCCCAATATCCACGGAAGAGATTTTTCCGGCAGCTCAGGCGGCGAAGAAGAATAGAGCCCCTGGCACCGATCGGATTACCAATGCTATGACTAGAAACTTTAAAGATAACGTTATTGAAGCTATCACAAGGCAATTTAATGAAAACTATCGATTCAAGGCAAAGATACCCGAAGAGTGGAAATCTGCAAACATTATTATAAACTTGAAACCGGGAAAGAAGCCATCCCAGCCGGCGCTCAGATCCATTTCACTGACGGCTTGCGTGGCACAGCTCTTCGAACGGGTCATACACACTAGGCTTCGAAATTTCATTGAAGACAGGGGCTTGTTCCCGGCCACCATTTCGGGCTTCCGCAACGGCCTCTTGGCACAAGACGCGTCCCTCATGTTACAGGAAGAGGTACTCAAAGGTGTACCCGAGGGTGGGGAGCATGCATCTCTTGCTAGCTCTTGACGAGAAGGGTGCCTTTGACAATATATCACATGAAGCGATACTTTCCGAGCTTAATATAATAGGCTGCGGAGGAAAGGTCCTTAATTAGAGCATTCTTCCAGGGGAGGAAGGCTGCGATAGGAATATCGCATGTCTATCCCGGTCCGTTTCAAATACCAAACAAAGGTACGCCTTTGTTTCTCGCCTATACTTCACAACATCCCCATGTGTAGATTTTCGCGGACCCTAGACCGGTGTCCCGCTACTGCATTATACTACATACGCGAACGATATCACCCTTTAGGACACGCGCAAGTCTCTAGCAAAGAAGGAGCAGGCCCTCCAAGAGGCGTCCACTGCAGTAGAAAACTTTGCCAGGGCCAGCAGTCTCAGCTGTGTTCCCGAGAAATCGCAAATAATACGCATCCACTGGAAACGATATAAATGTAATGAGTACATAGGAATTGAAACAAAAAAATCAGCAAATCAAAGAGGTCATCGTTGCTCAGATCCAGGGATCCTGGTTTCAGAGCAGCGGCAGGACAAGACGAACCATAAATTTACTGAAGTCGGCAAAAAAAATAATATAGGTGCAAGAATGATTCAAAGAATCACCTTCCAAAAACAAGGCATGAAAGAAAGCGACAGTGACCGTTTATTACAGGCGCTCGTAATCAGCAAACTAACATACAGCCTCCCTTTTCACACACTCAACATGAATGAGGAGGGGCTGCTTGATTCCATTATCAGAGGCGCGTACAAGGTGGCCTTGCGCTTACTGGTAGGCACCCCGAAAGACAAGTTCATTGGCCTTGGCGTATACAACACATACGCCGAGCCCAAGGCGGCAACTTCAATTTCACAATGAAGCCGACTTCGCCAGACGATTTAGATTCTGGTCGGGGTGGGTATTCGACCACAGCCCCAAAAACTGGACGAGGTACCGGTGGATATTCTCGGTCCCGTCCGAAGCAGAATCTCAGTTGCTCCTGTCTTGAGAAATATGCACCAACAGAGAAACAAAAAGAGAAGAGCCGAGAGGGTCAAGTGGCTAAGCAAACTAGTCAGAAACAACGCAAATACCGTTTATGTTGACACCTCTCAGTACAGATGGAAACTTACGGTAGGCGATGACACGACTAGCGTAATCTCAAGCGCCTCTCTGATATGGTCTTTGATTGCCAATGCAGAATGCTTCGCCATCACCTTGGCACTCAAGGACCGGGAATGGACGTGGGAGTCGTTACACCATCACTTCAGACTCTCAGGAGGCGTGCCGCTTCTTTATGAACGGCCGTACCCTTTCAAGGTTAGCGACCTCCTAGAAAAGGCACTCAAGAATGCATGCAGACTGGTCTGGTGCCCAGCACACTAAGGCCTCGAAGGAAATGAGGGCTGACGCTCCAGCACCTCGAGAGCTCCCGAACCGGGTGGAGCAGCCGCCGCCCTCCCGTTCACAGCCCGCCACTTCACAGGAAAGCCGTTGCGAGGACGAGAATAACGACCCGGCACGTATGGCACTTCGCGATATTCTTGCTCAGAAGCGCGGTATGCGACAAAGATGCGGTGCACCCCCCACACATCTTTGCAAAAGGAAGACCCAAAAAATCTCCACAGGATTCAAACGGGGGTTTACCCAAACTTATTAAAATTAATCAAAATTTTCCCAACAATGTATGGGCGTGCCTGTACGTGGTGCAGCGACTCGCCACCGTCTTTTTACCACATCTCCTGGAGATGCCGAAATTGACTGCGAAATTTACATGCCCACTTATCTAGGTATAATCTAACACACTGGAGCAATGGCAGGCACAAGTCGCCAGCTCAGACGCGGAGGTGCAGAAAGCTTTTGGGTCACGTTCGACTGACGGCAGAAGCCAGTGGGGCACCGGACTTGGGGGCCCACCTGTCAAGCTCCTAACACCCTATCCCCCTTTCCCCAATTCAGCGAAGTTATTCTCTGTCTATTTCACCACAGCGAGTTCCTAAAGCGTTCCTTACGGAAGCGCAGAACGCTTTGAAGACATCACCGAGTTTTAAATTAAGGGACGGAAGCCACAACCAAGCGTGGGGGACGTAAACTCCGTTGTGGCTTCCTCGCGCTCATGTGGGTTCGCTTTGGTTACTTTCATACGCCCGGCGGCTTTTATTCCCAATGCTTGGGCGTGGCTTGCATTCCCTAATCTAAACATCCCTATTCAAAAGCATCTGGGAAACGCAAAAGCATTGGGGAAGGAAGGAGGAATGGATAGTCCATACAGAAGTGCTTAGCAAGCACCTACCAGCAGCGTTACCTATCTAGTCGTCTTTGCCTTTAGAAACCAGATATGCATACAACAAGGCTGAGGCGAAGAAATAAAAAAAATGAGGGACTCGTTACAGTGGCTGCACACAGCTTCCTCTACACTAACACCTATTAAAGTATGCCAGGAAAGCTTGCAATACAACTGCAGACCTGAGGGTCGATAATTGACATGATCTTATAGAAAATGGTATGTGTCATCTCAACTAGTCATCAAACTACCGAAGAACACAAGAAAGAAAAAAGGAAGTGTGTGTGTGTTGGGGGGGGGGGGGGTGTTGGGTAGCAGCTCATAGGCTTTGGCGTTGCGCTTGTGAACAAAAGGTGGCCACCATGGCCGCATTTAGACACGCGTGATAACAGCATCGAGAGAGCGGCCCCAAGAAACTTCCGACGGCGGGCCTTATCAGCCTACTGTGCCGGAACACAAAGCGTGTTTTTAGTTGTTTCACTGTGCGGGAAGTCTATAATAATAATAATAATAATAATAATAATAATAATAATAATAATAATAATAATAATAATAATAATAATAATAATAATAATAATAATAATTGAAATAAATAGGTCAATATTTCCATATGCTTTTTGCGTTTCTGCGTCAACAATACAAAACGGTAGCGTGGGGCGATTCCGGAGATAGTACAATACCGGGCAGACCCGCGACGGGGATAAAGCAGGCTTCAAGCGCTGTGCTGCTGCTAATAATGATAGTAACAATAAATAATAATAGTTGAAATAAGCCAATGAAGATGTGTTATATCTATGTAAACGCCACATGCACTGACGAGCTGGAGCGTTCACAAACACACACACACACACACACACACACACACACACACACACACACACACACACACACACACACACACACACACACACACACACACACATACAGACACACACACACGCACACACACACACACACACACACACACACGCACGCACGCACGCACGCACGCACGCACGCAACAAAGCAGTAAGAGTAAGAGTAAGTAAGAGTAACACAATACCGGCGGCAGTACTAAGAGCTATGACATTTAAGCATGTAAGCATTTAAGCATTTAAGTCCACTTACCTGATAAGGTCAGACAAGAGAAAATTTAGTGCCTGTAAAAAAATAGCTTAAAACGCCTCGTGTGGACGCTGATGTGACAAACAGAGTGTTTGGTATTATGCTGTTTCTCGAATACCCTTCCTAACATCTAGAATTCCTCAGACCTCGTAATAAAAGTCCACGCAAGAGAAACTTCGATGACGGCACTATAGCGGCAACAGAAATTGCGCGAAGCGTGCCGCATCGTTAGCACACGCAGCACAGTATGATGATGGCACTAACGCGACTGAAAACAATGAAGAACATAGAAAACAAAGAGGTCGGCCACGCGCCGACTTTCGCGCGCTTGCTTTCTGTCGCGACGGCGCGAGCGCCACCACGTGACTACGATCCACCAATACGGACGCGCAGACTTTCATCGCCTGCTTTTGCTGGATGGCTCTGGCGGAAATATAAAATAATGTCGCTGCTTTTAGTTTTATTTAGGATGCTTAGTGGCAGCAGAACGAGGTTGAAAAGCGGTGTTCATCCAACGTTTATAGTTTTGCACGGTGGTGTTGCGATAGCAGTAGCCTGTATCTTAAGATACACGATTGAACAATTTCATGTATCGAAAATACAGATATTGGGCGCGTTAAGTTAAGGCGCTCGAGCGCGCTCTAGCCAGCAGAGCGCGCTCTTTTAAGCTTAACGGCTAAAAAGCGACTTCCGGTGCGTGATTTCGGAGCGCGCTCTACGCGCACCATCCTGGAAACGGTGCGCGAGAGCGCGCGCCTGCTACGGCTTCCGGAAAAATGACGTGTTTCCTACTCTTTCCACCAATGCAAGTCCGTTCTCCTTGCCCACTCGTTCCTCTCGCCGCCGCGCTGCCGGGCGTCTGAAGCTGCTGTCAGGCGAGATCGGCAACGTGTTGGCGCGCTTTGAGCTAGCATCGCATCGTAAGCCGCTGCTGCTGCCCCCGTCGCCGCGCATCAAGTTCTTCTACCGCTTCATCGTCTAACTAGGACTGAAGAAGTACGGTCGGCGGGGCCATTTTCGAAAAGCGCGCGAAGTGCAATAGCGGATGCGGAAGCAACATAACATTCGCCAGACGGCACGTTCGTGCACCCGTAAACAGTCGGTGAAAATGGCCGTTAAGTTAGGCTCCGAAGGCGTCGCACTCGAGCGCACTCGAGCGTGCTCCTTTGGAGTTCGGAGCGCGCTAACTTAACGCGCCCATTGGTACACTATTTGCGAGACATATCATGATACAGATACAAGATACTCAGAGAGTATTTAAGGTAGTATATCAGATACATGTATCTTCGATACTGCCCGTCACTGTACGAGAGCATCAGAAAAATAAAGCCCTGGGAACATAGCGAGTGTGCAAAAAATCGCAGTTTCTTCCGATAGGCGAAGCACCGATTGCACTAGCAAATTAGTAGACAGCTACACGATGTTTGGGTACTAGCTTTGTCGGCCGTAAAAACTCGGAACCATTCGCTTACTAACTGAATTAAGAAGCGCGGTGACAGCGAGCACAAGCAGACATGAACACACCACTCTCGATGAGCGCGGACACTCGCTGTGAAAGCGCTGGCGTGAGCAAGCGCAGTAGCAGCAGCGAGTGAAGTGATCTCCGCGCGGTCTACGGCTTCAATGCCAGAGCGGCGAGAACGCAGCGTGCAGAAAGGTTTCGAGCCATCTACGGCGCACGCGTCGACGCGCGGCCGTGCAACGTACGCACTTATTAGACAGTAGACAGTTTTAGTTACACGTACGTAGAGGCTTTGCGTACGTAGGGCGTCTACGTGTGAGCAGTGCGCATGCGTAAAACGTAGCGGGCGCGTGCGCGTCTTACGGACGTACGTGAGATTCAATTCTTTGCGTGGGTTTCTTGCGCACGTAGACAGCTTCGCGCGGGAGTTCCGCAAGATCACGAACAAGCGATAGCGGTCCGCGCGCGCGCAGACGGCTCGCATCGAAACACGGCGACAGGATTGAAGTGGCTACCGCCGTGTTCACATTTCCCGATAGATGGGGCTACGGGGTCCCTCTTGGCGTGCGTCGCGTACGTGTAGCTAAAAGCGTTTCAGATGGCGCGCACGTAAGGTACGTAGGCTTTTCACGTTTGCGTACGTGAAGCCTCTACGTACGTGTACCTAAAACTTTCTATTGGCGCAGCCGAAGCCGGCCCCAGTCCCTCCCGCTCTACCTGCCTGTTGTCCTCCATATATGGAGCGCGAGGGTGAGGAGCGATCGTCAGTTCCCCTTGCGCCCGGTCACGAAACGCGCACTTGCTCCATGAGAACAACTCCTCCGGCCTCCTTCCCTTGCCACTCCACACCTCCCAGCCTTCCGCGCGACGAAAGATGCCGCGTTTGCTCACCGCTTTCTTTCCTGCTGCGCGCGCGCCAGCTTGCGCCGCGATCAACGGCTCTCACTCGCCCATGCAGAAAACGACGCGCGGTGACGGTATTATCGCAATAATTATCATCGCAATCATTGTGCTTTACGTACTCTTTTTCTTCCAAATGTGACATGTGACATCTGCAACGTGCCTGTTTCCGATATGGCTGTGTGCAACTTAGCTGTGTGCTTTTCTTTCTTTTTTTTGTCGGCCTATAATAATGTGTTGTTGACTTACACAAATTTATGCAAACCTGCAATTTTGATGCTTGTTTTTCATCTGTACCCCCCCACTGTAATGCCTGAATGGGCGCTGTGGGTACTAAATAAATAAATAAATAAATAAATAAGGAACGCCGCGGTGGTGCTGACGGTAAAAATAGGCCCGGAGTGTCCGTATAATTGATATAGCAATAAAAACATTTTCCATTGGCTTCGCGACGTTGCACAGAGTATTCACACTTAAAACTCTCCTTAGAGAGTTTAGGTAGCCAGCTTACTTACAATTTATTACGGTTATATGTAAACAATGGGACTTTATTGTTTTCGAAGCATGTTTCCTGTGTTGATAAAAGAATAAATGTGCTGACGTTTTCTTTGAGAGCACAAGGGTGGGAGCATTTAAGGAGGAGGCAGTGCTCTTAACATAACTTGCACTTTGCGTCATTTCAACGTCAGTGGAGTGACTGAATTATGAAAAAAAAATGTAAAACGACCTCTGTGAAAACTAATGCATTGGGACTTGCCTTTTCTCTGCATACCATAAACAAAAATTTAATATTGAAGCATACATCTCGAGAAACTGAACAGCATGCGTTTCACAAAATTCGATGCGTATACAGAGAATTTTCTTGTCTGATGTGAGATGCCCCTGCTCAGGAACGGAAGGAGATGAAGACGGATAACAAGGCGGTCAAGGATGGCAAGAAGAAGAAGTCAGAAGAGAGAGATCAAAAATGACGATTAAGTTACCGTAATAAATGCTCGTAGGGGCCCAGCTTTCGGGGACTTCTACATGCTGTGAACATCTTGGTTTGGTATTTTGATGGGACTTGCCAGTACCTTTTACATAGGTATATCCTTGAGAAACATTCACAGCCGCCCTTCTCATCAGTGATTTCGTTTATGCGTGGCGTATGAAAAAGAAGAGTTTCGTTTGCTTGTTAGTTAATCGGTAGTCAGTGCATAAACGGAGTTATCCGTCTTCCTTGGGTACGGCGGTTATTGCTTAGGGAAATGGTGAATTCTGTCGGCTGCGCCAAAATATGAGAGTCCCGGACACCTGAGAGCCGTAGTGCATTACCGTAACTGAGTCCCTATATTTGATCTCTTTCTTCTATCTTCTTCTTTTTCCCTTCTTGGCCGCCTCGTTATCCGTCTTCATCTTCATATGCTTCCGTTCCTAACCAGGGAATGTCATATCTGGGTTAGGGGAAAGCTTTCTTCTGAAGTTGTCAGCACAGAGTGATAGACGAAGTTCGGGTTGCACAAAGTATTTTGACGAAGCGCGGAGGCTTAATGGCGGAAATGGAATAAAAAGATATTGGAAAATCTTTACGTCTTAACACGCTAGCACACGTTCCGCAACATTGATGAGTATTTTCACGTAGTATTGACCGCGAACAATACAGCCGCAAATCTGCGACCGACGAAACTAACTTTTACTGGGCGAACTTGTGCCCCCAAAGGCAAGTTACACTCAAAGCACCGAGATAGCGGTGAACACGGTCGGCGATCCTCGAAATCTGAAAAGCGGGTCAAGCGCATCGGATGTTATACATGAGTCATCGAAGGTTCCAGAGAAATCACTGGAGAACTCGTGTCTTCCAGAAACTACGTCATCATTCGCGTCACGCAGACATGCAATCAGATCACACAAAGTTCGGTCAGCGGATAGAGCCATCGAAGACATACTAGAAACTTTCGGTACCCGCATACGCTCCTTGCGCTGAGCGATAACATTTAGAGAGTGAAACGCGGTCACCCGATAAAGATGAACAAGTACACGTGTCCATATGCATCCCACTAGCAAAGCTAATCTCCTCATGCCGCCTACTTGTGCTCAGTCTGGACAGAACTTAGAATTTGCCTTGTTTCTCGCGCGGAAAATTAAGCATTCTAGTAATCCAGTGTGGATGTTTGCATTCCTCCGAACGTTTAAAATGCCAAGCTATTCAAATACAATAAGAAACAAAAGCAAGACCTGCAGTTGTAAAAGCCCTACAGACATTTCCAGCGGGTCTGCATCCAGTCGAAATCGCTCAGCCCCACGCAATATGACAGCAGCTGTGGGAACACTCAATCAGCACAGGTTTTAGCGGCGCGAGATGAATTGAGGCTTTGACTGCCGATTTTCGCTTTTGATGGAAGTGTATTGCGTTCGTTGCAGTGCCATGGTGGAAAGCAAGTTCGGAGAAACGACGAAGGAGTACAAAGGCGGGCAACATTTTCGTTCGTTACTTCTCTGCACGTGGGCATTTGCTAAATACGTGCTACATAATTTTCCATGGGCTAAATGAGTTTACATACATTAATTGTCGCTGAATGCTTGCTTTCAATCTTCATTTTTATTATAATCAAATGAATCCCCGTGGCTCCGACTGCATGCGTAAGTGCAATCGGTGGGTAGGAAAACTTATTCTATTGCTTTTGTTACGGGGCAGTAGTTTCGCGTATTCAAAGAAACATCTTCCGTTTTCTTGCACATAACAATGACGTTCTATAATGCATACTCATTACCTTGATGGGATGAGTTCTCGCAAATTTGTGAGTTTGCGTGGAATACAGCCGAAGTGCGCACGGCCCTAAAAATTTCGACCACTAGTGGAGGGCTGGCGTCGATAATTTAACATTTTTTTCTTCGGCCTACTCACGGCATAATCAGTCTGTATACGTCATTTTGGGATGGTGGTTTTCACAGTTTTTCTGACAATGGGCGACAACTGGGCACGTCATCTCCATGAAAATGTCCCCAGATCTAAGTACTTCAATACTTATTTAGCCAAAAGAGGAAATTTGTCCAAATCTAGAAAATTTGAAAGCCAGGACATGCAGGTAAGAAATATTTTTGTGTTCGCAAAAAGGGTGAATAATGCACTAGAATAGCGAGACTTCCTGTAGCCTCGAAATACTCGCAATTTGTTCAAACCATACCCGAGTACAACGTGCATTCGTGCCGTAGAACGGAAGCCAACTCCCACTGGGTGGAAGAAACAGTGCCCCTCCTGCTACAAGGCGTCTCATAATGTTGACGTTATGAGAAACGCCGCCCGTGGCATCGCAGGCATGGCGCCATGGTGACGCACGAGATGGGACTGACGGGGAACCATCGGCGTCAGTTGGTGCCGGGAGAAACGTTAGATAAGGTTAGCTTGAAATACGTATACCTTCCGTTCTTGTCAGACCAGGGCATGCGCAGAGAAGCTCAACAGTAACGCTCGTGCCAGGAGCAGAAGGCCGAATGCTCGCCTTGCTCTACAGCCTAGCCTAGGGAATGGAACACTGACGGTGTGTCAACTTCACTCAGTCGCACCATAGCCACCGTTTCGCATTCACCGTCTGGGAGACCCGTTAACTTGCCGCGCGCGAGTTACGCATGCGCGGCCAATCGCAGGACAGCAGGATTACGACGATAAATCGCCTCGAGAGTCCGCCAATTGATTTCGCAATAAAACTTGGAGACGTGAAAAACCACTGGCGCAACGTAGCAGTGACTGACGCGTCGCCAAGTTTACTATAAAAGTTTGGATGCGCGTGGCATCCTTTCGTACCTCTAGCTTCCCTGTCGATTCCGGTGCAGTTTGAAAGAAATATGCATACATACAGTACCAAAATTGGCGCAGTATGAGAAGAGTGTATGGCGAACATATGATATATGTCCTGACATCAATATCATAATATGTATGTCAGGTAGGTAATGAAACAGCCACCAACGTCTTGGTGCTCTCATGGTTATTTCGTTAAATAGGTACGTGCCAGAATGTGCATAGTATGACAAGAGTGTATGACGAACATAAATGATAGGGCATACCAATAATATCAAGAAACGCGTGTCATGTAGGTCATGAAACAGCCGCCTACGTCTACGGCTTTCATGGTGTCCTTAGCAGAGTGGAATACCGTACATACAAGGCGCACAAGATTGCACCGACTAAACCCATCACTTCAACTCAGACCTCCAGCCGGTGTGCACCGCCGTGAAGCGTCTCTTCTGTGTCGGTTATGGCTTGGAGTGGCCTTCACGAATGCCTACTCAGCACTAATTGGAATGGCTGATAGTCCTGCATGTGATGTTTGCGCATGCGAGGAGAACATTGACCACATATTGTGCCATTGTCCTCAATTTCAAGCACAAAGACAGTATTTGTCCGTCACATTGAGGAAACTAGACGATCGTCCTCTGAGTGAACAGTCAATATTAGAGCACCGTCCCGACCGATCATCGGCTCGAAGGCAGTGAAGGCACTTTTGTGTTTTCTCAGAACTTCTGGTTTGCTCGAGCGACTTTAACTGAAGTGCTGTCCGTACACGTACCTACACCTTCTCTCTCCCTTCTTTCTCTTCCCCTTCTCCCTTCCCCCAGTGTAGGGTAGCCAACCAGACTATTGACTGGTTAACATCCCTGCCTTCCTGTATTCTTCTCTCTCTCTCTCTCTCTCTCTATGGTCGTTTCGTCAACTTGGTAGGCTCCTTGCACACGGCTTCGCATAAGATCGATACCGACAGGGCGTGGGATCTGCCGGCTTTTTTATTCCTTGAATACCTAAGGCCTTAAATGAACTTCTTCCCATCAAGGAGCTGCCTTGTTTGCTCACTACTATTAAAAGCAATTTCGCGCACTCTTCTTTGAAGCACCCTTCTAGGATTGCCTTTCCCAGCGTATCACCTAACTCTCTCGTCAAAGTCACGAGCTGCGTTCCCGTACTCTGAAGTGTAATTTTGCATGCGCTGCCTTGAATCTGTCGAAACGTTTCTTTATTGACCAGCGAGAGTTACGCCACCAGCTAGACTGACGCCTCCGAGTATAGCTAAATCTGCACTTTTCCTTGAATGAGTACAGTGGCGATTAACTTTTCGAGGTCGTGAACTTCGTAAACTGAGTAACGCTCTTCTAGTTCCTAAAGTGGTCTCTTTGTCTGACTTTCACGTCTGGGTTCTTCCTGGCTTCTGTGCAGTGATTTGCTTTTTCCTTGACTGCGATTTTTTTTACGAAGTGACAAGCTCTAGAGATATGGTCTGTTTTCTTGCAGAAGTACGGAAAGGTGGGAAATTTTGTTTGACAGTCCGCGACGCATTGCAAACAAATTAGGCTTACGGCACGAAAACTAAAATTCTGACGTTGTTAGCGAGAAATAGCTCAGCCGTCCTGGCGCAGCTTATTGGAGTTAAGAACTCGCACTGGGAGATGTTTGCGACGCTTTCGGTGAGCCCCACATTGTTGCAACTAATTTCGGCAGTTTTTGGGCGCGATCGCCGCAGTTAGCGAAAAGCACCGCGGCTGTGTGATGCAGTTAGTTTCGCTAAGTTGCTTAGTTAACGATCAGCAACTCATTAGATTCCTTTATTCGGCGTGCGATTATATGCACAGCAAACCAATGACGTAATTGTCAAGTGGCTTACGCGCGTATCAAAATGAAAGAGGCATTTAGTGCCGCGTCATAACACATGTAAGCCAGGGGGCTTTATGGTTTTACAAGCATGTTTTGCGTGTTCGTTAAAGAATGAATGTGCTGACGTTTTCTTTGTGAATATAAAGGGACGGGAGAATTTGAGAATGAAGCTCTGCTGTTAGTATAACTTGCGCTTTGCCATCATTTCTGCTTGAGTGGATAAACTTCATTATGAAAAAATTGTAAAAAAAACCTTTGTGAAAAATAAAGTAATTAAATTTACCTTCTCTGTGCATACCATAAAAAATTTATATTGAAGCATACATATTGACGAACTGAACAATCGCACACATTTTGCAAAATTTCTTGGAGAACTTCCATATCCGATATAAGAATGCCAGGTCAGGAACGCAAGCAGATGAAGATGAAGACGGATAACAAGGTGGTCAATGAAGAGAAGAAGGTAAAATAGAGAGATAAAATATGGCGATTCAGTTACCGTAATAAATGCTCGAAGGCTCCCAGCTTTGGGGAGTTCTACATGCTGTGAACTCCTTCGTTTCTTATTTTGATAGGACTTTGACAGTATAACCTCTCAAATAACCTTTCATGGCACATCCACATTGAATACTTCTTTAATCGTGCTAACCACATGCTTGGATACCTGCGTTGTAATTTTCCTTCTGCGCCTTCATGCCTTTAGGTAATTCTCTACCGAACATTGGTGCGATCAATGCTCGAATACGGATGCGCCATACGGGATCCCGCTCAAATCACTCTAACTCTTGCCCTCTAATCAATCCCAAACCAGCTAGATTCATCTTATCAAATTACTCACGTCATTCCAGCGTTACAGCAATGAAAAATATCCTAAACTTACGCGATCCTTTATCCGGTAAAAAATGCGCTCGCCCTTCGCTATTTCATAAATTGTCCAATTCGATCCTGTAATAGAAGAGCGGCTTCTCACACAGCCATTTGATGCTTCATCTCGTTCAGATCATTGCTTTAAAGTAAGCGTGCCGTCATGTAAGGCTAATATTTACAGTGCCTTTTTCATTCCTTGAACAAGCACGGAATGGAACCATCTTGCTAATGCCATCACCGCTATCACGGACACTACAAACTTCAAGAAAGTCATTCAACATGCGTTTGCTGAAATCTCATGTCATTTTGCACAAATTCTTTGTTATGTTTCCTCCACTCCTTTCTGTAGTGCTCCCGGGCCCTGAAAGTAAATAAATAAACAAATAAGTAAATAAATCATTTACACAGGTATGTTCCTGAGGAGCATTCGCAGCCACCCGTCCCATCAATCAATTCGTCTATGCGTGGCATTGGAAAGGGAAGACTTCCGTTTGCGTATTAATTAATCAGCAGTCCGTGCATAATCGTAGTGATTCCTCTTCCTTGGATTCAATGGTTAATAGTTAGCAAATGGTGAATCCTGTTGACTGCACCACAATGCAGAAGTTCCACAATCTGAGAGCCTTCGAGCATTTATTACGGTAGCCTAATCACCATATTTGATCTCTCTCTCTCTCTCTCCTATCTTCCTATTCCTTCCTTCTTTGACCGCCTTCTTATCCATCTTCATCTTCATCTACGTCCGTTCCTAACCGGGGAATTTTATATCCGGGTTAGCGGAAGACTTTCCTCGGAAGTTGCAGCACGGAGTGACTGACAGCAGAAGTGGGCGTGGCACTAAGTATTTTTTCCTTTACTCTCCATTCGACACGCTAACACACCTTCCCTCGTTTCCGCACCCTCCCGCCTCACACCCTCTCCCCTTTAGAAGAACCGCACCTATATACACTGTGGCGAGGAAAGCGTACGTCGCCTTGAAGAAGACAAGTCCACTTGTCGAAACGTTGGCTCCTGCATTCCCCTTGTTCACGTTTTGCTCATAGTCTTTTATTTCCATCTCCCGCATTCCCCGTCTCTTCCATGTTTTGATTACGTAGCACAAAGAGAGTTAGCTATATTTAGACAGAATTCTCAGAACTGTTTTAAGATGCGCTGTGCTTGCCAGGCGGGAATGTTGCCTTTGGCGAAAACGCCGCGTTGATGTTTTGCACGTCCTTATCATGATCATAATAGAATGCCAGTGAAAATGGATCCTTTATATCAAAATGGAATCTATAGTTCCCCACCTATGAATAGGTAGCACACAATCAGCCGGTCTGTCGGCCAATCGGTTGGTCAGTCGGTCACAGACAGACAGACAGACAGACAGACAGACAGACAGACAGACAGACAGACAGACAGACAGACAGACGGACGGACGGACGGACGGACGGACGGACGGACAGTCCGTCCGTCCGTCCATCCGTCCGTCCGTCCGTCCGTCCGTCCGTCCTCCCGTCCATCTGTCTTCAGTACGTCCGTTCATTCAGATCCCGTCTTTTTGAATTCAAAGTTTTATTTTCTTCAAGGATAATGTGCATTCCAAGTTTCCTTTGCATAAACAATTGGAAATGTCTTTAAAAATGGGGAAATACCTAGGGCCGAACTCTGACGCACTCAGTGGCCGTTGATACTGCACATCATTTGTCTCCTAGTGTACTGCCTAAGCTCTCGGCTTTCTTATTCACGTGTGCGCTCAGGAGCAGGCACTTCATGCAGTGTCATTTCATTGTGCGCGCTACGGCAGCGTCATAATTGTTATTGTCACTGCTGTTATGATGATCATCATCACCCAATGAAACTATACACAGCAGAAAACCAATGCACTCAAGCTAGAACAGTATCTACACCACACGAGTTTGGGCAGACCAGGAACGTGATCGCGCGCCACAGTTCAACGTGGAGGGGCGGAGTCAAAGCGACGAATGAAGTGGCGTTGGTCTGACCAAAAATGTGGAAAGAAGATTAAGCTTCACTTTTAAGAGTAGAAGAGAAGAACAAGAATGTGCTGGGGTGCGTTTGGCAGGCATTCTCAGATCATGAACAGCAGGTTGCCATTATCTCTCAAGAGAAAAGTATATAACAGCTGTGTTTTACCAGTACTTACCTACGGGGCAGAAACCTGGAGGCTTGCAAAAAGAGTTCTACTTAAATCGAGGATGACACAACGAGCTATGCAAAGAAGAATGATAGGTGTAACGTTAAGGGATAAGAAAAGAGCAGATTGGGTGGGAGAACAAACGCGAGGTAATGAAATCTTAGTTGAAATCAAGAAAAAGAAATGGGCATGGGCAGGACATGTAATGAGGAGGGAAGATAACCGATGGTCATTAAGAGTTACGGACTGGATTCCAAGGGAAGGGAAGCGTAGCAGGGGGCGGCAGAAAGTTAAGTGGGCGGATGAGATTGAGAAGATTGCAGGGACAACATGGCCACAATTAGCACATGACCGGGGTAGTTGGAGAAATATGGGAGATGCCTTTGCCCTGCAGTGGGCGTAACCAGGCTGATGATGATGATGATGATGATGATTAAGAGTAGAATGCGATAGCATTCAAAGATAGCTGACAGCTTCTTACGTTTCCCGGCAACTGCCCGTTATATATATGTAATGATTTCCTGGAAACACTGGCGACGAACGCTATGCACGAAGGCAAGCTTTGTGGTTTTTTTTTCGTTGGCGTTGCAAGGAACCGTGCGTGCCACGCCACTCCTACATTTAGACACACCTCAAACGGAAGCTGGAATATTTCGTTAAAAGGGGTTTGTGTTTGAGCTTACGCGTAAGAGAATTATGTTTACTCGTATATTCAAACTACAATATGATGCTATCATGACTGCAGGCAACGCGTAAGTCGACTTGACGAATTTTCTGGCGCATTTTACTTTCAGAAATTCATTTAGTTCAGCAATGATTATGCGCCACGCGTGGAGCCTGCATGGTTGTGGATGCGTGGTTCGGTATGATCATTTCGGCCGCGGACGCTGGCACCGCACGTCAACGCTGACACCGGATTTTCTGCGAAACTGGGGCGCTCAGCGCTACGCGGTAAAAGGTTGGTGGTTTAGTGATGAACGGGCGACTAGAGCGTAGCAGCTCCGGCTTAAAGAGGGCACGCAGGTGGTCTGGCAGCACGTGCAGGTGGACGCGATGTTCTGGCCAGGTAGCTGGGCGCAAACTCGGTCCCGTAGCCCGACTGCTGGCGTTTTGCCTGCGGGCGTAGGAGTTTGCTGGCCTCGGGCTGCAGTCCCTGATCGAGTAGAGTTGCCGCGCCTTGGAACGAGCTGGCAGGAGGCCCCTGTCTCGGGAAGTCCTGGAGGCTCGGGCCCGGAACCCGACGGCCTGTCTTCAGCACCCGGCCGGTCCAGCGGCCAAGCTTCACCCTTGCGTCGCTTCATGGAGCTCTTCCCTTCTTCCTCTGCGCTTCGCTATTTATACCTAGCTCCCCGTATTTCCTATTCGGAATTGGCGAACCCCTCGGAGCCCTTTGTTCATGGGCGATTGGTCTTTGGAAGCTCCGTGGACTTTCCCCGATGGGGTCACTTTCCTTTTGTTTTATATTCTTTCGCTGCGTGTACTCTTTCTTGAGGCTCTTAGACGCCGTCGTCTTCCATTCGGCACGGGTTTCACCTGCGCGTGCCCACTCTTTGTCGTCCTCTTTTCATTTCAAAAGCACGGTATCGCCTCGTGCTCTACACATTCCACAGAGTGGTTCACCTCACCTTGACCGACTAGCCCACCCACATGGCTCACTGTTCACCCTCCAGCTCCGTAGCTTGGAGAAAAATCAGGAGAGGCCCAAACGCCTATCGTAAATATCCAGTGCCCTTCACAAGGCGAAAAATCTGGTATACAGCAAAATGTATTGCATTACCCAAGAAGGCATGGAAATAATGGTTTATAAGTACGCCTCGTATAAACTGCAGCAAATACTGAATCTGCAATGACTCTGTTGGGCAGTCAATTGCTCAAGCAGAAAAAACTTTTCAACTGTACAGCTTTTTTTTTCAAGTGTTCCTTCTTCAGCTTTCTCCTACGGCCACATGGATGGCAATAAATACATTTTATTAAGCTTGAACGAAAAACTGACAAACTAATTCGTGAAACACTAGAGGTTTGATTTAAGACAACTGACGCGAGGGAGCAAACATCGGCAGCTGATTCCTATACTAGGTTCCGATGTAGGAGTTAAGTTGCCCTGCGCATGTTCTCGAATTGAGCATGAGACGTAACCGGTGTTCTGCTACAGTGAAGTAGGTCTCCTACGTCGCTATTAGGTCACTATGCTTTTACTAGTGCTAAGCGAAGGAAAACACATTTCATACTGGCATTAATCACGTTTGCATTACCTGGTAGCATTACGGTGTCTGCAGGCTTGATATGAAGCTGCCTGGCGTATGGCCAGAAGTGATCGCAGATCTTCGGGCGGTGCCGTCTGCCGGAATTAGATAGGCTAAACTAGATGATGACAGTGAATGGGAATAAAAAATAAATGAGAGAGCACACATCAAATGACAGTATAAAGCTGCTAAGGCATCTTCGATGGCAAAGACACATCGTTAGAGCCCGGGCGTTCTTATCAGCCCAGGCGGCATCTGGCACCGCGAGAGCAATTTGTTTCATGGCTCACTTCTCTCCCGTATTAGATTATACCGGCTCAGACTAGGCTGTCCGTGCGCCTCTGTCATTGTTCGATCGATGGGTCGACTTTTTCTTTCAAGCAGCACGATTTTTCTTCGTTGCAAAGCGAACAACAATAAAAATTCTTTCTGAAGCTCAACTTGGCGATTGCGTAACGCAACCAATGCGTAAGTTATAAAATGTGTGGTTAGTAAAAGGATGCGCACTTACGGGAAATTTTTATATCACCTAAACTCTAATTTCCTTACACTGTTGGAGTCTATGCTTGTCTTCCTGTTTTGTGTGCCGTGGTTGTTGTCGGGCGTGTGCGTTATCGCATATGTGGCCGGCTTTTGCGGTGAAGCCCACTTTTGACTCTTTTGCATGCCTGTTTTATTTCATCTGCGTATATTCATCATCGGTACGCCTGTTAAATCTTGGATTGCACCGCGGCTTCGCGTATACTTTTCCTGAACTCCAGTATAAGCGCATGTCATGCCTGGATGGTACAGTACGAGGTGGCACCTGTCCTGTACTTTTTATCTCTGTACGTTCCAGTGTGTCTCAGATTATATGGCAGACGTCATTTACTCTCGTTAGCTAGCTCAGCTTTGGAATTTTCAATACCCTGACATTTAGTGTCGTCTACCAACATTCTTATTTTACATTACCACAATGCAAATATGAGTCGCTGCCGACATAAGTGAAATAATTTATTTCTTCTACTTTCACTGAAGTAAAAAAAAGACAAACAAATCAGACAAGCAAGACGTTTCATAAAATTTCTGTCTCTTTCGATGCTCTTTATAGTCACTGACGACCAGCCGATACGCTGCGATTTGTCATTCCGCGGCATCTGCCGACAACGCTGGGACGCCTGCACCATCATCTCCAGGCACTGTGCGCCGGTCACATTTGGAAAATCGTTGGAAACGGCCACCATCTTGTAGATGATACTCAGCTTGATTTTTGTCGTGTTCCTTTACTTCTACAGAGTCATATGTTATGGTTCATAACTGCCCCGAACACGTCCACAGTAATCGTCTCTTGGACAGGTGTCACAGTGTCTTTTTTTTTCGAAATATATGTGCAGCGACTGCAAAGCGAAATGGCACTGTAATTCGCGAAGCTAAAGAAAAATACAACTTCTGCCGAAAAACTACCCGAGCATCTGAGTTGCTTACGTTAATGTATTCCTCACGCGTCCAACACCGTAATGTCGTTCGATTGTCTAGTCCGAGGTTGCGAGTTCAATTTGTGAGGTTGACGTGAAAGCTCGTGACTTTCCATATCGCTCAGAAGGCACCACTTGCCTATTTCATTCTTACTGGAACGCTTGTTATATGACCTTCGCTGCCACCGAAATGCTCGAAGTAATCTACTACTGCCACACGTGCAACGTTTTATATCAACAAGAGACCACAGCGTTATGCGCAGAAATCGCAACACAATTCACGCAGCTTCTCAGTTGTAAAGTTCCTAGTAGGAAACTCCCTTTGCTGATGGCTCATGCGTGTTATAATACACCTTACACTTGCAACATGAATTCAACGCAGCGTCGATAATAATAATATTTGGGGTTTTTCGTGCCAAAACCACTTTCTGATTATGAGGCACGCCGTAGTGGAGGTCTCCGGAAATTTTGACCACCTGGGGTTCTTTAACGTGCACCTAAATCTAAGCACACGGGTGTTTTCGCATTTCGCCCCCATCGAAATGCGGCCGCCGTGGCCGGGATTCGATCCCGCGACCTCGTGCTCAGCAGCCCAACACCATAGCCACTGAGCAACCACGGCGGGTAACGCAGCGTCGATAGATGGTACACTCCGAGGTGGCGTGTTGTTTGTCTTGGTGAGACCAGAGTCCCTGCATCTCGCGCAGAATGTACCGCATTCCTAATTCATATTTACGGGGGTCACTACACGCTATGGAACGTTCCCTGGTTTGGAAATGTCAGGAATTTGCGTAACAAGACGAACAAATTTGCGTAACAGTCTTGTAAGGGTGCTTGCCGCCGCCAGCTAAATTGGCGGGTACAACTTTCCGGCAAATTAAACGACGTGGGAGACAAAATTGTGAAAGACCAGCCGACAAACCTCGTTTCCCGCAACTCTCGGTGACATGAAACTACCTGCCTTTTCTTAATAAACTTTGGCCTCAGCAGCCAGAGACACTTATGCGTGTCTGAGCGCCGTACACGGCACGTCTACGTTTTAGTTAAACAGGTTAGTAAGCACAGTGTTCGTTACTTGACACTTCGAAAATCACCCTTTATGTATTACGTACAATGGAAGGCAACTACAACGCTTAATGCAGTTCAAAGTCTTGACATTATGCAGCTACTGCCCCGAGTACGCCACCGCGCCTTCTAACAGTTTGCTGTGTATGTGTCGCACGACATGTAATAGAAAAAGAGAAGTTTGATGTGTTGAAATAAAAGAAAAAGGCGTTCAGTAGAAAGGTCGTTTAGCATGGAACTAAATAAATTTAATAGATCGCATGCCAACATGGGTCCATCCGAGCGTGAAAAAAAAAAAAAGAAACGCAGGTCCCACGCACTCTACCCACTGCAGGATTCGATGTAAGCGAAGCTTTGTCTGCTATTTGCATTCATTGCTATTTGGTGGTGTATGGCGGTGTATTCATTGACGTTATTGACCTGTGTATTGATTGACGGTGCATTCATTGATGTTATTTGGCGGTGTATTCATAGACCTCTTGGCGGTGTAACTGTATGTCCTATATATATCATTGCTTTCTTACGTCTTTTTCTCGAAATATCCCTTGAAGCATTGTACTCCCTGATCTGTTCATTTTTACTGTATTTTACTTTCTAGTATTAGTGCCTTACGTTAACTATTACTCGTGTTATTTCCCTAAGGTGTACCTTTGCGGTATTTCATTACTTCAGTTTTTCTTTCTTCATTTTTTGATCTTTGCAGTAGTGTTGACGAGCCCTGCATTGAGGCGTATCTTTTGTGCTAGACTTCAGAAGGCTGCTTACTGTTTTTTTCTCTTGATTTTGTAACTCCCCTTACACAATGCCCCCATAGGGCCTGCAAGGTATCTTAAATGAATAAATAAATAAAATGTATTGACGGCATACGAAACTCGTGACGTGATGTGAAATGTTACTCTGCCTGTTCCACTTGTGCTTGCTGTTCTTGCTCTGCTCGATGCTTTATGTGAGCCTTCCTCCCGTCGTGCACGCTTGGGTGCCATTCGGGGTTGTAGCTCACAAAACTGCCTCCTCTGACTCTCTCTATTCCCTCGCTAACGTTCTTCCCACCTCCTCTCTTTGCTGTCGTTGCTGTTGCTTATGAGCAGGGAGACAAGCGTGGCAGCTCCCGCTCAGCATTTGCAAGGAGTCCCGCCTAGTTGGGCGTCCAGAGGGCATTGTGCAGATGCGACGCGGCGTAAATCTCGACACGAGCTTCTCTGGCAGTCTCTCCTTTGTGCCGCACTCCTGTACAAACGCGCAGAAAATCCGGCGTCGATGCCGCGGGCGTCGCTTGGCGAATAATCATTCTGAACACTGCGCAGGCCCTCCTAGTGGCGCGTACTATGTCTTACATTCTTTACACAGTTATTCTTCGGAATTTTGAGAATGGCAGCTTATAAACAAACGTCGGGAAAAAAAAAACATTGACAGCGCATGTCTTTTATGCTTTTGTGACCCACCTCTCGACGTCGTCCCTACGCGGCCGGCGTTAGTTGCGTGAGTCTCAACTATGTCATGACGTGGGCCGCGTTAGCGGCGTGCCGGACAGCAGAAGCAGCAGGAGCAGTGGGAAAGTCGAAGGAAGAGGCAAAAGAAAGCTTCGCTTTAAAGGAAAAGCAGGAATGCCCCGCGATTTCCAGCGAGATTGCGGACCACAATGAGTACTCACCAAATCTGGCGGAAACGCCGGCCAAAATTTTGGTGTTGTCTGCACCCTAAAAGAGCGCTTGCATGTCGGCTGCCTACCATTAATACTCGCGTTGGTGGCCTAGCTGCTGTGACGTTGTGCGGCTAAGCATGAGGACGCGGGTTCGACTCTTGGCCACGGCTGACGCACTTCGATTGGGACGTAACGCAAGAACGCGTGCGTGCAATTTTTGTCGGCGCCTCCGTTCCAATCTTCGACGCCTTCCGCCTACCATAGAGTTTCCTAGAATATACTAGAAGGGAACTCTGGCGCTGGAATCACTGAGCCACCATGTGAATGACGGGAAGTACGTGGATTTGTCTGCTCTCTGTGCTTGTGGATTTGTTTATTACGCCTAATATACCATCACTATAGTAAATTTCCGAGCAATCTATACATTTCAAAGAGCAGGAGTTGCTGCAAACACGCGCAATCACTGCTAATTGCAACTATTGAGCTTCTCGAGGTGGCCTAATCGAAACGCGCCAAGTGTCTCGAGACACTGGCTTGCCCGCGATTGCTTCATGAAGGCGCTTCACATCGCTTCACATCTCCCCAGTGATCTGCAGGCGCCAGGATGTCCGCAGATCACTGGGAAAGTAAACAAGGGCAGCGCGTTTGCTCACAACTCGAGTCCAGGAGATTCAAGGGGCATTGACCCACCGATCAAGCGCATACCCGTTACGTCAGACGCACTTACAGCGCTCGCCTCGCGGTTTACCAATCCTTACGCTCAATTGCCTTTAATCGAATTGCTTTCCTGCTCATACTCTGGGGGTGGGGAGGGGGGAGGGGAATGCGGCCGAATATTTGTCGGGTGAGTTGCTGTGAGAACGGCGATGGCATTTCACCATCACAGTGCGCTACGACACAATTAATAATGTTGTATAGATTGCCTCGCGGCGCTTGCTCAAGAACGCGACACTGGTGCATAAACAATGAAGAAACGCCTGCAGAACTTGCTCGGGCAGCCCTGCATTTGCATATAGCTGTAGACAGGGAGCGCGGAGAACCTTGAGTCCTTGTTACGTGCGCCTAATTCCCGTTAGACTCCGGTGGAGGCACTGTGCATGCCAGATGTTAGATGAACACCTCGATATTTACACGATGCCAGGGTAGCCTGCGAGGGTGCCGTTATTGGCGCCGGCTACTTGGACCATCCTTCGTTCACATGCCCTAGACCCAGGCAGCATGCTGCCATACGCCCGATGCGGTAGGGCTGCGGAAACGGAGGTACCCCCTCCCGCATTCCAAGCCCACTAGACTGCAGTCATCGGCTCTCTGGATACTGCAGGCAGGTTCGTTCCCGTCTCGTAGCACGTTTAGTCACTTTGCTGAAGGCATAAGTCCAGGATGGCCTATACCTGCGGGGCGGATAAGTGCACAATCACTCACATGCTCTGGCAGTGCCCGGCGTTACGTAGCACCAGGTCCAGCACAGAACACGACTGGGGGAGGGCCCTTAAAAGCGGCGAACTCTCAGTCCAGCTCTCGGCAGTCCAGGAGGCCTGCGAACGGGCGGAGGGCCACGCTTGTCCAGTACCGGCGTGGGCGCGGCCAGCAACCGCGGGCGACCCCCCTTCGGGGGTGTCTGGTCGGGGCTCCCCAGGACCAAACAAAGTTCAATTCACCTCACCTCACCTCAACGGCAGTGCGCTACTCGGCTCCAGGTCACGCGTTCGACTGCGACCGCGGCGGCCGCATTGCGATTGGGGTGGAACTCACGAACCTGAAGAAAAAAAATGTGCGCTACAAAGACGCGGACTAAGAGAAGAAAATGTGCGACGGACAGGCGCTATGAACGCTCGTGTAGGCTGCATTCATTGCACACAAAGGAACCCCAGTGGATCGAAATGCATCCGTAGCCTCCCAATGCGGACATAGGCCCCACAGTAATAGAGTCGTTTAGCGTGTCCAGTAATCCGGCAAGCGCGGGCGGTTTGCCGGTATAGCGGGGGCAAACGTCAGCGGCCAGATTGGTGGCGCCAGCTGGTGGTGCAAAGCTCAACCACACAAACACAGAGCTGATTACAGGGCTTAGCTGCTGGTGTAAATATTCGACAGTGGCGTAATCGTGTTCACAATTACGCCGCTGCCAAAAATTTGCACCACTAGCGAAGCAGGATATAGTGGGTTACTGCAGTTTTAGCTCTGCGTTTGTCTGGTTGAACTCTACGCTACCAGGCGGCTGCAGCGATCTAGCTACGCCCCCGCTAATCCGGTAATCCGCCCAAACCGCTCCCGTTTACCAGAATAGCGGACAGGCTAAAAGTCTCTAATGTCGTGGCTTTTCGGCGTGAGAAACCGCAGAATTTAATTACTGATCCACTAATGCTTCGTTCATTTACCACGTAGGTACGCGAAAGAATTAAGATTCCCACAGAGAAACCGCGACCTGCGCACCTTCAACGCACCTCACGCGGGTCAACACGCTACCTAGTCACCCGGTTGTCTCCAACAAAAATATGCAAGAACTGCATGCTACCTTGTAAGCTTTAGTAGGAGCATGAGCTTTATGCGACGTATGCGCAGGGTCACGCATTACAAGCGTAGAAAAAACCAGGAAGTGCACCCGCGAAAAGAAAGAAGTCGCAGTTTTGCCCGAAAGGCGAACCAGCTATGGCGATAGCAAATTAGTGGACAGCTATGCGAACAAATGATTGAGGACCTTAGCAGGGAGAGTGTAAGGGCGCGGCTGAAGATTAATATGACAGAAGACAAAGATAATGATAAATAACTGGGCAAGGGAACAAGAGTTCAAGATGGCAAGTCAGCCTATAGAGTCTATGAAGGAGTACGTTTACCTAGGTCAACTAATCACAGGAAACCCTGACCATGAGAAGGAAATTTACAGAAGAATAAAAATGGGTTGGATTGCATACGGTAGACATCCTAAGCTCCTGACTAAGCTCCTTACTCCTGACTGACAATCAGTGGAGTCAGTCAGGAGTCAATCAGAATCAGTGGAGACAATCAGTGGAGACTCCTAAGCTCCTGACAATCAGCGCATTTTACCGCTGCTGACATATGGAACAGAGACCTGGATACTGAAAAAGAAGCTTGAGAACAAGTTAAGGACCGAGCAAAGAGCGATGAAACGAAAAATTCTAGGCATAAGTTTAAGAGACAGAAAAGAAAAAGAGCGGCTTGGATCAGAGAGCAAACGGGTATAGATAATGTTCTAATAGACATTAACAGAAAGAAATGACACTGGGCAGGTCATGTAATGCGCAGATTAGATACCCGTTGGAAAATTAAGGTGACAGAATGGGTACCAAGAGAAGGGAAGTGCAAGTAGAGGACGGCAGAAGACTAGGTGGTGCGACGAAATTAGAAAATTTGCGGGTGCTGGTTGCAATCGGTTGGCGCAGGACAGGGGTAACTGAAGATCCTAAGGAGAGGCCTTCGCCTTGCAGTGGACATAAATAGGCTAATGATGATGATGATGCGAAGTTAGGATAGTAGATTACACGTTCGTATCGACCTGTAAATATAGGCATACTAACTAACTAAAAGGCCTGAGGTCACGCACGCACAGACAAACATGAACACACCTCCCTCGATGACCGCGAAAACTCGCTGTCAAAACGCTGCACTAAGGAGACGCGCCAGCATCAGCCAGCGAATTCTCCTACATGCAACTGCTTCCATTAACGCGAACGAAGTCGTTAAAACACAACGCAGCGCGGATTCTGTACCCGTCTAAGATGGCTTTCAAGATCCAGCGGCCCAGCTGGGCGCGCACGGTCGCCCGGACAGCCCAGAGTAGAACGCGTCCTCCTCCACCCTTTCCCACCCCTCTCCCCGAAGTCTTGCGCGCGACGAAATGCGGCGCCCTTCCTCCTTGCTTTCCTCCGCGGCGCGCGCGAGATTGAGCCCCGATGGCCGGCTCTCCTTCCCACGCTTTCACTCGCACTTAAACCATACGGCGCGCGGCGACGATAATCGCCGTTGTTCTTTATCTGAAACCTCACGGCGATGCCAATGGCAGAAATGCCCCTGTAGTGCCCAGATAATTGCTGTCGCAGTAATATAAAGAAACAAAGCACAAATCCCCGAGGCGCCGTTTTGCCTTCCTCCATCCCGAGGAAGTGCAATAAACAGGCCCAATAACGGCGGCTGCGTACGCCGAGCAGCACCCATATCGTTAACATGTAAGAGTTATTCAGTTATCAGTTTCCTTCTTGTAAGGGAAGAGCACATGACTCCTGCTTTATTTCTTTCCTCTTACTGTGTAAGCAAAAAAAGATCCGGAGAAAGCTTCCCTCTAATCCCGCTGGGCGTTAAAGAAGCGGAAATGCCGACGATCGGGATAAAGAAAAAAGAACACAGCGCCGAGGTAGTACAACGATCCTGGCAATGACAGCGCGGCGCCGACTTTTCTCCCCGAGATACTGGAGCACAGACTGAAACCGTATAAGCCAGGGAATCCAGCGTGAGTGGCGACGGGCGTCTTCGCAGCGCCACCACCTCGCCACGGCGCGGAGAAAAAAAAATGTACAAAGAAAGGGCGCTCCGAGCGCCTCTCACCGGAGGCGCTTTTCCCGCTTCGGGACGGACGGATACCAGCCGGGATGGTGGGGAGGGCTAGGAAACGGGAGGTCCCCTCCGAGCGCAGCCAGTTGAGAGCCGGCGCTGAAACGTGTCGGGTCGGGAAAGGCGAGCTTTGGGATAGCGGAGCCGTCGAAGCAAGCGCCGGGTGAAGTCGACGAGGTGCTGCTCTCCACTCGAGCGGTCCCACAGCTTTGTTTCTTTTAACTCTCCCTCTTTTGTGTGAGTGTTGTACCGAGATTTCGACGGACTTCTCTTTGGAAAAACCTCGTTGAACGCCGACGCGCACTTTGTAGATCTCGGTGAGTGAGCGCGGGGTCCCGAACTCGGATATACAGGGCGACGACGGTGAAGCGTGGATTGTCGGCTTTATTCGCCACCTGTGCGCATGTGGAGTGTAGGGGGTTCCTAGAAGCGTAGCAGCCTGATGCAGTTGCCTTCAACATAAGGTGAGAATGCTCGGATTGCACAAGTGTTTTGTGTGCAAAACTTGCTTGCAAGCTTTATTATTTTTCGTTGACGCACGCACTTCATGCCCTTGTGGATCTGAGGCCAAATGCACCAAGCTTATAATTCATGTGTTCTTTGTCACTTGCCGGCCGGCTTCGTAAATATGTCGAATATCATTAGCAGCTAGCAGCTGCTATGCAACTGGAGTAGTTAGAATGTTTAACTGTCGTTTCACTTTTTTTATATTGCGAGTATGGAGGCTCGGACTATTTGAATTGCTCTGTGCACGCTCGTGAACGTCTCATCGACTTTCCTTACAATGACAATAATGTCTAGGTATATATATGGTACAAGAAACAGGTGCGTCATATCTTGATAAGGTGCAATTAATTTACCGCATTCATGACGTGCCACTCTCTCTTACAAGGCGTTTTTTCATAGAACAAATACCAACTCTATCGGAACTGACAGCACTGCTAACTACATTCTGGTCTGTTAGAAAAGGTGTCAGTGTCAGCTTGTTTAGAACCGCAACGCTTATAACATGCGAAAGATAATTTGTTACTTTTCTGTTTAAAGAACCCTAGTAACTCTGATTCTTGAAAAGTTGCGCCATACTTAAACCTATGTGCGCTACACGCTTCCAAGCGAAATTATTTGGCTCAGGTGGGAAAATCCGGAACGCGGTTTACTGGCCTAATTTAACGGGTAGCGGGGCAGTGCCTGCAGGCCTGATTGTTTTGTTTCGTTACTTTAGCACGTTCATTTGATGTTTCGCCAGCGTTCACTAGTGGGAATACGGGCTTTCGCGAAAAATTGGAGGACGCTTAAGCTTCGCCTTCAAGAGTGGAACGCGACAGCGTTCCCGTCGACCCGCCAAGGGGTGTAAGACAATGCGCTACGGCGCAGCGATCACTTACGAGGCGCCCTGCATCAGACTTTGCGCCCACCTATCACGTGGTGAGCGTCGAGCAACGCAGCGTTCGGCGCGACAACGAAACGTGCGCCTGAGCAAACGAAACGAACCAAAGAACTTGGTGTCTCGGAGGGGGAAACGATATACGCCAGCCAAAGGTCGTGATCAACACGGGCAGAGAGATAGATAGATAGTAATCTAAGGAAAGGAACGGTGCTTGATTCTGCAACCCGTGTGGGAGCACGGCGAAGCGTCGTCAGGGGAGAGGGAGTCGGGGCCACCACGCGCCTGGCACCGGTCCACGCACAGCCCCAATGCGCGCGTGGCGCGCCACCAGTCGGGGCAGCGCCGTACATTGAGAGGAGGGGGTCTTCTGTGTTTGCCGCAAGATGGCTCTGCGTGTGCGGTAAGCGCAGAAGACATGTAGCGGAAACGTACTTCGCTACTCGTGTCACTGCGACTTCTGTAAGTTACATGCTCATAATTACCGATATACACCGCAGTATAACTTTCTACGGCACGTTTCTAAGGCAACACCGCATTCACTAGAAGCGCTTTTGTACCGCTTTCAACCATCGAACTCGTGGCTGAGTGGTAGCGTCTCCGTCTCACACTCCGGAGACTCTGGTTTGATTCCTACACAGCCCATCGTGGAAGTAGCGTTTTATTTATAAAGTGCCTGCCGTGATTTATCGCTCACAGCCAACGCCACGGACGCCGACGACACCGGCTTTTCTGCGACACGAGCTCCTTAACGCTAATGCGTTAATAGGGACTGGCTTACGCAACGTGAACCAAGGTGAAGTCGCCAAGTAGCAATCGCACGTCTAATGAATTGTACTTAATTCAGGAGAATCACACAATCGTTTACACAGTGGAAAGTGATAGATATGCCAAGCCCTGGTAGACTTGAAAACACAGGGTGATGAGCCTATCCACCCCTAACTATGTTGTTACAGGTGTTAATTAAAAATTTAATTATGGGGTTTTACGTGCTGTTGTGCCATTACCACAAGCCCGGATTCCGAATCTGCAAGATGCAGAATTTATCCTGCGAGCGCCCAAATTCTCCCTTGACAAGTCAAGATGCTGAGCCGTCAGGCAGCGGTGTCCTGCGGAGAAGCATCGGCAAGCAGCATGTTCAGAAGTGCACACGAGTGCCAGACAGCCCGGCGCCGCACCTCCTTTTCCATGGAGGTCACCGCGCGCGCGAACTTTGAACCGGGTGGCCAGCGCGGTCGCTGGTTGGACCTCTCGGACGACCGTCGAGTGCTGACTTTGTATTGGGCCGTTTGAGTGACAATGGTTCCTCGGGGATTATAAAAGCCGCGACGCGCTGCCTGAAAAACCGGATCCGCCGACCCACCGGGAGCCAGTGCCGCTCTCGACTGGAGTGAGATGTGTCACGCGTTTTCGCCGGACGTCGCCCTGCGAGAACAGTCGCGTTTGTTGTGAGCACTCGGCCCCAGTGCCGACCCGTTCATGTCCTGTATAATAACCTGTATATAATGTATAAAGTCCCGTTTGTTATTCTCATCGACGCCTGGCTCGGAGTCTTCGCTGCCAACGCTCTGTCACGAAACGGGTGACGAGCGCTACGGGACCACAAAGTCGTAATAGTGGTGCAGCGGTGCAAAGTTGTAACAGTGCCAAAACCACTTTGTTTATGAAGCACGCCGTGGTGGAGGAATCCGGAAATTTCGACCACCTGGGGTTCTTTAACGTGCACCTAAATCTAAGTACATAGGTGTTTTCCCATCTCGCCCCCATCGAAATGCGGCCGCCGTGGCCGGGATTCGATCCCGCGACCTTGTGCCATAGCCATAACACCATAGCCACTGAGCAACCACGGCGGGTAAGCTCCAAGTGTTGCCCCAAGTTACAATAGATGGTAATCCACGACCCCAAGTGTGCAAAACTTCTCTACAAAACCTTTAACTTCTGTTCGTGTCCTCTTACTAATTTTTGGACACTTATTTACCGCATTTTCAGGACTATAACTTGCGCTCCTCTGTATAAACCACGCCCTCCACTTCGCGCGATATTCGAAGAAAAGGTTGTTACGCAAGTCACGCACATATATAAGACGCGCCGATGCATAAAACGCCCCTATTATAACTCAGTCGGAGTGGTGAAACCCGACTACGCACTCTTGTACATTGATTGTGAAATTCCGTAATTCGCCATTCTATGGCAATGAATGTCCGCAAAAATTTTATGAGCTGCAAATCCTTAAAGGAAGCAATTTCATACAGCACTTCGTTTAGGTGCCAAAAATCAACATTTATTGCACTTCACTGGGAGCTATCGAAGGCCTCATCTTGCGAGGCAGTCAAAAAGTTCAGCTACTTCGGCCAGCAGCATCGACGGGTCAACGTCGTCGGCCACTGAATCACTCTTTCGATACTGGTCGCGCCAACGTGCATGCCTTTGTGCAAACATAAGCCGCACCGTTGTGTAAAACGCACCGACAAATATTTTTGGGAGGAGAACGCGACCTATAGTCTAGGATATACGGTATTTGCTAAAATGCGCATTTCTCCGGGAGTCGCTACGTGATTCCGAAACTTTTTTTGGTCATTTGTCTTTTTACGTTTTAATTCTTTCAAGACTTCTTTATACACGTTTTCCTTATTCCTACCTCATTCCTTATTCTTTATTACGTCCTCCTTATTCCTTATTCGTCCTTATTCCTTATTGTGACGTCCTCATTATTTCTTATTCGTGATAACTGCGTTATCAATGATACGTATGCTAGACTCTAAAAAAGAACGCAGCTGGTCCAACGAGTTGAAATCAATTTACAGCGAAGGTTTGGGTGAGGGCATAAAGAGTCGACACGTAAGTACACACACACACGCACGCACGCACACACACACGCGCGCACACACACACACACACACACAAGTGCGTGCGCACACAAGTTATATCGAGCCTTTTGTTAACTGGAGTAGCTGCCTACTAGCGAGTATGACGGACGCCTTGAACGTATCATGGCTCCAGAGGCAGCATGCGCATACGTACGCAGCAGAAGTCGATTCCATTCTATCCGCAAGAACCGTTCACTTCCTCATTACTGCTCAACCGCGGATGCGGGAAGGCGAGCTTTCTGGTTCTTCGTTTTTCTTCCCCCGCACGGCCGTCTCGGCTGCTGTCGCGGATGGATGGATGGATGGCTGGATGGATGGATGGATGTTATGAGCGTCCCCTTTGGAACGGGGCGGTTGGTTGCGCCACAAACCTCTTGCTATCATACTGCCTAATGTCCTACCTAGGTTAAACAATGAAAAAAAAACACTATGAACTACCACGCCCAAATTTTCTGCAGCATACGCGAAGCTGAGCTCCATCGGATGCGCGAAGCTGAGCTCCATCTTGTGGCTGTCCAAGGAATCCAGCGGCGCACGAGGCGCGCGTACTCCGGGGCCATTGGTTGGCCTATTGGGCAAGAGAAAAGCCAGGCCGCCGACAGGGTCACTAAACCCGGTGACGTTCGCATAGGAAAGCTCGGCTTCTAATAACGCCGTCGTAGCCACCTTCACCGCCCTCCCCGCCACTGTTCGTATTGACTCGCTCGATGGCACAGGCGCGGCTCATGCGTTAGAGGGCTTCCAGAGAAGTGGAGCGCGCTTGATTGCAAAAATGACGAAGCGATGTTGACGCACCGTCTCGCTCAATCATCTCGGTGGCGGAGAAAGGGGCAGTGTTCTGCCTCTCGCTGCTGTAACGGGTGGTGCGCGTGCGTACGCCATAAGTGCACCAGCGTTCCTTATTCTGAGCTGCTTTGTGTACGCATTGCTTTGAGTGGAACGCGCTTAAAAGAGTAGCGGTTTGGGCTAGTGGGTACGTCATGCCTACTGGGGAGAGCAGTTTGACTCCTTGTCGTTTTGTTCTTTTACTTTGCGGTGGAGCTCTTACCAGGGCAGTACGCCCCGAGCTAACATTATCCACTAAGTCACTGTGCGCTGACTAATGTCGACGGTCTCCAGTCAGCTTCATCTCGTGCACCATCAAGCAGCGATGTCTGCAATGCCCCTGGCCTCACCAAGATATCTGTAGTAAGAATCAGGCCGAAAGCTAAACCTCGTTATCGCTGTCAACGCTTTACCCTTCGGGCGAAACTGGCATCATTATTTAAAGTGATTAGATATCCGCTTTTTTAGTCTGTTTTCGTGCTTGGTAGGCAGTGGTCGAACTTGTGATAAAGCGCCGATGCAAATGGCGCGCACCCGCTAGCAACCGAGCTCGGGTTTGTCACCGAAGGACACCTTTATAGCTCCTTTAGTTTTGATGTGTATGAAGGTATAAATGCCGCATTAGAGAGCACGGCAAGGAAAACCTTCGTTCGTTCGTTTGTTTCCTCGCTCAGACTATTCGTTCACATTGACAATCATTGTTGATGGTTTATGCACACTTTTTTATTAAACTATTTTTTAGAGGTTCATCCTACATTAGCGACTCAGCGGTAAAGATATGAATGGGCAAGGTAACCCCCAGTTTTTCTCATGCGCTGTCAGATTTCGGGATTCTGCATTTCCTTTAGAAACGCAGTATTGGTTCACTCGGATGGCTCGATAATGAGCTCCTCGACGTGTCGTTAGAGTTAACGAAAATTGGGGGCGCTCACACAGACTAGGTGCGACGCCTTGGAAGCAGTCAAAATCACTTGAGTAGTTTTACGAGGGGAATTGCTACTTACATATTTAAAAAGGTCAATAAAGCTCGTTAAGGCAAGCCCAGGCACGTTGTCGCTAAGGCGGCTTAAACTCGTTAAGCGAATTTCTTGCGAATGTCCCAACGCATATTATACTGTAGCCAGTGCTTCTATTGTTTGAGCGTTTATATCATATTTGCTCGGCGATCAGGAATAGCCGGCTGCACCAGAATTGCAAATCTCGCCTTTGAAACATTCATATCAGTCAAAAAATAAATGGACAATTGCCAGTTTGCAGCCTTAGAAGAAGAGAATTTATTGCAATAAAATTCTTGTTAGGTAGCACGGACTTGTGAAGGAAATATGAATAAATATTTTATATAAAGCGACACGTGTTCGTCATTTTTGTTTCGTTTATTCCATTTTGTACTACGTTTGTCTGTTCCATATGTTAGTGTTTATGCGTCCTAGATGGTGCTTCCACACTCTAAACATTTTACACCCTTAAGGGTGTTTCCTTGTCGCTCTTTAACACCCTTATCGTTAGGACCTTACAAACATTTATAGAGGACGACAGCGGAGCTCTAAAGAGACGTGGCATAACAAAAGACGTAGTTGAAAACTATGTAATCATTCTGACAGCCTTGAGCGCATATAAATATCCGACAGGAGAGTTTCCTATCTCTCTCTGTGAAATTATCTTGTGGGATATTTCTGTGCGCCCAAGGCTGTCAGAAGGATTACATAGTTTTCAACTACGTCTTTTGTCAACGCACATCTCGTCAGAGATCCGCTGTTGTCCTCTATAAATTTTGGGGGGCTCTGAAGGTAAGGGTGCTACCACGCGACAATAAACACCCTTAAAATACCCTTAAGGGTGTAGAAATTTTTAGAGTGTATCATTATCAGTTCAATTTTATTTAGTCATTTGATAAATGCGTAGTTTCTCTATTAAAGAAATCGAACAGCAGGAGTCGTACTACTTCTAACGTCTCCTCTTGGACACAGGTTAACAATACAGATTGTCCGATACAATATATCGCCGAATGAAAACACGTAAACAGCTGCACTCAAATTTCGCATTAGGAAGCATTGTAATTTTCAGTGATTTTTTTTTGCAAGATGACCACGGTCCGTCTTATTTCTTGGCTATTTGTCGGATCTTACATGCGTCGTCGTATTGTGTCTAAAAAAAAAACAAAAACAATGAAGGAATTATCAGCCTACTTTACGGATGCGTCATCTTCAATGTCGGCCTACCTTACTGAGTGAGAAACGCATGGACCAGCCGCGTTCTAAACACGGAAAACAAGCCATCGAAAGCCTTGCTTTAGTAAAGGAAATATGCACTTGAAGGAGCGAATTTCTTGCGCTGAGGTCATCGAGGCATCTCGTTTTATGTATGTCCTTGCGTAATTCCGCATGCACACGATCCGGCTACCGGCGAATATGCATGAATGGTTCAGATGACTTTATATAAACACACACATATATATATATATATATATATATATATATATATATATTAATCTTAACTATCCCAAACGAGAGGAAGGGGGTTAAGCGAGGGGCCAGATTTTTAGAAATATCGTAAAAACATCAGTACCACAGAAAGTGTATGGGAAAACAGCGCCGCAGTGGCTCAATCGGTAGAGCATCGCAGGCGTAAGGCGAAGACGTAAGAGCGTGTCCCACCTTCCCCAAGTTGCTTTTTATGCACTTTCATTTGCATTATTTATAATTTCTTTAATTGAATCGGTCATGTCTTTATGAGGTTTGACGTGCCAAAACCACTTTCTGATTAGGAGGCACGCCGTAGCGGAGGACTCCGGAAATTTCGACCACCTGGCGTTCTTTAACGTGCACCTAAATCTAAAAGTACACGGGTGTTTTCGCATTCCGCCCCCATAGAAATGGGGCTGCCGCGGCAGGGATTCGATACCACGATCTCGGGCTCAGCAGCCCAACACCACAGCCACTGAGCAACCACGGCGGTTAATTAAATCGGTAAGTACAGGTGGTTTCCCCTATGTTGTCGCTGATGCCATTCCTTATTGGCTTCTTAAATGATTATATATATACATATATTTAAGCTGGTTCATTATATTACAACTGTTGTGCGTGTGCTAACTATTCTGCAAGCGCGCAGCAGCTGTAGCAGAAGCCATGGTCACCAAAGGCCTAGAGGGTTCGTGGTCAAAGCAATTTGGATTTTGTGCTTAGCGCGGCTTACTGCGTACAACTAGGAGCAAAGTACTTTACACAAATACCATAACATTGACCTAAAAGCATAAACTGACATGAAATGCACGTATGTTTTTATCTCGCTCTGTTGCCAGGCCATCGCTCCCGCCACGGAACTTTCGTTTCACGAAAGCGCCACTCACGTCTCCGTGGGGAACGACAAGCGTGCACAAATAAACGAGAAAGCGCAGACATGTCGCCTGCACTGTTGACAATTCTGTGCACGCTGCCTGAGCCGGGCCTCTGGAACGTCGCTCGTTCCGGCTGATGTGCGCGAATTCCGAGTCGCAAAGTTTTGAAGCGTGCATGTGGAAACCCGTGGCAGAACGGGTGCAAAAACACGGTTCTTTGCATTCCCTGGCTTGACGGCATCACGAATGCGTATGCGCCGTCGCTATCTTGGTGTATGCCGTGACGACACCTGAGGGATGGCTTCGTGCCATCAGAACCGAAAGAAACGAGTTTGCATGAAAACTTATTTTAGGCGGGAGCGTACCTTAGCTTATACCCTGCACGTGCCTGCCCTGTATTATTATTGCTGCACATTGTATTTCGTTTGCTACATGTTCTCCACTAGCAGGACGCTGCGCACCGGATAATGTAGCGCTCCGGTCGCACCAACTTCGCCAAATGACAAAAGGAAGTGCTTATTTTCATTTACATTTTCCGCCATTAGCGTTTGGCAGCTTGCCGGCATTGAAGTTGCTTTTTTTTCATTTTCTGTTTTTTTTGCGCTCTGATTTCTAGTTTATCTTAATTGAAGGAAGGAAGGAAAAAGTGGAGAAGGAAGGCAGGGAGGTTAACCAGTTTAGCCTAACCGGTTTGCTACCCTACACATGGGAGCGGGATGTGGGGGATGAAAGATGGGAGGAGAGAGAGAGAGAGAGCACATAACACAGCAAACACATCGTCAGTTACAGTCCGTCACTCCTGCGCGGTACGCGACGTAACTGTCACAGCCGCTTGTCCAAGCCCGTATCCTTCATAAACCGAAGTAGTCCCTTCGTCGCCTTCAGCTGCGATGTCTTCTGTCGGCGATATGTGAAAATGGTTGTGACAATGGTCCATTGTCCAGGTGCGCTAGAGCGGACGCCATGGACTGTCCCTGAACATTATATTCAGGACAATCGCACAGAATGTGTTCCAGCGTCTCCTCGCAAAGACAGGCATTGCAGAGAGCGTTGTCGGCCATTCCAATGCGAAACGAGTAGGATTTCGTGAAGGCCACCCCTAGCCATAAGCGATAAAGCAGGGTGGCCTCACTTTGGCGGAGTCCAGTTGGCATAGAGAGATGCATCAATGAGGGCAGGTTGTGTTGATGATTGCTGCGGTTGGTCTGGCTGCTTGAAAGTGTTCTTATATCTCCTCGGCTATCTTTGAATGATTGGTTGTCGGGGCATTCTCTGTGCTGTAGGCGGCTGCGTTAAGAGCGGGCGTTTCACTTTGATGCCTCTCGTATACACCAGATGGCGCGTCGAGCTTTATATTCGGGGCTTTGTGCCGCAAACAAGCATGGGGATTACCGCGTACCCACTCCTTCAATGCAAACTCAGCCATTCAGGGATTTGTTTCAGAGCGTGCGAGTTCGCTGATTGGCAGAATGTTTGCTTAAATCGCTGCGACGAAGCGGGACGCGTTGCTTCATGAATGGTAGGAACGCTGGAAAACGTGTTTGCGTTTGAGTTTTCGCGTGGCATAACTACGTTTTCTCGAATATTCTAATTACAATCAGACGCTATCCCGTTTGCGGAGTGTGTGTAAGTCGTACGCTAGAATTTTTTTCTGGTATATCTTACTTCGAGAAATTCAATTAATTCACTGACGCCTGTGCGCCACGTGGAGGGCGTGCGTGGTTCGGTATACGTGGTTCGGAAGGATTTTTTAGCTCAGAAGACGGTCGGCGCGGGACACCGGACGCCCGCAGCGGATTTTTTCGCGACGCATGGCCCCCTAACGCACACGCGTTGATAAGGAACACCGGCAACGGAAAGACAGCTTCATTTTCCCAAAGCGAACGCTTTGTGTTGAGGTTCGCCGTTACAATTTGAATGTACCGCGCCTCCGAAACGCTGTAGTTGTATGCGACGTCCAACACTGGCCGTGCCAAAAGACAGAGCCATATTTCAGACGACAACTTTTGGGGCACACCCTCGCATGCTCACCCTCGGAACTGCAGCTGATGACACTGACCTCCAACACTAGCCATGCCGGTCCGGCGGCGATGGTGCGCGAACGGGCCTTAGAGTGTGCCGTATCCTTGCTATTGCAATAAGAAAATGAGAAGAGAGAGCCACAACAGAGTACAATATAAAGAAAGGGTGAGCTGCTATGGAGAAAGACCCGCACGTGCAAAATTCGAGATCTCTGCGAGCTCTGGTTAGGTCCTCAGATGAATGAGCTAATGGTTTCATTAGCTAGTTTCATTTGTTAATCCACATTCACTCTTGGGTTATGATCATTTGGGAGTTGCCTCGTGGGCGGCCGAAAAAAGAATCACGTGATCGAACCGCTAGTGCTTTCTACCATTTATTGATCTTTTCACTCTTTGCATTGCACGTGCAAGTAAGTTATAGAAAAAAAAATGGCTGTGGCTTAGGTAAGGTTAAGCCCAGGATGCGAAGCATACTAGCCTTTATTTTAGTTGTTGAACCACTGTTTAGCCTGGTGAACTGCTGTTGCTTGGCTATATTTGGTTCGGCTAGACGAAGAAACAACTCATGCATTACTTCTTCGCCTTCAAGAGTGGAACGCGACAGCGTTCTCGTCGACCCGCCAAGGGGTGTAAGACAATGGGCTACAGGGCAGCGACTACGCGCCCCGCATTGGACGCGGTGAGCGTCGAGCAAAGCAGCGTTCGGCGCGGCAACGAAATGTGCGCCTGAGCAAGAGACGCACGCCTTAGAAACAGCTCGTTTCTAAGACAACACCGCATTCACTAGAGGCGCTTTTGTACCGCTTTGAAGCATCGTACTCGTGGCTCAGTGGTAGCGTCTCCGTCCCACACTCCGGAGACCCTGGTTCGATTCCCACCCAGCCCGTCTTGCACGAGTTGAGCCAAAGCCATTTCTCCTCTGTCGTGACGTCACGGTGTCACGTGATTTCATGGCGACACCGCCGCGCCTGAGGAGCTGGGTTGAGCTCTCGTAATATGCTTCGCATAAAAAAACGCCCAAACACTCCGTACAGATGGTTAACCAGCGAAGCTCAAACGTACGGCCCCAGTGTTTATGACCGAGTTAATCCCGACGGTTCTCTAAACGACAGCTTGGTAGGCTGCCGAATCCTGGGTAGGCAGTTCCTGTGTACACTCGGCTGCACGAGTCTCTTCTTGAGTCTGGGCTGCAGCATCGGACGGCGTATACGAGCTCGTTCCCGGTTCTTCTCGCGGCGTTGCTGATCGAAAGCGGCCTGCTCTTCAGGAGTACGTACGGTGCGTGGCCTAACCATTTCAGAACCAGAGAGAAACTGCTGCGCGCGCTCGGCTGTGACGGAGAGCAACGACGTCGCTACTAGTGCAGCTAATAAAACTAAGGATAGACCCACTTCCCAAAAACATGCACCGCACCTTCAACAAAGAAAGGAGGGAAAAGAGAGCCGAAGCACTGGTCAGACGCTTCAGCGAAATAGATAGGGAGGTAGTGGCGTACACGGATGCGGCCAGCGGCAAACTGGGTGCAGCAGTAGCCTCGGTGGTAGATGGCCAAGGCGAAGCAGTCTCAGCAGCAACAATGCGCAGCCGCAATCCGGAAGCAGCGGAAGAAGTAGCAATCGCGCTTGCCTGTGTCGGAACCAAGGCGAGCTACATAATAAGCGACAGCAAAACAGTCATCCATAATTACGGCAAAGGCAGAATCGCACCAGGAGCGCTACGAATATTAATAGGAAAGAAAATTGACAGAAAAATCAGCCTCGTATGGGCACCAGCCCACACGTCGGTCCCAGGCAACGAGGCGGCACACTTCCTAGCCCGAGATCTCTACTTCCGGGCAGGAACAGAGCCGCCCGCTTGCAAGGAACTAGACGAGAGACTACAGACCTACACAGAAATAATCGAAAACTATAAGCTTCAGCGTAGAACTATCCCCCCTCTGGAGAAGGAGCTCGGAAATAGAGAGGCGAGAGCCTGGCGCAGACTGCAAGCAGGAAACGACATAAATCCAGTATGGGCGTCACACGTACTGAAAGACGAAGATATAGACGATAAATATAAGAGATGCAGGGAGAGGGGGACCCTCGACCATATAATCTGGCAATGCGTAGACTCCCCAGGTGTCAAGGAAGGAATAAATAGTAGAGAAGCCTGGGACACCCTTCTGCAAAGCGCGGACCTCACCATGCAGAGGAGAGCCATCCATCTGGCGGCAGAGGACGCGAAGAGCCAACAACTCTTTGCCTGCATCTAGTCGCGGAGACCCCCACCCCTGTCCCTAGGCCTGCGCGCCAGGGGCAGGGAGTAGGGGGTCTCCTTCTCTGATGGAAATAAATGTTTGTGGAACGGAACGGAACGGCTAATACAACACCACCTAGATAGCACAAGGCCTTTTAACTCCGGTCCCTGACGTCGTGTTACCTGGCCCGATTGCCATAGAATCTAATAGGGTTGCTCCCGCGCAGGAAACCGTGATTTTGTCGTCACCGCTTTCATCGCGCCAGGCTTATCAATGAAAATTTCCGGCCAGGCAGCGTGACGTCATGGATAGGAGTAAACAGGCCTTGCGCTATCTAGGTGGTGTTAAATAATCTTGGACCTCTTACTCTCTCTTTTTTCGCACATGCGCATGGGGCTGCGCTGGAGGAGTTTTCGGCGTACAGGCGACCGACAGACGGACGAACGGACGGGCGAATCGGCTAGCGATATACAGCTTCGCTGTAAAAACGTTTTATCCTTCATTGTATTCGATAGACAGGAAATGGCTGGCGTGAGGATGCGCCACATCTGCAGTGTTCACATCGCACGCTCACAATGTCAACGTTCTCAGTTACAAACATTACGAGACTCTGTGCGGTTAGCTGGATGCCTCTTTTGAATCCACTTGTAGTTAAAATTGGTGTTCATGACAAGTATTATCACAATTAGATGAGCGTTTTGTTTTCTTTATTCTTGTGGCGCAAAGGTTATGCTATGACAACTGTGAATACTGCCTTGGGATTGCCGAGAGCAACTACGTAGAACATATCATGCGGTCAACAAACGTGGGCGTATACGCTATGCGTATACTAAAGTCTACAAATAGGCTCTAAAGCAATCTCAGCAGCCTACAACTTCAGAGGCTTATATCTAACGTAGCTCCGTATTATCCACGGGTACCTACGCTTGGTTACAGTGTACACGGGTTGGGCTGGAGATTAACGACACCTGTCTATAGTCAATCTATAGAAGGCATGTAAACCTGAAGCAATAAGACTTTTACAGTATCTGCTATTTTCAAGTTCATCTCACACCTTACCACAATCGGTATATGGGCTGTTCGCTCAAATTAACATGGTCCTTGATGACGTCCCAACCTATGGCCTTCATCGGCGGTGATATAGGAAACCGTGGAGAATAATTTGAATTGCAAAGAAGCATACAGAGTATTTGACTTAATTTGACCCAAACTTTAAAATATGCAAATGCTCCGCAGCTGGAGGGAACCAAGGTAATCTTATTTGCCGTCGCTTGGAGATACTCAGATTATTTTTTTTGCATTCCCCTGGCTAGATATTAGTCTCAATTGATGACCTTCTCAATTAATAAAATTAGGTGAGCTGTCTCAATGAGGAAATTGAAGTGCAACGTGTACAAGCACGCCATAAAAAGTTTTTTTAAGCGTTAAAGAAGCCTGCCAGTAGACCCAATGTGCCTTGAGAGGCCAGTCGCGCAGGCGTATATATATATATATATATATATATATATATATATATAAATTGTGTGTGTGTGTGAAGAAAGTTGTAGACTGGAAACAGACAAAAATAAATGTACATTCAACTTTTGCATATAGACAGTCTATAGGCAAAGGATGGGTAAAAAAATTGGAGGACGCTTAATCTTCGCTTTCAAGAGTGGAACGCGATAGCACTATCGCACCCCATTCGCACCGCCCACTCATTCGCTCGGCATGCTCAGGCCTGAGTCACACAAAGACATAGTTTTCATATGCAACACTTCTATGTTCACAGCACAATTTTGGGGCATCCTCGCAGCGGTCCCCGCACGGCCCCAATGCGCTCAAACGAGACGAAGGGGAGAAGCGGTACATTGCGAGGAGAGGGTCTGCTGTGTTCGCCGCTAGATGGCTCTGCGTGTGCGCCAAGCGCAGAAGAAATGTAGCGGAAACGTACTTCGCTACTCGTTTAACTGTGACTTCTCTAATGTACATGCTCATAATTACCTATATACACCGCAGCATAACTTTCTACGGCACCTTTGTAAGGCTACACCGCATTCACTAGAGGCGCTTTTGTCCCGCTTTGAACCATCGAACTCATGGCTGAGGGGTAGCGTCTCCATCTCACACTCTGGAGACCCTGGTACGATTCCCACCCAGCCCTCCTGGCAAGTTGTTTTTATTTATGAATTGCCTTCCGGGATTTTTGCTCACGGCCAACGCCACCGAAGATACTGGCTTTTCTGCCACACGAGCTCCTTAACGCTGTCGCGTTAAAAACAAATAGAGACTACATTGACTTTTGCCTATAGGCGTACTCTATAGAGGGGAAGTAGACAAAGAGAAACAAACACCATGTCAACTTTCTTCTATAGAACGCCTATAGAATGCGAGTGGACAAAAGAAATAGGAACTTTATCGACTTTCGTCTATAGACAGTCTGTAGACGTTGTATCAACAAATGACCAAATCTATAGAAAAGCAAGGCCGTCTACTAAAATGTCTATAGACTTTCTACAGACAGTATAAAACCATTTTCGTAAGGGTGGGCTGCCTTTCCTTGTGGATTTCGATGGGCGTTCGCTTGCTGCTCCGTAGAAAACGAATCACACTTCGTTGCTCGTACGCCGTGGGCGTGTGAAGCACAACCGCCATCTTCAACTGACAACGGCGTCGAGCCGCTGGGCTACCGGCAGATAAAGGCGGGCCTGTACAAGAAACATCCACCGCTGGGAATCGACATGTTGACTTCTCATTTGCAGCCGTAGTTTCGCTAAAATAAAAATAGGGGCAAAGACTTGCTGATTCGCCTTCGTACTACAAGGCACCTTGCGATGAAACGGCCCACTGTTAACAGCAGCGCCGGCTCACAGCCCGTCGAGTGGTGGAAGATCAATAAAAACATGATGTACGTCTGCGCGGGCACATACGATTGCTCATCGCGAGTCAAGGGATATGATAAGAAATTGCCTGCGGCACGCTCTTCACACGATTTGCAGGCTCACGCTCGATGTCAGGAGACCACGTGTTGCTTAGCTTGCCATTTCGGCGTGTCAGCAATCATACGAAAGATCTTGTCTGTCATGCCGTGTCGGGCCGTGTGGTCTCATTTCTTTTCTCACTCCTGACGACTGTTGGCGTTGACACGGACGAGACAAATGAAAGCGCCACAGCTCCAGCTGGCTAACGAACGCCTTTTTTTTAATCCCGTAAAGTTTCCTTTTCAGTAATTGCAGTTGGAGTTTTCTACCGCGATAACTAGAGGGAACTCCGGTGGAGCGAACTTCAAGCTGCCATGGTTATATGATGGGTGCCGTGCGTGTATATGTCCAATATTTGGGCATATATGTGTCCAATATATGTCCAAAGTTTTCTACCGCGATAACTAGAGGGAACTCCGGTGGAGCGAACTTCAAGCTGCCATGGTGATATGATGGGTGCCATGCGTGTATATGTCCAATATTTGGGCTTCTTGCTTCAAATATTCTTGTCACGGTATTTACAATGTTTTAACTTTTCTTAATTTCCAAGCGCTCAATAATTTGTGGAAGTATGGAGGCAATAAGCTTCTATGCACTTCATTTTGTCCATATACCATAAGAATGTTGAGTTCAGTGCGTGGATTTGTCCGGCATTTGTGCTTCTCGCTTTGAGCGTTCTCATGCCATTACTTATAGTGGTCTTCCTTCATGAATTTCCGAGCAATCGCATATATTTTTTACACGCATAAAGGCCATAGGTTTCGGCCCACGTGAATAAAGAAGCGTGATTACTCATAGCACAGTATCTTCTTGAAAACTATCGATTTGCAAAGTCACAAAGCCGTTTGAATCCAGAAGCACAATGTTTAGGCAAATACACTCAGTAACCATCATTCCCGTTCAGGCTGTACCACCACGCTTGCAGCTCCTGCAGACACTAGAGCCACTTTTATCGATTCTTCGAAGACACTCTGTGCCTATCACATTCGTTCACGGCGTACACATTTCTTTGCGCGACCAGGTTGTGCTACTTCTGCCGAGTGATGGCGCACGAAGAACCCGCGATGGCGAGTAAATTGAACCTTGTTGCATATTCGATATGCTTTCAGTCAACTTCAGTGTACACAGCAGCGCTACTCATTATAGGTGTGTACGAATAGTTGATGCTTTTGAATGACAAATCGAATAGTGTAATATTCGATTCGGTATTCGAATGCAATAGTCATTATTCCAAGTACAAGCATTCTTCGAAACTTGCACGAGCATTTCAGAGTAGTCAACCTCGCTCAGCGTAACATAAAATTCGAGCACCTTTACAATGCATTTCATCTCCGTGGGAATAGCAGCCATAAAACTGGAGAAATTACTTAGCGGGGGAGATTACGTCGCTCAGGCAGTCAGACTTGACCCACCAAACTACGTTCATTCACGCACTGCAATGTATACGGCAGTTCGCGAACAAACTGCATATTTGTTCCTAATGCTCCATTCGTGCTTTTAATAAGCAAGGCTTCGTAATTTGCGACCGAATGAAACACTTGTTAACGTTGTTATCAATATAGGATGCGAACTTCGAATGCGGAGAGCTGTTGAATTTTCACGGATTACCAGAAAAGTAGTTACTATTAAATATGATTCGATTTTCTTTCGGTGCTGTTTGATTCTCTTTCGATCCAGTCACAAAGCAAAATTTATATTGAAGCTTCTAGCAGAGACTCGTTTCACAGAAGGTCGATGTTGGTTCCGAAATGCATCCAGAGAGCTTGTCTGGGCTCTTGAATTTTCGTTTTGTTGCTAGGGGCTCGGCAAAAATGATGCACACCTGTGCAAGTTGGTTGCAGAAATTCATTGTGCTGTGACAGATTTGTCTTAGAAATATATAATCGTACTGCAATGATATTATGGATAATATTGATAAAACTATTGCAAATATATTTACACGCGTATCAATATTTTGAACAATCAATTTTGTGATAATAAATGACATGCTAAGTCAACATGTGCTGTTCATCCGAATATAACATCCTTACGCATGACAAGCTCACTACCTATATTTGTATACGTTATTGTAGGGTGTCTTGAGTACATTGGCGCTAAAAGGGTGAAGTAACGGGTGGAGCATTTCGCTCAAGTTTGCCCAGTAAATTGAGCTCAAGCTTTCATTATAAAGCGCAGCTTTGAAGCACCCGTTCCTCGGTTGAGCTCCAGCGTAAACGCGCGAAGGCGCTCATGCCACTGCTCGTGCGTTCACCGTAGTCGTCTTCGACAGCTGGCTCCGATTACGCTCGTCATGCCAACGTTCCCATACTGGCCTTCCCACTGCGAAAGCGCTGATGACACTAGTCCACTGCCAGCCGCTGCGGTGACTTCGGTCTCGAATTCTTTGCCTCAGTATATTGCCAAATGAAGATCCGTGTCCAGCTGGGCTCAAATTCCGCACTAGGAAGTATCGTCACCGCCGGACATCCTTTTCTTTTCAATCATTCTTTCTTCCTTTGACGGTGGCTTGTTCTTACTTTTCTTCGGCACATCTGCACGGTGAAGCAGACGGCCCGGCGAGTAAACTAAGGGAACTTTTTCAGGATCAAGTTTCCGGGGTAAGAGCACGTGGCCAACTTCCGAGCTCAAATGTGGCAAAAGCGAATGGCAGTGACGTAGGTGGCGCCGAAGGGAGAGCGGATAAGGAGGAACTGCGTTTCCGATTCCGGAAACAACCGCCGTCAAATGTCACATTGAAATACAAACCCGAAGGCCAGCGAGGCCACGCAAAAGCGGAGAACCTATAGAAGTGTTCCGCCATTGTTGCCCCGATAACCACTTGAGGGTCACTTTCCAGGCGAGACGGATGTGTGGGGGAGAGGAAAGCTCGTAATTCGATTCCAATGTTTTGTCCCGAAGACTCGAGGGATCATTCTTTTTTCTTTGTTAGTTGAGAGAAAAGAAAAAGAAAGAAGGAAGCCCCTTTTGCACTGTCAATTGTGCGGCGACAGGGCGAAACCAGTTTCGCAACGCCGTGGTTCTTCGAAGCACTCCAAATCCTAGGGATCAGGCAACACTTTGGCCCCGACCTGTCATCAATTGCAAACGTAATTTCCCGTACAACTTCCCCACAAAGAGTTTCCGATTACCGGCTGTAACTGGCAACCGAATTCTTTTTTTATAGATTTGTTTTCAAAGAAAAACAAAAGACGACGTGCTGAAAGAAGACGCCCACAGCGCTGTCTTTTGTATGCCTGTTTCTGCCGCCATCTCTCCGGTAATGCGTTGTGATTAACCTATTACGCAAGGCCAAATACCCTCAAGGTCCGTTTCAGCTACTCACGCATTTTCTTTAAATAAGCCTATAGTGAAGTTCCAGAGGATAATTGATCGTTTCCGCCAGTGTCTAGGCTCGCTAGTATCCTTCTCAGACTCGCACTAATTGAAACACCGCCGTGGTTCTTTCCATAAGTCGACGCTGTGCCACAAGGAATTTCACCACACGACCTCGCAACTGCGTTATGAAGACAGTCATAGTAATTAAGACCAACAGTGTGGCTGAAATTATTGATATTTCATGAACAATCAATATTAAAAATGCAAAAGGCGTACCACTGGCAACGTGCGCATTCAGTGATTATATAGAATGTGCACGTAACGCAGATGGTTTTGCACAGCGTGTCGCGACCTCTGTCTGAGATTAGTAAATATAGGTGATTCGAGGCGAAATAGTATTTTTTTGCTGGCCGAGCATTACGCAACGGGACATGAAAAGTTGAGCAACAAGCACAAGCACGATACTTCTTTAACAGACTGTCACCAATAGATTGTACTCGCGGTCACGTAGGGGTATAATGCGCAGATAACCCGCACTCAAAACCTAACCTTTCGCTAGAGTCTCTGTGCCTTGCTCCCCGTTCCCCTCCCCGAATACTGAAGAAACAAACATTCAAAATTTGTCGCCAGACGACTTACTTTTGTATTTACCAGTTTATTGTGCTGTATTTTAAAGCGATGGCATTAAAGGCGGACTTCCCTAACTTTCGGGGCATCAACTTCTGGCCTAAAAGCGTGGGTTGATGCCGAAGGCAGTCTATCACGCAACGTGTCAAAGCGATGGTTGTCACGGGAGCAGAATGCGATAAACTGGTAGTTGACGCATGCGCTATACCTTTCGAATAGCGGCTATGGCCAGAGAGATGCATGCGTCCGATAATGCCCTAATTGTTAGAGCATTACGCTGGAGGGCTTGAAGACAGAAGTAGGCTTCCTCTTTCGGTGCCGCATTTCCCTTTAGATTTATAGGCAAACTTCAACCACGTTGAAGATATCTAACCGAGAAGTCGAGAGGTGTGTTCATCGATGGCGTCACAGTGGGAAAAAAATGGCAAGTTAGGAAGAGAAAGGATATATAGAATGGACTTGCACACTTTGAAGAAAAAAGAAAAAAGAAAGACGTAACTGTTTACAATTGCAAATACTTCTTAAAAATGTCATTGATTACAGTTATCGAATTAGGCTACACGAAATTAATGAACAATTACTAAACAGTAATCAACCACATTAACGTTACTTGTCTCACAACGTTTATTAACATTGCGCAGACGCAGTAACTAGAACGAGCTTGCGTGGCTCTTTCAGGGCCTACTCTGAAGAGGTTCAGATGTTCATCTTCACTAAGAATTGCTTTTCGCAATTTTCTTCGATAATCTTCTCTCGTCTTGCTGCGAGGACAGCTGACAGCGACACTGAAAACTCCCTTGGTGAGCTCGCTGGAGGACAGAGTTGTGTAGCATCGCAGGAACATCTTGCTCACAAAATTGTTGTTAGCAGATTCCACAATCTTGGCGTGTAGTTTCCCTGTTAGGTACAGCACTCCATTGTTGCGGAGGCTAGGGCAAGGCGCTCCGGATAGCGCCAGTGAAACACTTTCAAACCGCTAATATAAACGGATAAAAGCGGCCAAATGTTTCTGTCTACATCAAAGAAGTCACGCACTTCTCTGAATTTAAGCGAAGAAGAAATCAACAGCAGACTTGATCGCCTGTGAAGCACGTGCTTCCAGGAAACAGGAAGGGAATTATATTAGGAGTGCAAGATGAGAAGAACAGTGTGTAAATCTGCAGGCTTGCCATGTTCATGTGACTGAGGTGGAGCAGCGGGACGCTGATTGTGGGTAGTTTACATGTTTACATGTTAACATGTTTACATGTTAGGGGGAGCAGGCTTTGTCAAGCTGTCGCTAGCAGCTCACATCTGGCTGCCCCTCGCCACCCCATTTTTTGTAATTGAAATAAACATTGTTGAATTGCTGTCATCACTCTGGCTTCTGTAATTGCCGCCAAATGTAGGTATTCTAGGCTGCCTCGCCACTCAGAGATTGTTTCGCCAAGAATGTAACTATTTACATTTAATTGCTTACTGAAAAGAATTAATTGAATTTTAGCGGCCGTTACCCAGTTAAAAAAGTAGTCTTTCATTTACAAAATTACGAAAAAACGTAAGTGATTGCATGTAATTACACGCAATTCGTTACCTATTTACAAGCCTGGCATAGTAGCGTCACTTCGTTAAATGACAAATTTAAAAGTCAGCCGCGTTGCGCACAGCTTTCGAGACATCACGATCTAAGTATGCTATAGAATTATCTGTATTTACCCTAGCTTTTTGTTGTGTTTTTTCCGCAGGGTATAGTAACACCAAGTGGAATAGCAGCGCATATATATTTACTGCATATTCTGAGGGCCTGGTTCTCAAAGCTGATGGAAGGCACAATTTAAAGGGTTGTGCTTTTGAATGCTAGCTCACTTTAATTATGTAATTAGAACATACTTCTAATGTCCTCAATTGAAATGTTCATTGGTGGACTTTAAAACTTTGAGTGTTTTGGCAATTACTGCGCAATACCTAACCTTCTCTGTATTTATGTGAGCCTGGCCAGGAAAAAAATTTTGTCACGGATTCCATATTCCTGGCAGTCTTATAGACGCAGATACACGTCAAATATAAAGGACAACGTGTTTTCAATACTCGATGTCACCGTAATCGGGCATGCAGTTTTTGTTTTCTTCTCGATAGGTCTCCCTAAAGCCGCAGCTACTTAAACATATTAAAGACACTGAAACAGCACCATTAAAGTAATTTTGCGAATTCTAGCAATTGCCTCCATCGAAGTGCGTGACGATCTTAATGCTGAACTCAAGTATGTTTACTGTGGAACCGGAAAAAAACAAGCCAGCAGCACATAAACTGGACGACAGACACTGCTTCATTCGTACAAAAAGTGACTTTTTTGTTACTCTTGCGACACGTACAAGGTGGCAGAAACACGGCCAAATGGCTGGTGAAGTTGGCCATGAAGCGGCTGGTGCTCTGGCTCCTAAAACATCAGTAAAATGGGAGAGAGTCAAACTAGGGGCAATTTCACGTCGAAATATGCAACGAGTAATAGATTTTTTTTTGTACACGTGCCAAGCGTCGACTAAGATAAGCTGATTCTCTGAAGATGAAACTGATGGAGCGTGCACACTTTATTTATTTTCATTGTTTGTTGGGCATCTTCGACGCCCGCGGAAACAACAGTGAAACAAAAATACGTGTGTGCTTCATCAGTGGCATTGTCTATGAACGAATTAGGTCGTGAAACTCGAGGCTTCGATTGTGTACTCAAAAATGAATGACTCGTTTCTCTTTCCGCCGCAGTTTCCCCTCACCTCCACCCGCAGCCCCTCCCCCCCACACATACACAATATCGGTTGTTTCTTGACCTAGCCGTGGTTTGTCGCAAAATCCATCAGTAAAAGCCATCATGGATCGTCCAAATTTTGGGTGTCCCTTGTCTATATAGTCCGTGTCAACCTAGGAACTGCAGGCAAGCGCCACCAACAAAGAAAGAAAAAAAATACAATGCACCTGTTTTTCGCCTCTGAAGTTACGGGGAATGGAAACCCAGCACTTCTAACAAATGTGATGAGGCTTTTTGGGTTCACTGAGCGTCAGCCAGAAACCCAGCGGCAGCAACGAGAGTACGGCTGGATGGGATAACTGGGTGCGAGGCGTGCGATTGCGATGGGGATTTCTAATGAATTGTTCTTCTTCGTGACAATTAAAATAACTTTCTGCATAAAACATGAACCTATAATTTCGGCTAAGACGCATCTCTAGAAGATAGCGTTTTGGTTGTGGTATGGTGAAATATATTTGCGAGATTATAGAGAGTTTATTTTCTTTGAATTTGCCAGTAAGGGTGTGTCAATGCTGTCTTCGGTCAATCTTTCAGAATGGGTACTTCCTAGTACAATCCCTACACACGCAAAACATGAAATTACGTGTCAGCTTGCGGATACCTCTAAACCGCACCGACTTCTTAACAGAATGGCAGAAATATGTTTCACGGGGTTTTTTTCCACATTTTTCCAAGCGAAGCGTTTTTTGGCTCAGAAGTGGCGTTGTTGTGGACACGCAAAAGCACAGTTGCTCCCTGAGCAGAGCAATTGCGGGAAAAGGTGGTTTGATGAGTTGACAGCTTCGCCGGCGCCGGAGCGTGAGTCATCTGCAAGGATTCCAGCTGCATAGGCGCGCGCTCACGACACGCGCGCAGCCAATCAGAGCCATTTTGCTTCAGCCGGGGAAGGAGTGGGCAAGGAAGGGTATCCTGTGCCCTACGCCACCGGCTTCCTTTCCGTTCAGTCTCGAAAAACAGATGGGACGGCAACGCGTTGTGCATTCCCCCTGAGGAACGGGCAGCGGTCGACGAGTGGCGGTGAGAATTATCCCCTGAAAGTTCTCGCCGTCGGCTCGCCGATCCAGCCGTTAGAACCACCCAGCCCAGGCAATCTGACAGCACGAGAGGAAGATTTCGAGCTTAGGGAGCAAGATGTTGGAACAATCCGGCACCATTACCTGCGGGTTACTGAACTATGACGAAGGTTAGGTGCACGCAGGAGAAGCTTCGGTACACTCGCATTTTCCAGTAAGCGAAGGGTTGGTCAATTTTTTGTTTAGCCTTTCCGGTATGTGGAATTAGGTATCTGCCCGTTCTTGGCCAATAATCCCGGACGGATTTGTCACAGTTTAAGAAAAGAGGTGGATAATCTGTGAACGTTTCACCATACGTCTCGAACTTTCTGCGCACCCATCTGTCATCACCATTTGCCCCTTAAGTTGCGTAATACATCCTTTTCCTTCTAGTGACGTCGCTGCGTATTCGCCTCACTGCTCATCCGCCTTAATTGGAGTTTGCGTATCGCGATAGCTTGTGAACTTGGATCCAGTGCATAAACATAAAGATAGCATGACTCTAAAACGGTGGCCTTTATGGGAGACAAAAAGAAACATTACACTAGATTACTCGTTGTGTAAGAATAAAGGAAACAAGATTATACGTATCGAAATTGCTTAAGAAGCCTGTAATAAGCCGATTTACTAAAGCTTCGCTTCGCATTGATTCCAGCATGTGCGGTGAATCTCTCAGTCTGACTTTATTTTTCTTTCAGCGTTTCACGACGCGTGTACACCAGAGAATGCAAGGCTCGGGGTTGAGCTCGACGACCGCTGTGGCTAAATTTCGAAGTTTCCTACGCCTAACAGCGTAAGAAGAATGCTATGCATTACAAAAGAATGCATTACCGGCGTAGATGGACGAAATATTTTTTGCCAACTTTGTTCTTGCATTTATGCATCCTTCCGTGATTAATGCAACCTGCGTGTTTTTTTAATTTTCTGTTACCACGCGTATGACCTTTCTTTAGTTTCGTCGTTGTGGCCTGTCATCTTGCTGTTTCTTCTTTTCTTACCTTCTTCTGATCTCCCACTTCTTTTTATCCCCTCTTCCTAAAGAGAAGGAAGGGGGAGTAGATTTTTATGAAGAGAAAGGAGGAGAGGTTGACCTGGAGAGCGCGTCTCTAGCCTGCTGCTCCTCACTGGGGAAAGGGGAAGTGGGAGATACAGGTAAAGGAAGGTCGCAGGTGATTAGCTATGGTACAATTAACTACTATGTACATGTTTCTAATATGCAGATGCGTGCTTTAGACACAATACACGCATGAATAATCTTGTCCGCACAATATCATGCAAACCCACTTCGCACCGTCTTCCCGTCTCACGGGTCCTAGAGACGACCGTCTATGCCCGTCTCATATAGCTAGTTCAAGAGTGATTTCATTGGGCGTTGGGCATGGTCAACTCTTCTCCCCGCACCGAAATGGGGTGGGAGTCCGAGCTGTCAACACTAGGCTTAACTGTCCTTCGTCCGGCCGTATATTGAGCGCACACGCAAAGTATGTGGGCTATTGTCTCGGGAGGGCGTTCACTCCTGAAGAGTAGCCAGGCATCGTGCCCCTCTTAGTGGCAGTTAGCAGCCTTCTCTTTCCCTATTTCCCTCTTTGTGTGTGTGTCTTTATAATAATGATAACAATAAAAATAAGAGCAACGACAACAACAACAACAACAACAACAACAACAACAACAACAACAACAACAATAATAATAATAATAATAATAATAATAATAATAATAATAATAATAATAATAATAATAATAATAATAATAATAATAATAATATAAAATAATAATAATAATAATAATAATAATAATAATAATAATAATAATAATAATAACAACGCTGCAGTCTGTGATTTCACCTGGAATAGCTGTACAACCACGTATTCCCTACAACCTCGTATCATACATGGCTTCGGTGACGCGCGACTGCACCTGGCTGTCCGATTATGGCGAATGAAAAGCTGCGGAAGCCGAGCAACATTGCGCAATATTCCCGCCAGCTTTCGCAAGCACCCAGCTGCATCTTCGAGTAAAATAATCGGGTGAGCTCTCCACCTTGTGGGTTTCTTTAGAACTCTTACGTTAGGCTCTTGCCTTTGCCTCGAGTTGTTGAGAAATTCGACTTCGCCCTGCCATCTGCTAGCCGCCAGGTTAGAAAGAAGAAGACGGCGTTCCGAACGGTCACTTTTTTCCATGTTCTCCGCTTCAGTGGATTTATCGGCCACTGGCCAAGGTGCTGCTCAGGCTTCAGCCAGCAGCAATGAATACCGTGTTGTGTTACCTCGTCTTCCTACCGGTAAGCTGGTTGTGGACTCCGTTTTCCTAGATGCTGACTTAAGTGGTCAAGCGTACAGAGCCCAAGACTTCAGAGACGCTCTTCGAAACGTTATTGACCTGAAGGAAATAAGTTCCATCGGTCAATTTCAGATGTCGCACGTGTGGATGGTGATGTGCAAATCAGGGATGACAAAATCAAAGCTAGTCACATGCGGGGAATTATCAGTAAAAGGTAGACGCTGCGTCATTATTGATCCTGAGCCCACGGAAGTTAAAATGAAGCTTTTGTGGCTTCCTGAGCGTTTGGAAGATGACTACATTCGATATGCGTTCCAGGCTTACGGGAAAGTGGTCTATATCAGCGAAAGCTGGAGAGTGTCGGAGATGGAACGAATGCGTACGCTAAATCGTGACGTGGTGTTGGCTCTTGCCGATGAAGTCAGCGTGGGGGATGTTCCACATCTGCTACATGTTGGTGGAGGCAGAGCGTCGTATTAATTCCAGGCCGGCCCCCGCTTTGTCTGCGATGTAACAAGGTGGGGCACATCCGTCGAAACTGCAGAACTCCACGTTGTGAAACCTGCCGGTGCTTTGGCCACACATCTGAAGAGTGTGTCGTAACATACGCCGACAAGTTACGACAAAGGACAAGGCCTCCGGATGAAAGCTTGCAAGATCACATAATGGATATTACGGAGGTTCTCGACGCGACTGGAGACGTTCCCTTTTCCGCGGAGACCAGCTGTGTTAGTAAAGCCACTCTACATGTTAAAGACAATGACGTCGTAGAAGTGCCCGTGAAAAAGGAAAGTAGCGAAGAGAAAGATGACCAACCGAAGCAACAACCCAAAGAAGCACCCGCCTCTACGGAGCCAGTTGCTGCCCAGCAAGCGAGTAAAAGAGCCGGAGATGACTCATCTGATACACCCAAGCGTCTCGACACATGCGCTATGCTGGCAGACGGCAGACGAAGTAACGCGGATACTTCAATTTCGAAGCGCCGGGAGACTAACAGATCCGAATCAAGCAGGGACAGTGAGACGACCAGTACCACAAGAAAAGCACGTCGCTGCAAAACATCAAAACACTCAAGAAAGTGCCGACGATCATGGTCCAGTAGGCCTGGTGGGGGTTCCGAGGGAGCTTCACCGTTTCACTCTAGGACCGATCACATAGATCATTAAGTCCAAATAGTTGGTAGTCACCATTGCCCTGTCCCAACAACTTCTTTTCGCAACTTTGAACGTACGAGGCCTTAGGTCTTCGCAGAAACAGGCGCAGCTTCGCCGGCTTTTGTCTAGGAAGCGCCTCGACTTCGTCGCCGTGCAGGAGACGAAGATTGAGAGTGATGACGAGATAAAAGGGGTTTGCGACCTTTTCTGTCTGAGTATAATGTTTGCGTTTCACACGCTCTTTGTTTATCCGTGGGCTGTTTCCTGTTTCTCAAGAAGAGCCTACTTTGTTCAGCATTTAGTTACCATGTCGAAACTGAAGGTCGATAAATATGTTGTGATTTTGTGTTGCAGGGTGTGCCATGGCGAGTAGTCAACTTCTATGCATTTAATGACATTGCAAAACGAGTTCTTTTATTTGATACTGTGTCTAGTCTATCGGATTGTGATCGTTGCATTGTTTTAATGGGATATTTCAATTGTGTATGTGATCCAAGCGATCGAAGCGGCATTAACACTCAGCGGGACAGGAGTGGTGAAAAAGAAAATGCAGTGCTCGTTGATATAAGAGTGTCGGGACAGGGAGCTCACTCTTTAGGTAAGGTCGTTCCTACGCCCGTCTTGACCGCATTTATGTTTCTTCATCACTCCTCTCTCGAGGACTATCCTGTATTATCATACAAGTTTCGTTCTCTGATCATTGTATGGTAATCGCAAAGATTGGTGAAAAACCTGTAACTCATTTCCGACCACAATGGGCACTCTGGAAGCATAACTCTGAAGTACTAAATGATCAGGAAATTATTAATAGCGGGCGCATGGCCCTAACAAATTTTCATTCTACTGACGCCATTTGCCGCTTGGGAACTCTTTAAACAAGACGTTCGTATAGTGGCTATAGAAATTGGATCGGTGAAATCGTTCTATAGAAAGAATGAAGAAAAAATGCTTCTTAAGAGCCTATGCAGCCTTTATGAGATGGAATGCGAAATGCCAGGCACTTACATTGTTGACATAGAATATCCTAAATGTTAGTTACAAAAGCTTATCGCACTGCGTTACAGAGGTGCGCGAATTCGATCTCGAGATAGGCGTGCTCTGCAGCCTGAGCAACCAACACGTGAAGCTTTACTTGACGAGTGACGTCACGGTATTTCCAATGTAATTCCGGAAATATACTCCGAAGGTATTCTTTTAACAAATATGAGTGACATAATTTTTCAGTGCGAAACTTACTACACTGTGCTGTTTAGTGCCCCTCCGCACGATCACGATGCAAAAGTTTTAGAGTTTTGTGTCTTTTGTAGAACCGTTACAGGATGAGGACTGTGCAGTCATCAGTGGTAGCCTTCCAATCCAAGAAATTGCGCTAGCTATTGATCAGCTCCTTTTGTACACCCGGCCCTGATGGACTTTTAAGTGAATTTTACAACGCTCTGAAATCAATTATCAGTCCCACATCGTTGGACATTTCTATTACAAGTGTAAAGGTGGACGCTCTTCCGCAATCTTCTTGCAAAACTCACACAGTTTTAATTTCCAAAAGTTCAAATGAAGAGAAACTGCGTTCTGTTGAAAGCTACCGACCAATCACATTGTCAAACGTGGACTAAAAAATTTTTGCAAAAGTTTTATCTAACAGACTGCAATTTGCGATGTCAATTCTAATTGGTTCCCATCAGGCGTGTGGAATTACGGGCCCATCAATTCAAACCAACATAAATATCGCCCGTACACCTCTTCAATACTGTTATGGCTCTACTGAGCAGAGAGAGAAAGAAGTTTAATGACACGAAATGCCGAGAGGTCGGCCTGAGGTATATCCCTCTAGCCAGCTACTCGGCATTGGGGGAAGCGGAAGTGGGAAAGAAAGAGGGAAGAAAGAGGTGCATGATGGGTGACGATGACGATAGAAGGAAGATGTAGAAAATATGGCAAGCAATTGGGCATGCTCAAAGTCTACTGAGCGCTTGCAATGCTCCAGGTAGGCCTTGCTAAAGCTTTTGATCGTGTCAGTCACTCCTATTATTTCCTCTTCTGGAGCATGCCAGGGTTGGCTCCATTGTGCTTAAAGGCGTAAGACTTTGCTACACCTGTTGTACTACTCGTTTAGTTATTAATGTTCAACTCTCCGAACCCGTTTCTACTTGCTCATCAGTAAAACAACGATGCCCGATATCCCCACTACTATTCACCCTTATACCTGGAACCGCTATGCTTAAGCGTAATTCAGTCGAGCTACATCCACGGCTTCAATATACTGGGTAATGAAGTAGAAGCTTTAGCTTATGCAGATGATCTAGCGTTCTTCTGCACGGATAAGTCCAGTGCTTAAAAGTTAGTACAGACAATAGAAGAATTTAGCAGCGTATCAGGAGCACAAATGAACTCCTCAAAAAGTTCAGGCTTATAGCTTTGCTCATGATGCTATACACCAGAACAGTTTGCAGGCGTTAAGCGGACTGATGTCGCGCCAAAGTATCTTGGCTTTTTTTTCCTTTATTGCCTGCTATGCATACAACAAAAGCAGATACAGTGCATTGTCACTTGTAAGAGTGCTGTCATATCACCTTCAGCACGTAAGGGGTTAAAAACGCAGTTGTTTCATCATAGAGAGTTCCCCTAAAAGGGGGTACCACTCAGGCTTTTCAGTTTGAACTGTGTACACTTCTCTCAAGTATTCTACACTCTCAATGAAATACTCTCGTGCCGGTCGCGAATTCAAGTCCTCGTTGCGCACGGCCATCCGCGTCCTCCACACGCTGTGGAGTACTAGTGCCATGAACATGTCGTAGGGCACACCCCCTACGTTCTTGACAGGCAGAAAACGGATGCCGTACGGGGTAATGGGCAAGTCTTTCTTCAAGGTCCTCTGGAGGATGTCCCAGAGAAAGACTGCATCACAGCAATCCAGAAATATGTGTTCAACTGTCTCCGGCTTTTTGCAGATGATGCAGTCTACAGACCAGGCAACAAAAATGCCCTTTTCTCGCAGCCAAGGTTTTGTAGGGAGTGTGCCACTATGTAGCTGGAAGAAGAACGTTTTTACTGATGGTCGTACAGGCATCCTTTTAACTCTTACTAAAACATCGTCCCCTGGACCTCTTGAGTACAATGATCGGTATACAGGAAGCGGCAACATGGTTTCTACAAGATCTTTATATAATTTCTTACGCGTCACCACAGAGAGATACTCCATTGAAAAGCGTACTTTTAGGATTTCAAAAGCACTAATGATTTCACGCATATAACCCCTTCGCCGTCTTTGTTCGACATTGACCGTTGAAACAATAAATTCCTTCAAATAATTTGACAATCGCACATGTAACACTGTTCTCAAGAAGCAATCGCTTTGATCGCGTAAGAAAATAAACCTAGCCACGATCTGCCGCAAGAAAAGGTGGACTAGGCCCAGCCCCCCACTGCGGACCGATCGAAACAAATTTGTGCGACTGGTTCTTTCCCACGTAGAACTCCAAACAAATACTGCCATCACTCTGTGTAGCTTTTGAACTGCATTACGTGTCATAGATAACACTTGAAGAACATACCACACTCGTGAAACAAGAAATATGTTGCACACAATTGAGCGCGTAAACATTGAAAATTCTCGGCCACCCCATTTTTGAGTCTTCTCGCGTAGTTGCTCCGTTTCATTCTTCCAATATTCTGTTGTGTCCCGGTAGTGCTGGAGTGGTACGCCTAGATACTTATCAGGCGTCACCGTCCATGTAACATTTTCAAACAGTGAGGGTGTACTTCGCCAATTTCCATGCCAGATACCAAGGCATTTATTCCAATTAATTCTACTACCGGTGCACCCACAGAATGTCTTCACATCATTTACTGCCACTCTCACACTTTCTTGATCATCACAGAACACTGCGATATCATCCGCATAACTAAGCACTTTGACTTCCGCGGTCATCAAGCGGAATCCACGAAGTCGTTCATTCTGAAGCATTTTTTGGCAAAGGGGCTCTAGGTAGAGGGCGAAAAGTAATGCTGACGCAGGACATCCTTGTTTTACGCTTGATAAAACTTGTATGCTTTCGCTGAGCTGTTTGTTCACTACAATCCTCGTAGTGCATCCCGTGTATGCCATTCGTACCCCCTCCAAAACCACAGATCCCAGTTTTACGTAGTCGAGGATGCACAAAAGGATCTCGTTACTCACGCGGTCAAAGGCTTTCTCGAGATCGATCTGTAGCATCGCTACCCTACTCTCAAAATCTTCACAACATTCTAAAATATTCCTTGCAACGTATCTTGGCGTGCCGCTAGACGCATATAAATTAAGCTCACACCATTGGGAAGAACGTTTTTCGGCCCTACAAAGTTACGCCCAGACATTCGTTCCACAACGACTTTCTATTTTTAGGAAAGCCGAAGCCTGCAATAAGTGCTTGGCAACAAAAATTTGCTATGTATTGCAAGGTATTCATTGTGCTAGGCAATACATCCAACGCTTTCAGCGTATCTTTGCAACCTTCGTATGGTCTTCAACTTTCGAGCCCATGAGGCGAGACAATATTTGTAGGCCTGTTAGTGAAGGTGGGCTGGGCTTAGTACACCTTTATGTGCGGCAAATAGTGTCTCGTTTCTTATTTTTTCGTGATACTTCACATCCTATAATTCGGTCATACGTGCGAGTCGCACTTGTTAATGCGTTACCTGATTTAGTTGTTTCTTCAAATTTTCCGTCGCGTTTATGCTTGTGGGGGTCCGTGTACGAAGTTTACTTAGCGGTTTGTTTCCTGACAGTCCGGTTTTCCGCTGAATACTTGTACTCTGTGTCGCGTAAAACGTTGTACAAAGATTTACTGCCCATGCTATTTTCGCCTCCATTTTACCGATCACTATACATTAAATGGCCAGGTAATTATGTACTAAAGCGAGTTCGCAAAATGTATTTATCACTTTGCTGCAAAATATTCTTTTATAAACTTCATAGTGAAGCCATACCGGTTAAAACATGGCTACAGAGAAAGGGTATCTTTGTCTCTTCTGTTAACTGTCGCCTTTGTGACGTGCCAGAGACGATTGAACATTGTTTTATTAGCTGTACCGATGACATACTATTTTGGGATGTCCTACAACGGACGTTAAAAAAAGACTTTGAGATTAACGTTCATACTGTGCGATACCTGCTGCCAACCTCTGATAAAAGTGGACCTCTCGATATGTTTTTTTTCTCATGGGAATGCACAGTTTGTGGAAACGCTGAAACAGTGGTACCTACAAGGGTATGTTTTATCCAAATGACCTTACACATAAAACATCTGTATGATGGACTCCATACACAACCAGACTGGTAACATATTTTGGTGAGGTGCTTATCCTCACCACCCTTCTAAATTGAAACCAACGTTTATACTCACAGTATGAACGCTGCCTTGTCTGTGTGTGACGTTCATTGTACCCTCCATTCTCTGACTATGCAGAACTGGTGGATCGGATTGAATGCTGCTATAATAAATACCATGAAAGAAAGAAAAAAAGCCTCGTTAGCTCAGATGGTAAAGCGGCTGCCCCGGAAAGGCGGTGGTCACGGATTCGAGTCACGTTCCAGGACATTTTTTTTTTTTTCAATGGCGAGGCTTTGTTTTCGAGGAACCCGTAAGGGTTTCCTTTGTAGCATTTAGGTACGTTTGGGTGGACGTCTCATATTCCCCTTATTAATTAATTTTCTCCGCCTCGGTTTTCCGCAGAACTATTATGTCATTTATATATGTGCATACAAGAAGGGTCTCGCGCCAGACCGAAAGGTATAAAAAAACACGAACGTTATAACGTAAATCTTTACTGACGTTTCGGCCAGAGGACCGGCCTTCATCGGAGTGTTGAAGGCCGCCCCCCAGCCGATACATCACTAAAGATATATGCCATAACGTTCGTCTTTTTAATTATATATATACCTTGGCAGTCATAGAGAGGGTGTGTGTGTGTGTGCGTGTGTGCGTGTGTGTGTGTGTGTGTGTGCGTGTGTGCGTGTGTGCGTGTGTGCGTGCGTGCGTGCGTGCGTGCGTGTGTGTGTGTGTGTGCGTGTGCGTGTGTGTGTGTGTGTGTGTGTGCGTGTGTGTGTGTGTGTGTGTGTGTGTGTGTGTGTGTGTGTGTGTGTGTGTGTGTGTGCATACCCGCACCTGCCTCTCACCCGAAGGGTGAATACAGCAAGCTGATTGTATTTTCATATGCGGGTATAGCTATTCCAATAAATTGGACATTGTAACGAAAACTTATGTTTGTCAAGGGGTCAACTACACAGCGCCAGTCCTTCTCCAGAACGCAAGCGTGTATGGCAAGCTTCACACGTCATCCGTTAAAAAAACTATCTTCGCTGCTCAAGCAGGGGATACGTAGTAAAAGAATACACAACTTACAAGGCCGCTTTACTGAGAAAGGAAATTGAGCTTCAGCTGTAGTTTTCATGGTCTTTGTAGTGTGCAGCCCAGAGTGCCCGCTTCCGGGGAGGTGGCATACTTTGCCCCTCCCGCTCCACCATCAAAAGTTGGGGGAAAGTGCCCCCCCCTCCTGCCCCCTCAGTAAATATACATATTTGCGCAGTGCTGTCGCCGCTTAGTTGGCTTAAAGCGAAGGGCAGCATGAAGGTCAATTCGCTCACTGCTGCTACCGCACTTCCTCTGACCAGCATTTTGACAGCGAGTTTCCGCGTTCATCGAGTGACATGTGTTCATGTATGCGAGTGTGCGCACGACACCACGCTTGTTATTTTGTTAGTGAGGCAGCGTTTACAAGTTTACACGCCTAATAAAACTACATTCATTACTTCGTACAGCTGTCACAAAGTTTCCAATCGCAATCGATCAATCGATCTTCGGGCAAAATTGCGACATTCTTTATGCAGCGCTTCTAATTAGCCCAGTAACGTGAATATAGTGTCACAGATTGCGCTTACCATGACCGCTGCTTTCGAAAGAATAAACTGCTGTAGCCTACATTAACTCGGCACATAGCGGAGAGCATAGCCGATAGCGGCTATATGACACTTTCTAACAATTATCGTCCACTTTATTTGCAAAGGCTCTATCTGATTCAACTGCGTTAAACTTCGCACAGACCTCTTGCATAACGTTCCCCCTTGTTAGCTAAATTCGACTCCAATAGCTAGCTAAAGATTAATTAGCGATTTTTGTTAATTAATCGATTACGCATTTCGTTTTGTTTTGCAAAAAAATGTCCGCCTCTTTGAGTACACCAGCTCATGAGCTAGAAATTGTGATATATGCGACAGGAAAATAAAAAAAAAGACATTTGAGAGCGGTCGCACTGAAACACCCTGTATATGCACCCCGACACACATATTCCTTAGAGCAGACAGTGGTAAAGCAACTGCATGCTTTGTACATCGCACAAAATTTGAGGAAGTCGACAATTTATTATAACTTTCTAAGCCCACCATTAACGTCAACGCTTTAAACTTTTAACGTGAGCAGTTTAAACGGAACGCGTAGCACCAAAATACGAAATTTCCGCCATATTTGGTCCTACCAGAGAAACGTCATAATTTTTCATATAACTTTTCATATAACGCGTTTAAACGTGGATCAAAAACGCGGGTTCACCAACACCCATTTACATCTTAACGACACAAACACTTCAAAAAATTGCCCACAGTTTCTAAATATATAACCATTGTGAGTGATCTAAAGTTCTTTTTTTTTCATAAACCATAAAAGCTTGCATATAGCGCTTTCGTGCACTTAAGGCGGCATTAACAGCTTCGCTCTAAAAGGGAGCTCACTTAGCGCTACCAGTAGGCGGACACAGGGAAAAAGTTCCACGTTAAAACGCCGTGCTTTGACGAAGATTTGCAAATCCGATGAAACTAATACCACATCGTTGCCTGGCAGCGTTTGCATAATTTGCTGTACTACTTCCCAATAGTTTCTGGCTTTCTGCTATGAGTTGCGGCACAGATTAAGCTTGTTTGTTTGTTTGCTACCGAAAAGAAAAATATCCCTCTCTAATGCCCCGTTAGTTGCGGTTCCGGAGATGAAAAAACTGGCTGTGGCTTAGCTAAGGTTAAGCCCAGGATGCGAAGCATACTAGCCTATATTTTAACGCGACAGCGTTAAGCAGCTCGTGTCGCAAAAAAGCCGGTGTCGTCGGCGTCGGCTCAGGCATGCGGCGCTTGCTCAGGCGCACATTTCGTTGTCGCGCCGAACGCTACGTTGCTCGACGCTCACCGCGTCCGATGCGGGGCGCGTAGTCGCTGCGCCGTAGCAAAGCCACCTAGAAACAGTGTCTGTAGCACGCCGCAACCTTCGCTTCTCATTCCAACGAGCAGCTCTGTCTCCAGGAGGCATCTCACCTCGTGAGTGTCTAGCAGAGGCAAGCGCAGCTGCTTATATACCGCCGCGACGCCGCGAGCGACGGCGCGAGTTGGAGCCCCGTTTCTCCTCTGTCGTGACGGCACGGTGTCACGTGGTATTGAAGGCGACACCGCCGCGCCTGGGGAGCTGGGCTGAGCTCTAGTAATATGCTTCGCATAAAAGAAACGCATAAGACTGAGGCTCGTGTTTCCAGCTTGTCGCTAATTGAACATGGAGCTCCTGTGCGCCACGCAGTCGCTCTGTGACGTAGACCCGCGCATTGTTACGGGAATGCGAGTGGCCCACCAGCGAGAGTGGCCGCATGATGAATTTGTGCGAGCGACATGCACCAGAGATGCCTCAATTGCTGCACTGCGATAACTCGATTGGAGCGCCGCTCGTACATAGACCGAAGAGCTCACCTTCGCGTAACAGTCTCCCACGCAAGGCCACTGCATCCGGCCGTCCAATTACGGTGAAAGAAGAGCTGGGCAAACCGAGGGAGCAACGGACGATGTTTTCCCCGGCTTTCACGAGTGCGCAAACCGCGTCCACGAGTACAGGGGCTGGGTGATGGCCTCGGGTTCTTGAGATGATCGCATTGTGGCCGAAAGCCACCGGCAACACAATCCTGTGCGGCTGGCCGGACATTTGCGTAAACGTGCGCGTGGGCGTGTCATATAGATGTGGTCGCTGAATGTGTGACACTGCATGAATGTCCCTGTTTGGCTGTGGCTCGAGTCGCTGCTTAGTTTGCTGTCAGCGCAGTCTTCAAGGTGAAGTGCGCGCCATAATAGGCGTATATTGTACATATATTGTGGGCATTTATTGTGCACTCCTTCATCATCTGTATATTATCATCATCATGTGTGTGCCCTACTTCATCGTGCAGGTAGTCGTATCCTTTCTCCTTTCTCGACCTTTTTTTCTTCTCTGCTCCTGCCAGTCCATCTCCATCTTCCTGCGAAGAATATGTTTCCCGCCTTGACCATTATCGCCAGCGTGCCCGCTTCAACACCGAAGCCATACAACAGGACCGCGAGGATCATTATGACGCATGTCATCACGTAGTTTGCTACCAGACCGGCGATGAAGTGCTGCTATGGACACCAGTTCACACTCCTGGGTTGTCTGGGAAGTTTCAGTCGCGCTTTATAGGCGCATGTACGCACGGTGCTGGAAATGAATTCTCCCATTAATGATCGTGTGACCACTGTTGTTCCCTCAACTGACCGCCGTTTCCGCTCTACGGAAGTGGCCCACGTTTCTCGTATGAAGCCCTGAACGCGGCGTTCCCCGTACCTTTAGGATGCGGCGAGGATGGCCGCTCTCGCACGGGAGAAATTAGTGCGGGCATTTATTGTGCTCCTCTTCATTATCTGTACATTATCACCATTATGTGTGTGCCCTTCTTCTTCAACGTGTGGGTAGCCGCATCGTCATAGTGGCCTGCGCCGAGGGTCCTTCGCCGCGACTCTCAGGCTCAATAGACGTCGGCCCGTACTGTGACGTCACAATATATATATATATATATATATATATATATATATATATATATATATATATATATATATATATATATATATATATATATATATATATATATATATATATATATATATATATCGGATCACGTATGCGATGCTCTTACCATCTCAGCTGCCGCGGCGCCATTTTCCAATGCATTTTTGGACTATTGTTGTGTCTGTTTTGTTTGTTGGCTTCTTATGATATATATGCATACATATTTAACTAACATACCTGCCTTCTCTCCTTATTTCTTCATCCTTCCCCTACTATATATATATATGTACATATTAGGGGGAGGATGAGGAAATAAAGAGAGTGGGCAGGATTGTTATATAAATACTTATGCACATATATCATAAGAAGGCAAAAAACAACAATACACACAACAATAGTCGAAAAATGGATTGGAAAATGGCGCCGCGGCAGCTGAGGTGGTAAGAGCATCGCACGCGTGATGCGAACACGTGGGCTCGTACGCCAGCTGCGGCCAGTTGTTAATGGCTAGGTTCTGGCGAATCTCGTCGCCGTGGACATACACCAACAACTTATACAGCTCTCCACCGTCGACGCCTGTTTCCGAAACTGTGTATAATGCTCGCCGAAAGCGCCGTCTATCTCCCGATATTGCGCAATAGCGGAGCGTGCGCTGTTCGGCGGCCTCCTGTGCGGGCCCACTAGAGCGCGCGCCGTGATTGGTGTAGCCGCGCTATAATACAGCGTCTTTGTCTCTATCCACCAATCGTAATGCATCATTGCCTTACGACGCAGAGATCGTGCCACTGCCTTCGTCAGTTGCACTTCGGACTCCGCATGGGCACGAGGCGTATTGTTCGATCGGAAGAAGAACAGCGGGAATACAATGAGTGTCGGCGAGTACAGAGCGCCAATGGGCGCGCCAGCAACCTTGCAACAAACAACCGTTGCCGCTGCACGCGGTTATCAAATCGAGTGCCGGCGAAGCTCTTGCCGAAGAAGAACAACTCGCACGTGTCGAGCGAATACCAGCGACAATGATCGGGCCGGGAAGGTGAAACGCAAGCGCGACACATACCAAGGCCCTGCATATCGCGCAGTGCGAGAACCACGTAGCTGCCGTAAAGTTCCACCATCGGAACATCTCCCTAGTGCGACGTCGAGTTTCCGGAGACATAGCAAAACCAACCGTAGCGCCAGTTTCGCTGGGCTTCCCTCTTCACAGGGTGGAAGGGCGCTGAACATTTACAGCGAAGCTGTATAACTCTACCGGCCAGGGAAATTTTCCTATCGTAAGCAAAAAAACTCCCCATACGTGAACCGATCCCGGGAGATAGTGGAATGCCGTGCCGACCCGGACAGTCTACAGCCGAAACGGCTAAATAATCTTGTTTTCTTTAAATATTTGTTATGTGGGTCACACGTTTGTTACGTGTCATACGTGGCTAGTGATAGTTTCCTTCGGTTTCCTTGTCGTTCATACGGATGTCTGCATAGTCCGTCCACTTTACGGTACTTGTCGTCGAGCGGCATCAGGCACAAGCAAGATTGCTGTTCGGAGTTGCAGATTGGAGCGTCCTAATGTAATGCAGATATCTGCGAAATATTTTCAAAACTAAAAAGCAGCTTTATCGAGCTTGACCAATAAACTTTGCATACGAAGAACGCATTAGTAGGCTAGGAGGCGCGTGTCTTTTGCGTTTCGAATACTCTTTGAAATTCTGAAAAAGAGGTAACGTTAGAAATAGTTCCAGCTCAAATTTGATGTTTCCATCAAATTTGTATTGTTTTCAAGTCTAAAACAGTTCGAGACAGTTAACTAGCCACGTAAAGATCCTTACATAGGCTCTATACAGCGGTCACCTTAACTATACAGTCAAAAATATAATAGATCAGTTGAAAAATAGCAAGCCGTGCATGAAATGAACAGTATACAAACCAGTTCATGATATGATAGTCACCATATATTCACCATAGGAACCATATCTATATCGATTGCTGTGACTCACGGGTTCTCATTTCACGCAATGTATAAGAAGTGTGTATGATACAGAAAAGTATTGAAGACAAGATGACACAACATGCTGACCACTTCCGTGATGTTTCTTTCCTTTCGCAGAAAGTTGCGCGGAAACTCTTCATCGGGAAAAAAAGAAAGGTGGCCAGCTTGACATGCCGAAAGAGACGAGATCGAGTGCTGAACCGGAATCTCCTCTTCGCATTTCCTCTGCCTCGACGTGGAGGCAGCGGCAACTGCGAACGTGCAGCAACTGCGACGCCTGAGCTGTCACGAAGGTCAGTTGAAGAAGGCCATTACGTGAAGCTTCACTTCAAAGGTGGCCATTTTCCCACCTAATCATCTATGCGGTGAGCGTGCCAAAACCGTGACCTGTATACGAGAAACGCCGTGTTGGGAGGGGGGGGGGGACTCCGGATTTATTTTGACTGTCACCTGAGGTTCCGTAACGTGCACCCAATGCACGATACGCAAGCGTTATTGCATTTCGCGCTCATGCAAATGCAGCCGTCATGTCGGGAAACAAACCCACGACCTCGAGCTCGTCAGCACAACGCCGTTAATAGTAAGCCATCACGACAAGTGACGCCACTTTATCCCAGCACCCGAATAGCTCAGTATGGATGTACACCCGTGAGCAAAAGTATACGGACCACAAGGTCGGCGAAAAAACAGAATTTTATCGCAATTAACACGCATAAACGGAAACTGCCAAGTGCACTAGACAATTCGTAATGCCAAGTTTAGACTGCAATCTTGAATTTCAAGTTGCATTCGCAGACAGAGGAGAAGTTGAGTTTTTTCTCGCAATCCCTGGTCTGTATACGTTTGCTCACGGGTGTACAACGTAGGTGAATATAGACGAAAGAAAAAAAAATACAGTGAAATTATTGCGTGAGAACTGTTAGAACTTCAAAAGAGTATGATCAGAAATCTGAAGCAGCAGAAGCTTGATGTGGGCGAGTTGGTTTAATGTACTTGAAGAAAAGAGCGCTACAAATACGCGGGCTAAAAGAAGAACATGTACCACGGACAGGCACTACAACTAAAAGTTCATTTGAAGAAACAGGATTTATAGGGATAGAAACAAGAAAAGCACAACCGTGACTTCCCGACCTCTACATTACATTTAGAAAAGCAATCTATTTTTCAGTAAGTGTCACTGATGGGTAGGTAAAGGCGCAATGTTAATCTTCTCTTCAGCGCAAGGTGTAAATTGGCCATGATATGCCCTATGCTGACAAAGGAAAAACCGGAACCATGCTCCAAGAAGCATCCAGCGCAGTACACGGCATGCACTAGAAATTTCGTATATGAGACACCCCTCAGTCAACCAGGTTCATATCGGTAAAACAGGACGGTGTTACAATGAAAGGGCGCGTGAACACAATTGGGCCGTAACAAGGCGGAGGTCCATATGGCTGAACACTGTAAATGTCGGAAATGCCATCCGTATCTTCGTCACACGAGGTTTCTGGCACGTTCTAGAGATAGACTAGAAAGAGAGATATTGGAAGCTTTCTACACTTCAAAGTCCGAAGCCACGTGCATTAGCTGCCCGTCAGTGGTGCTTACCGAAAAAGAGATTGCTTTTCTGATGCGATAGAGAGGTGTGAAGTCACGGTTGTGCTTTTCTTGTTTCTATGTATATAAATCTTGCTTCTTCAAATAAACGTTTAGTTGGTAGCTCCTGTCCGTCGTGCATGTTCTTTTATACCGCGTCTTTGTAGCGCAAATTTTTTTTTTCATGTATGATGAAAAAGAAATGAAGTAATGATAAAATGCAGGGAATAGGTATCGCAAGAGCTAAGTCTGTTGGGCTCGAAAAAAAAAAAGCTTTTTGTATCATAATTACGTACATTTTCAGGGCTGTGTCTGATGGAAGATTTTTTTTTTCATTTGTTACCGCGCGAGGTATGAACGATGTGCCGTGCGCAGCCGCAGACCGAATCGATCTCAACTTGCAATAATCCCAAAGGGTCTTCAAAGTTTGAATCAACGGTAATTTTTTGGTAAAAGCGTTATGCTAGCTGCTAAATATCAGCTTGCACTGGCATCTCTTGTGCTTTGTGGGACACAATTTTCGCGGCGAAATAGAGTCACCAAACACACATTTAATAAATAATTCTTAGTTATTCTTGGGCTATTACCTTTACGGTATATGTTTATGCCTGCAATGTTAGGGCAATCCCATTTGAGAGCATCTTCATCGTTTTCATTGTCCTCTATCGCTTTCTTTGCGAGATGATCATACTCGCACTTAACACTCGGACAGCTAATTTCGCATTTAGGGGCCTGAATCTCGACTTAATGTCAAGCTTGCATTGCCACCTAGCTTACTGCGTGTTGCACATTTTTTAAAGCAGGGTGAAACTCATAACAGCTGTGCTCTTCTACACCAATTCTAGCAAACAATGCCGATAAGGCATATACAAAGGTAGGACAGTTCTCTTGCCGAAGAATTCCACACTAACATTTATGGCGGACACTCTGGCTCCGCAATCTTTCAACTATACCTGTAACGATAGGCGTAATACGTAGATCTTTCTACGAATATGCATGGGCTCGTTGAGAAAGCAAATTGTAGTTCGGTTATCGTTGTTGTTGATTGAGCTCCGGAGCCTCCTATTCGCACAAATTTCTGTTAGACCAGTGATGTGTTACACATTGACAACTGTTTCTTTTTCTCGTGGTCTCTACTGCATAATTTAACCTTGGCAATTCTGAGCATGCATGTCGCCGAATCTAGAGAGCGGCTTCATGACTCCAGTGTACACTATTCATGAATGACAAGTTTAGATATGTCCAATAATTATTCGTATTCTTTAAACGCAACAGGGCACGATACCGGATGTTTGACAAGCACATTCAAAATTTAAGAAGATCCTCTGCCAGATAGCGCAATTCTAGTCCATGAGATGGTCTAATCGAAGAGGCGGACATTACTGGCTCAAGAAATTGAAACGAATAATCGACTAAATAACAAGAAAATACTAATTAGGTTTTTAAATGATTAACTTATGGCACATATTGCGATTTGCAGTTTCTAGCCAGGTAGTTCGTAAACTTGAAAGAAATCTCAGGTTGACGGCAGTTTCAAGACATCATTTCACAAAGTTTGCGGAGTAATGCATTAGCGTTCCAGTTAATTTTGCGTTTTAATGCAAAGAACGACGTTTTGTCAGGAAAGCAAGTGGACGACAATTAATTTTTACGGCAAGCTCGGCAGCGCATGTCTAGTAAATGGTGTCATCCACGCAATTCTTTTCAAGTGGATGTGCCTTGGAGTCTCATCAACTAGAATCGTTTTAATGCAAATGCTCCATAAGAGAATTAGTTAAAAGCTTCAGTAGTGAGCTTTTGTTAATTAGTAGATAATACATTTCAATTCTTTCTGCAATTATTGTCCGCCTGTTCGAGCAGAGCAACGCATGAACAAGAATTGTTTTTCCTCTTCCTTTTGATCTAGTTCTTGAATTTTAATTGTGAACTTTTTGCTTAGGTGTCACCGCATGTGAACTTATCGATGGAACTCGTACGTGTGTATCTTTAATGCGACTCTTAGGGTACATCACGCGTGTTCCGCAGATCTATCTATCTATCTATCTATCTATCTATCTATCTATCTATCTATCTATCTATCTATCTATCTATCTATCTATCTATCTATCTATCTATCTATCTATCTATCTATCTATCTATCTATCTATCTATCTATCTATCTATCTATCTATCTATCTATCTATCTATCTATCTATCTATCTATCTATCTATCTATCTATCTATCTATCTATCTATCTATCTATCTATCTATCTATCTATCTATCTATCTATCTATCTATCTATCTATCTATCTATCTATCTATCTATCTATCTATCTATCCATCCCTACCTACCTACTTACCTACCTACCTACCTACCTACCTACCTACCTACCTACCTACCTACCTACCTACCTACCTACCTACCCGCAAGGAGGGTGTGGCGCAAGCGGCACCGACTCCGCTCACAAGTGCGGACTTGGCACGGTGGCGCTCACCCGCGCGCGCCGTATCATGAAAGGGTTCTGTAGATGGCTCATACTAAAGCCTCTAGCTCATACCGGTCGCGCGCTGTTTTCGCCGCTCTTGCGTTGAAGCGATAGAGCGCACGAAGGTCACTACGCTTGCTCGCACAGCGTCCGTGGTTTTGAAGCGAGTGTCGGCACTCAATGAGTGCGATGTGTTCCTATTTGCTTGAGTGCGCTGACACCATCCTTGTTATTTCAGTTGGTAAGCGAACGTTCCCAAATTCATGCGGCCAATAAAACTAACATCCCCTCTTACTGTACCTGGATACTAATTTGCTATCGCAATCAATGCCTCACCTCTCGCCCGAAACTGCGAGTTTTCTTCTTTTTTTCCTGTTACAGCTAAGAGTACCAAGTCATTTCAGAGAACACTTTGCTCAGCACTAACCTAACGCTTGAAGCAAAATATAACTGCCATATATCCCATTCTTGCATTGGACAAACCGAATATTTATTCGGTACAGTAATATACTCCTCTTAAGTTTCACTGAAGCAATTTTTGCCTTTTTGCGATTCACTTGCTGCAAGCGCTATCAAACAATTGTCCCACGACGGCAGCTCCGCAAAGTCTCGCCTTCAGAGGAGACGTGAGGCATGAAGACATGGAGACGTGAGTTATGCTAGCGACAACACGCATAGCTTCTTCTCTATAGTTAATCTGGACGCAAAAGTTGGCTTCGTGGACAGAAATAATAAAAGTGCAAACGCTTTATAATTCCGACGCCGCGTTTACAAAGCAGACACACAAAAAAAAACCTTGTGGAAGTGAATCAGACGTCGCAACTTCGTGGCCTGTTTATTTCGCTCCCCCTCACTCGACTACTTTGGTGTGAAGTAGGTCGCACCGGTAGAAAGACGCAATTGCTGAAACTTCTTGTTCGTGATGATAGCATTTCGCGGTTCTGCAGATTCACGATGTACTCGCATTCGCAAAATTATAGTCTGCCATTTTCGCCCCTTGCCGACAAGAACATGCAGTGCAACGGGATAAGGCTACCGCCATTCGTGCCAGAAAGGAAAGCCTTTTACTATTTCACTGCTATCAAGAACTTCGCTGCACTGTCAAGCAAACCAACTTCGTGAAACGCTGGCATTAGTCATTTTTATACGTGATAAGAGTCGTTAAAACATCTTGCCAGCGCTCCTTCGAGAAAAGTGTATCAAAAGTATGGCCAAGCAGATAAATGCTACTGCGTTTGTTTGTCATTTTGAGGTGATAATTCCGAGGAATAACTGGAATAACATTGCAAAAAAATGTAATACAAAGTATGTGCCAAGTGGAGGGACTCCGCGGTTGTGGTTCAGAATGCTTATGTCCCAAGCGACACCCGCGGCGTCGACACTGAATATCCTGCGACACAGGCCCTCAAGGGGAAGCGCTAGGTCGGATGCTCCTATCTAAATGCATGGAAAAGGAGAATTATCTTTTCTCGGCAGCCACAGCACGAGACTGAACGAGTTTTGTTGCGTTTAAAAGAAATGCTTAAAATCTAGCGACTCTTGTTTCGAACTTTTTATTTAAGCCTTACTAAATATTGTCAAAATTTGCAACAAATTTTCAGAAAACGAAACTATCACTTTGACAACTCTGTAACTCAGCAATGAAAAATGAAATCGTAATTCTGTGGATTGCACCTAATATTAAATCCAAAGTGGACGAAATTGACATGTTACAAATGAATGCCAAAAACTTTAACATTATCGAAATACAGCTATTGCAGAATTATTGATACAGCTTGATGCAGAGCTATTAATTAGCAAACTTCGTGTTTCTATCTTTTTCCAACTTTCGAATTGTGAAAATTTTTTAAAAGAAATTCAGAACCTGAATCGAAATTCCGCTGCCAGGAGTCACTAGAATTTAACCTTGTCTCGCAAATACAACACATCTCATTAAAATCGGACAAGTGGTGATCTCAAAAAAAGCATTTCTGCGTTCTACATACATTTGAATAGGCGGCATCGGCATCTTAACGCTGTCGCGTTAGTACATGTCAGCAGTGTGACACAAAGGAAAGTGGACCCGAGAAGATTGCGTCAACATTTACACCCGTCCCACGCGCACAATCCCAACGCCTCCTGTATGTTTTTCAATGCCAGTCAGATGCGGCGGAAGCGACCGTTCGCACTTCCGGCATCCACACCGGATTTTCTGCGACACGGGCCCTTAACGCTTTCATGCTAGCACATGACAGGAGTTTGGCACAAAGGGAAGGCGACCGGAGAAGCTCGTGTCAACATTTATGCCGCGTCGCATGTGCACAATGCAAGCGCCTCCTCCTCTATTATACCCTACTGTGGACGCCGTAACTAGGCTTGACCCCACACAAATCCAGTGCAGGAGCTTTCTCGATTGTCTGCACGCTCAGCCGCAACAGCAACGACAGTAGAGGGAGGAGGTGGGTAGAGTGTGAGCGAAGGGATAGAGCGAGAGAGAGGAGGCAGTTGTGTGACCTACAACGCTGCAAGCCAGAACGACGTCGAAGCGTGTACTTAGTGCCGAGGAGACGAAGGCTCGCACAAGGCGTCGAACCGAGCAAGGACTACAACACAAGCGGAGCAGACAAGGAAACATTTCACATCACGTCACGACTGTCGTATGCCGTCAATATATCACCGCCAAATAACGTCAGCGAATGGAAGTAGAAGACAAAGCTTCGCTTACATCGATTCCCACAGTGCGCGGGATCTGCATATATTCTTTGTTCGTTAATTTTCCGACAGGTGCTCAGTATTCGAGCTATTGCAGAGAGAACGTCTAGAAGGGCAATGCTGTCAACTGTTTGCGCTGCGTGACATGTCTGTCAGTTAAGGGTAGTGTAAGTACACTAGGTTCAAGCAGGTGAGTGTATTCAAGGATGGCATCATGGAATTTCGACGTCATGAACGATTACACGAAGGATGAGTCTAAGGAGAGCAGGAATTTGATGCATTCGCTCTTCACGACTGTCACGAAATACTTCCAGGAGGGCGAGGGAAGCTGCCAGAGAAATGGTGCCCCTGCTCTCCGACAACCGAATTGCGGCGGTAAGCAGTGCAGAGACGTGGGGCTGCTAATCGCTCACTCAATTATTTGTGCGTTTGTTCGGCCTATTAGCTTACATTGACGATCGCCGTCGTGTTGCTTGTGGTTGCAGTGGCTTGCTGGTGTCCTGCTTAGATTCTACGAGATCGTGTAGAAGCGTGTTGTTCCTACGTGACCCATTTTTTAAATCATCATTGTAGGGCGGAGAGAAAGAGAGATGCAAATGAGAGAACGGCAGGGAGAATAATCAGCCTTAAAGCCTCCGGTTCGCTACCCTGCACTAGGGGAAGGGAAAGGGTAAGGCGGAACGAAGAACGGAGTCAAAAAGAAGGGCGTGATACGAAGCACAGGATCTTTATGTTCTTTCTAATAGGTGCACTGCCACACACACAAAAAAATAACGGAAGACACTTTGTCGAAACTGAAGTGTGAAACGGCGGAAGCCTGACACAATTGCCAATGGCGATTTGCTGCGTCGGAAACAGCATGGAGGCACAGAACTCGTTCACTGTTATATGAAATTTTGTTTATTAAATGCCTGCAACGTCGTTTACGCCTATGTCTATCGTTTCCATGTCTTTTGAGTCCATCATTTCAAAGCTGTCATCTGGGAGGAGGTCGGCTTGCAACTCATGGCTGGTGAACTCCTTGTGCCTTAGTGGGTCTACATCCAGTATGGCTGCTTTGCAGCGCCGAACTGTTGCAGTGCCGTTTGTTGATTAGGAGGAGACTCGTCTTCCATAGCAGTGTAGGGGTGTAGTTGGATATCTTCATCATGCACTTCGCTCAATTGACGTCTGCTTGCTCGGCTTGCCGCAGCAAAATGGTGGTCACGGCGCTTCCTAGCTTCAGTTGCCTTGGTTCCCGCAGATGCAGCGAGTCGCTTCAAACGCATTGCCACTCTTGCGTTGGCCCGTCGCGTCCCTGGACTCTGTGGCGTCGGACGTGCCTCGTCGCCCTTGAGCGCCGCTTGCGTTCAGCGGTGGTCACACTTCGCGTGTTGGGAGACACTGGTTTGGCGAGACGAGACATCCTTCCCCCACGATACCGCGAAGTAAACTGCCGCCACAGCACATCCAAGCAGACGGCCATCCCGCGCGTCTCGCAACAGCGACGTCAGGCCCCACAGCGCCCCATCGGGAGGCCAGCTCAAGCGCCTGACGACAGTGACCTGAGGGCGCACCGTTGAACTCACGGCGGCCACGCGTGCCGATGTGATGAGTCATCCCTCGCGGCGCCGAACCACCATGACACCCGCACTTCACGACAGTGACGTCACGCACGCGAGGCAATCAGGAGGCGCACACCTGTGCCTAGCGACAGTGACCTCACGACACAGTGGAGACCAATCAGGAGGCCGGAAAGTTGTGACACTTTCTGCTAACGGCCAATCACCTTGACAATGAGCCATTAAAGGCTTCCTCCTCAAAAGGTCAACAAAGCTTTCTCCTACTTTCGTTGCGATGGCAGTCCATGTCGGCATTCCAAGACGGTGTCTTCTGGAAGTGGGCTATCCTGAATTGCGGGGACGAAAGTGCGCTAATAGAGGCAGCCATATTCTTAATCTGGTTCTGCAGGTTCTATTGACGTGCTGTGTGAGATGTTGGTGTCAGCTGCCAAAAACAAAAGCTAAGCGCTTTTCGATTACCTCGGAACCAGTGTGTCTGACCTACACTGGTCAGGGGACGAATCGGAGATTGTGAATTGATTGTGAATCCCCGAACTCAAGAAATGGTGGCTGAGCCCCCTTGACTACGCGATCCTTAATGATTTTTATGCGAAGCATACTAGCCGCACAACCACGGTCTTCCTTGCTGCGCCGCGCGCGGCCGCGTAGCTACCATATGACGTCATAACAGCTGAAAAGCGGACGCTTAAGCTTCTCCTTCAAGAGTGGAACGCGACAGCGTTCCGGTCGACCCGCCAAGGGGTGTGAGACAATGGGCTACGGCGCAGCGACTACACGCCCCGCATCGGACGCGGTGAGCGTCGAGCAACGCAGCGTTCGGTGCGGCAACGAAATGTGCGCCTGAGCAAGCGACGCACGCCTGAGCCGACGCCGACGACACCGGCTTTTCTGCGACACGAGCTCCTTAAAGCTGTCGCGTTAAAATAAAGGCTAGTATGCTTCGCATCCTGGGCTTAACCTTAGCTGAGCCAGAGCCATTTTTTTTTAATGGAAGCTATCTGTGCCTCTTTCTTCGGCCTGCCGCTGCTGCTCTTGCTGTGGCCTTGCACGCCGCTAACGCCTGCCACGCCGCGACGTAGTTGAGATGCACGCCAACAACGCCGGCAGCGTCGGGACATGATTGAGACGTGGCCATTAACAAAAACATAAAAGGCACATGCTGTTGGTGTTTTGTTTAATGATATTCGTTTACGAGCTATCAGTGTCAAAATTTCGAGGAGTAACTTTGTAAATTATATAAGACAAGGTATGCGCCATGTGGAGAGCCGGCGCAGTTGTGGTTCAGAATGCGTATTCGCCGAGGGAATGAATGAATGAAAAGTTTTATTTTCACAAAGGAGTTATACCGGCGAAGATGGAGCCCTCACTCCAGGGCCCCTGTGGCCTGTGCCATCTTGTTAGCTCTGTCTATCAGCTTGAGCTGTTCTTCAGGCTTCGAGCAGGACAGCACAGCCTCCCACTGCTCCGGTGTTGGTGTTTTGTGTACTGGCGCTACCTTTGGCTTTTGGCGGGCCCATGTAACGTGGTAAAGCCTTGCGTGTTCCCCGCATGGCGGGCATTTATTGTCATATGTTGACGGGTAGATTTTGCTGAGCAGGCTCAGATTTAGATATGTGTTAGGCTGCAGTTGTCTCCAGGCAACCGACTGCTCTCTACTAAGGACTTTGATGGGATGGGGGGTAGATCCTCCTTAGAGCTCTTCGGTGTGCCAAAATTGCTCCATAGCGTCTGGTGACTGTGTCCGGTTCACCGTCGTGGTGCGCCACCCGGTTGGCGTATGCTCCGGCGTTGGTGTCGGCACGCTGCTTTCCTGTCACAGTCTCATGACCTGGTGTCCACGAAATGAAGCATCTCGAAAAGGTGATTTTTCTCGTCTTGAGTATGCGGATGGCCGCAGTGGATTTGCGTCTACTGCTGTACCGTCTGCACGCTTATTGCGAGTCCGTAGGTATTGCTGCAGTGGCCTCTTCGCCCTGGTGGGTGATGGCGAGTGCGATTGCCACTTCCTCAGCCTCGAGGATGTTGTTGCCTTTGATCGAAGCGCAATTGATTTCTCTAAGCTGCTGATCAACAAAGCTGACTACCGCCCCGGGGTGTTCTTTGTATGTGGTCGCCAGTGGCGTAGCAACAGGGGGGGCCGGGGGGCCGTGGGCCCCGGGTGCAAGGGGCCAGTGGAGGGGGGGGGGGTGTCATATACGTCTGAAGGCACCCCTCTTTCCGCCGGCTACACCCTGGGGGGGGGAGGGGGTGACAAAAGACCTATGGGCCCCGGGTGCCAGACGACCTAGCTACGCCACTGGTGGTCGCGGCGACGTATAACGTGTCTTTTTTCTACGCGAAATATCTGTTGTGTGCTTCTGATCTTGCCTTTCTTCGCCAAGGGAAGCCCGCGGCTTCGACACTGAATTTCCTCCATCACGGGCCTTTCAGAGGAAGCTTTAGCTCGGTTTCTCTTACCTAAATGCACGTAAAAGGATTTTCATTTTTCTCAGCAACCACTGCACCAAATTTGACCAGGTTTGCTGCATTAGAGTAAAAAACTCAAAATCTAGCTCGTTTTGTTTCGGACTTCAGATTTAGGTACACATTTCTTATTAAAAATTGACGAATTTGCAAATTTTCAGAAAACGAAACTATCACGTTTAGAACTCTCTAACTCAGCAATGAAAAATGATATGAACATTCTATCAATTGCATCTCATATTACATCCAAAGCGAAAAAAGTTGATTTCTTACAATGAATGTCAAAAAAAATTTTACGTTGTGGAAATACAGCTTTTTCAGAACCCTTGTACACAGGTGACGAATTCACATAAAATACAAAGTGACAACCAGTATTTGGCCGCTTTGCATGATCTAATGGACGCCATTTACAGAACCAAAATATCTGTTCTTGATGTGGAGGTATTTGTGAAATTTGTGCTTCTATATTTTCCAAACTTCCGAATTATTGAAATTTTCATTAACGAAATTCAGGCCCTAAATCGAAGTTCAACTTGAAACAGTCACTAGAATTAAATTGTGTCTCGCAAATGCGACAAATTTCACAAGAATTGGTGCAGTGTTTATCTCAGGAAAGCATTTATCGCTTCGTGAAGGATTTGAATAGGCGGCATCGGAGTCGGCCGCGAGATAAAGCTTCCTATTAATCCTATCGCGTTAGCACATGACAGGAGTGCTACACAAAGGAAGTGTATTTTTCTGCGTCACGAGGCACTTAAAGTTATCGCGTTATTATATGACAGGAGTGTGGCACAAAAGGAAGACGACCCGAGAAGCTCGTGTCAACATTTACGCTGCGCGGCATCTGCACAATGCCAGCGCCTCCTCTTTTTATGTCCTCCTCTGGACCGCGTAACTAGGCGTGATACTTCACAAATGCAGTGCAGGGGCTTTTGCGCTTGTTTTCGTGCTCATCCGCAACAGAAACGGCAGTAGAGGGAGGTAATGAGGAAAATGTTAGCGAGGAAATAGAGAGAGAGAGAGAGGGAGGAGGCATTTGTGTGAACTACAACGCTGCAAGCCAGAATGACACCCAAGCGTGCACTTAGTGCCGACGGGACGAAGGGTCGCATAAAGGGTCGAGTGAAGCAAGAACTACAAACACAAGGGCAGCCGGAAAGGACACATTGCGCATCACATCACGTCTGTCGTCTGCCGTCAGTATGTCACCACCGAATGACGTCAATGAATGCGAACAGTAAACAAAACTTCGCTTACATCGATTCCCATAGGGCGTGTGATCTGCATGCATTTCTTGTTCGTTAATTTTCTGGCATGTGCTCACGACTCGCACAATTGCAGAGAGAACGCTTATAAGGGTAACGCTATCAACAGCCCGCGCTTCGTGACATGTTTGTGAATTAAGGGACGGGGAAGTGCACCAGAGCCAGGCAGGTGATTGTATTGAAGGATGACATCAAGGGATTTCAACAACCTGAAGGATGACATCAAGGATGAATCCAAGGAGAGCATTAAGTTGTGCATTCGCTCTCCACGGCTGCCACGAAGTACTTCCAGGAGGGCGAGGGGAGCTGCCCAGGGAAAGGGTGCATGCTCTACGACAACCGAATTGCAGGGACAGCCAGCATGAAGTGCGGGGACGCGGCACTGCAACTCGCTCACTCGATTGTTTGTGCGTTTGTTCGGGCTTTTACCTCACATTGACGATCATCGTTGTGTTGCTTGTGGTTGCAGTGGCTAGCTGGTACCCTGCTCAGATTCTGCGAGATCCTGTAGAACGGTGTTGTTCCTACGTGAGCGATTTCTTATATCATCCTTGTAGGGCACAGAGAGAGAGAGAGAGATTTGCAAATGAGAGAAAGGCAGAGAGGTTAATCAGACTTAAAGCCTCCGGTTTGCTACCCTGCACTAGGGGAAGGAAAGTGAATGGCGGAAAGAAGAGTGAAGCCAAAAATAAAGGCGTGGAAGTAAAGGACGGGATCATTATTGTCTTTCTAATTGGCCACTGCCACGCAAAAAGGTCAACAAAGCTTTGTCCAGCTTTCAGTGCCGCGGCACTTCATGTCGGTATTCCAAGACTGTGTGTTCTGCAAGTGCACTGTCGTCATTTGTTGGGAAGAAAGTGTGCTAATAGAGGAAACCATATTCCGAATCTGGCTCTACAGGTTGTCTCAACGTGCTGTGTTAGATATCCGTGTCAGGTGCCAAAACAGCAGCTAGGTGCTTTTTGAAGACCTCGAAACCAGTGTCTGACCTAAGCAGGTCAGGGGCCAAATCCGTGATTTTTGTTTGGAAAAGAACGCAGTCGGTCGCTGCAGCTTCACAAAGTGAGCGATCTGCAAAATTTGTGAGAACGGGAGGGAGAGAGCAGCCAATCAGCAAGTGGTGAACTCGCCAGAAGTTTAGATGCCTCGTTTGTCGTCTGCTTGCGGAAGTCTACTTCAAAGCTTCATGCTTCTCCCCTTTTAATGAATGAAATCATTATATGAGCAAACTGATGCGGAGAGCAAAGGAAAGAGCAAACGCGCCGTCTCCCGTAGCGCGAAAGGCCGCGAGGGGATGGGAAGGACGGCAGGCGGGGAGGCGTTGCCCTCCAGGGCAGCAACTGCGCATTTCACGACCAGGCACAAAGGAAAGTGGCGATGGCTAATTCTCCTTAAACTTCGTAAAGTAGCGACACTCTCCTCTTCCGCCTTCACTAATCCTCGTTTCTGCTCTCTTTCACGCTCGATCCAAGGTCGATCGAAATAGGTCGCGAAGCTTAGGGCGAAAAGCGGTTCAGTACAAATCGTCACCGACATCAGCAAGGGTGGTTATGGGAGCAGCGATTGAAGGGCGGCTATGTATTGACGGAACAAACATTCGGAAAGAAAAACGCGTTTTTCAATTCAAGCGAGACGCAGTTATGCTGATTCAACAAAAATAAGATTTCTGGTCTACTTTATATATTGGTGAGGAGTTAAGAAAATGCAAGTTTATTTAATTTTATCATTATTAATCGATACGTTTCTTTTCAGCGCCCATCTTTACAGGGGGCGTTTACGCCACTATCAGTCTCAATGCAATGGAGCTCTGGAAATGTGCAGAATGGCGCGCTCGTAAAGTTCACCTGTTGAAATACGCCCCCCCTAACACATTGTGCTGCTTTTTTTGCTTGTCGACGTTTGTCTGATTTTGATGACGTGGGTAGCTTCATCGCTTCTTAAGCTGTTCAGGTAAAAGTATTGAGTTACGACCGCCAGATAATTGTTTAGTGGTTTTCGTGCGACTGCCCTGGCCGACGGGCTTGGCGTCCGAGGATAGGACCAAGACTCTACTCCTGAAGCTTCAGTCGGCCTCAGAAAAAAGTATGTTCTGTGCAGGGCTGCAATTTTGACAACCGTACGGCTGACCTTTTCCTGCATCGCTTTCCGCTCTGGAATCTCGAAATGCCCATGAAGTCGAATGGCGGGGCGTTTGAATATATAGCTATAAAAGCAGGCCAACAAAACAAATTTTGCGCCTTCAAAAACAAAATATCTTCACTTCTGTTTTTAAGAGATATAACGTCAGATTTTTTTTTCTTCGGCCAGAAGTGTTCCCTCCACATACATATGGCGCTAAGCCCCATGAACCACCGATGAACCGCCATGTATTGAACGTATGGGCTCTTGTGGAAGCTTCGCTACGAGGTGTACCTACGTTGGTACTTCCTCGACCGTGGCGCCGCCAACACCGCTCGAGCGTAGGATGCGAAACAACACAGAATAACAGCGGCACCAACATGCGCTCCTCGCTACTCCGTAGGTTCTTAAGTGAAAACGGTGCTTAAGCACGACTGTAAACAAACGGAGCCGGCGCGAGGGCCCACGTGATGCCATTAGGCCAATAGCGACGCGGTGTCGGTCTCGACCAGAGTGCGCGAGGAGAAGGCGGCATTCGACAGTTTTAGTTTAGCGTTCGCAACTATAGCGTACGCTATACGCTATAATATAGCGTACGCTAAGCAGCGCACGTTTTCTACAGTTTTAGTTGACCGGCGATATCTTCGGATCTCAGAAGCCATATGCTGTCGTTGCGGCTATTTTGCGCCTTTAGCGACAGGTGGCGCTGACGTCTTGAATGTTTCTTTCGTTAGGCTTCGACTCGTTCGAAACGAGAAGCGATCTCGAAAACACCACGAGGTTATCCATAATACTCTGTCGTCAAAGCGGCCTGAGGCTAAGCGAAAGCCGTTTACACAGTCATGTGGTACGAACGAAGTGCATTTTACAAAAACAACGCCACATTCAATTCGAAGCGGGCAGCCGGGACCGCCGCCATGTTTCCCGCAAGCTCCGCAAACCCCGCAAAAACGCTAACGCTAACTCGCTTGCGTTGCGTACGCCCGCTATACCCGCTATTTCGTTTAGCGTTCAGCGCATGCGCAGTGACGACCCGCTATGTTTTAGCATCCGCAATGGAATAGCGTACGCTATACTAAAACTGTCTATTCTTCGAAGCGCGACGCTACTTTTCAAAGTTTAAGGGGCTTTAGCGATGGCGGCTTAGCCTCGCGCGATAATTAAGAACGAAAGCGGGGAGGCTGTGTGGGACGGAGGGGGATGGCAACGACTCCGTCTACAAGTGCGTACTTTGCACGGCCGCGCGCATTTCGGCGCGTCTGGAATGGTCTGCAAATGGCTCGTACCGGTCGGGCGCTGTGTTCTCGCGTCTCTTGCGTTGAAGCCATAGACAGCAGGAAGGTCACTTCGCTCGCTGCTGCTGCAGCGGTTGCTCGCACAGCGCCCAGGGTTTCGCGGCGAGTGTCGGCACTCATTGAGGGTGATGTGTTCATGTTTGCATGAGCGCGCTGGCACCATAGCTGTTAATTCAGTTAGTAAGCGAATGTTTTCGAATTTATACGGCCAGTAAAACTACTATTCCCTCTTCGTATACGTGGGTACCAATTTGCCATAGCAATCGATGCCTCGCCTTTCGCGCGAAACTTCGAGTTCTCTTCTTTTTTTTCCCTCTTACAGCCAAGAGTACCACGTTATTTCAAAGGTGACATTACCTAGCACTAGCTTGAGGCTTGCAGCGAAACAATGCTGCAGTCTATCCCAAATTTGCATACGACAGAGCTCGGCACAGTTATATGCTCCTTTTATGTTTCATTAAAGCAATTTTCTCCTTTTTTGCGATTCGCTTGCTGCGCGCGCTACCGAACCATTTTGCCAGGACCTCAGCTCTGGGAATCCTCGCCTTCAGAGGAGACGTGACTTATGTTCACAGTGGTACGTGAGTTACGATAGCGACAAGACGTGTAGCTTCTTTTCCTTAGTTAACCTGGGCGCGAAACTGGGCTTTCCGGACAGAAATCACAAAAGTGCAAGCGCCTCGATGTTCCGACGCCGCATTCACGAAGCATACACACACAAAAAAAATCCTTCTCGAAGTGATGTTCTTTTCCCTTTTTAAATGGCCGCAGTTATATTCAGCTGAAACACACGATGCAACTTCGTGGCCTATTTATTTCGCTCCGGCTCACGCCACGGCTTTGGTGTAAAGCCGTTCGCTGAGGTAGAAAGACGCAATCGCGGAAACTTCCTGTTTGTGATCACAGCACCTTGCGGTTCTGCAGATTGACGATGTATTCGCACTCGTAAAGTTATGGATGGATGGATGCGAAACTTTAATAAGGTCCTGAGGTACGCGACTCAGCGTAAAGGTATGGTTTTTTTTTTTTTCGCCCCTTGCCTACCAGAACGTGCAGCGCAACGGGAGAACGCTGCCGTCATTCGTGCCAGAAAGGAAAGCCCTTCGCTATTTCACTTCACTGCGCTTTCAAGCAAACCGAGTTTGCAAAATGCCTGCATTAGTCATTTTTATACGTGAGAAGCGTTGTTAACACCACTTGCTAGCACACTTTCGGAAAAAAAAATGCTCCAGAAATGTGGTCAGGTAAGCAAATGCTAGATCGTTTGGTTGTCACGTTGCGGTCCCTCACGTTACGGGAATTTAAGTTCTTGTCATAGTAGCAGCGCCTGGTTCATAAGTTTACGCCTCCTTGTACTACGCGCGTTACCGGACGATGGCCTGTTGTTGCCCAATGAAAATGCTAGTGATTATATAGTCTGGGTCACACGTCATACGAAACTACCCGACCTGTTGAGCCTCATGCCGTGCCAATTAAAAAAATTACACCTATGATGTGTTTCCCCTGCCACTATGGTGATTTATGCCACTGCCTTTTCACTTTAGCAACTGATAAAAGCTATGCTGCTGTCTTGCGCCATATCCTGGTTCCAATACCAACACGTGGGTGAAGTGAAACCATGAAATGGCTTCGTCTTTCCCTTATTCACTGTCTACACAACAAGCAGTCAATGGACAGACAGAGTATTTATACATCCTGGGACTAGAGTCGTACGTTCGTGGAGGCGGAACCACTTCATCAACCGCACGGTAGAAAGCTCTCCCAAGATACACCATAGACACGAGGTTGGGCTTATACTTAAGCTCGGCGTTGGCACGGAGTTGGAGAAAACTAGGAAGTGGAAAGTTCGCGGCAAGTCATCATCAAGCAGAATCGGTGGGTAGCTGAAGGCGATAGAGCAACACGAGTAATGCTGAAGACGCAGGTGAGATTCCCATCGTGTGGCAAATTGCCTTTTCGTGTACTTTCGTTACCCTTTATCGCATCATTTCTGCATTCCAGTTAAACATAGCATTTCTTCTGCCCTATGGTTCATGCTTTATCTGGCTTCCTTATCTATTTTACTTCGTATGGTTGTGACTAACAGAAACTCGAGCCGCTCGGATTCCCTTATCAGTTGTGATACTGGTTGCGGAAATCCCCCACTTGTTGCACAGATACACCTGAATAGACAGAACCGCGTTATCCCTGATAACAGAAAAAAAAAAGAACGCGATAAGAAATGCAGGTGGTTTATCTTTGTGTTCTTCTACGCAGTGTTACACGTGGCGAATTCCCGATGAAACAATGTACTATTTTCACCCCGAAAACGAGTGCTTTGAAGCAGGTGGGGAACCTTCGTAGGAAACTGTAACCCTTTGCCTCAGAGGATTACTCTGATCTCGTCCGTGCTAAGGTTTTCGCTACATTGCCAATACCGGACGTCGAACGAAGGTCCTCCTGAATGATCGCTGCCGCATAGATTGCTTCCAATGCATTGCGTGCTCTGGGATGCCGGCTTAGTTTGTAGTCCGGAGCACGCCTTGGATGCTGGTTGGCTTTCGGTCTTGCAGAAACTGCAGACACGCGCTGTTGTGTAAGAAACCACGAGGCGCTATTCCAGTGTCGCCGTTTTCCTCGAAGCGGGCAGGAGCACGCGAATAAGACCTGCCGCTTGTAATCAGGGAAGCGCGCAGTTTTTGAGGGAGCACAGGCAGCCTTTGTGAGTTTACACTCAGAGTACACAGTAGCTGCGTAAGCGGAAGACGATGATGTAGAGGACTTGGCGATGTGGTCAATAATGTGGCTCAGGTGCCGTGGAGCTTTCGAGCTTGAGTGGTCGCATGATTGGAGATGACGCACTGCACTAAAAGTGGCAAGGATAGATAGATAGATAGATAGATAGATAGATAGATAGATAGATAGATAGATAGATAGATAGATAGATAGATAGATAGATAGATAGATAGATAGATAGATAGATAGATAGATAGATAGATAGATAGATAGATAGATAGATAGATAGATAGATAGATAGAGAGAGAGAGAGAGAGAGAGAGAGAGAGACGATAGATGTTTTATTGCACGAATAGGAAAAGAGATCACGCGGAAGTGCGTGTCCTTAGAAGCTCCTCAGCGCGTTAAAAGAGTTAGGCAGACAAATGGAGACGTAGATGGCAGATAACAATGCAGTAGCACAATGAATTCTACGAGCCATAAGTACGTGCTGATGTGCGCGAGTAGGCGGCCATATGAATGTGTAGAGAGAGCGACAAAACAAGGACAGGAAGGGCAGGGAGGTAAACCAGAAGAGTAGTCGGTTTGCTACCCTACACTGGGGGTGGGGTAAAGGGGATAGTGTGTAGCACGCACAAAAACTATTGGTGAATGAATATGAGCGAGGGTTCACTTATTGCGCCGATCTAGACAGTGCTGTATGCGGCGAAATACTTGGTGCCCGTTTTGTCTATTTCACGCCTTGAGGTAATTGCCCCGAATTTAGGAAAAAATCAAAGCGAGCCGTTACCAAATCATGACGACCCATGTGCTTGAAAAAAAAAAAAAGCTATATCTCAGAATGCTTCCATGTACCGCTCGATGCCTCCACTTCCAACAAACTAATTACCTTAGTCTTAAACATGCCGGACTTCATCAGTCCATCGCACCAAAAAAAATGAAATGAGGAACGGAACTGTTGATGACAGCACAACGGAAGCGTGACATGCAGATGCGTCAGAACAGGAACCTTATTCTGAAAAAAATCAAATCACTATCCCGGCTAATGAAGCGAATGTGAATTGCTGACCTCATTAACTGGTGACTGAGCCCCCTTGACAGCGAGAACCTTAATGAATATCTTTTGTTCGTTCATTTTGTGAGATGTGCTCGGGACCCAGGCTATTACAGAGAGAACTCCTCGAGGGGGAATGCTGTGGACAGTTCGAGCTGAGTGACACGTCTGTCAATTAAGGGAAGAGGAAGTGCACTAGAGCCATGCAGGTAAGTGTAGTCAAGGATGTCATCAAGAAATTTTGATGACATCAAGGATGACATCAAGGAGAGGAGGAAGTGGATGCGTTCGCTCTCCGCGGCTGCCACGAAGTAATTCCGGGTAATCGAGGGAAGCTGCCGAGAGATAGGCTGCGTGCTCTCGGACGACCGAGCTGCGGGGACGGGCGGTATGGAGTAGGGGGAAGTGGGAGTGTGACTCGCTCGCTCGATTGTTCGCGCGTTTGTTCGAGGGCTATTCGCTTACATTGACAATCGTCGTCGTGTTACTTGTGGTTGCCGCTACTCGCTGGTCTCCGGCTCAGGATTCTGTGAGATCGTGCGGAACGATGTTCCTACGTGAGCGATTTCCTAAATCGTCACTTTCGGGAAGAAAGCGTATTAACAGAGGGAGACATATTCTGAATCTGGCTCTGCGGGTTATCGTAGCGTGCTGCGTTCAATGTTGGTGTCCTGCGCTAAAGAGCAGCTAGGGGCTTTTCTAGGGCCTCGAAACGAGTGTCGTGTCACCTACGCAGGTCAGGGCTCGAATGGAGATCTTTGTGTGGAAAAGAACGCGTTCAGTGGCTGCAACATCACTAAGTGGGCGGTCTGCAAAGTTTCTGAGAACGGGAGGGAGAGAGCAGCCACACGGCTAGCGGTGAACTTGCCGAAAGTTTACGTGCCTCGTTTGTCGTCTGCTTGGGCAATATACTACATTAATGAATGTTTCTCACCTTTTAACGAATGAAATTTTTATATAAAAATTCTTATATAAAAAACAAGAACATGACGAGATCCAAGGCCGTTTGCATCCTACAGTGACCCCCAGCTTGAGGTAAATTTAAAAGTTGCGCAGGATCCATTAGGACGTTTGGGAGAGAGAGAGAGAGAGAGAGAGAGAGAATGAAGAGGAAAGGCAGGGAGATTAACCAGATATGAGTCTCCAGTCTGCTACCCTACACTGGGGATAGGGGATAGGGGTTACAAAGATCACAGAGAGGAAAACGCTAAAAAAAAGAAAAGAAAAAAAAACACGCACACATGGAGACACACACACAAAAGGCGTTCCAGTTAAACTCGTTCACACAGGCCGGTTGATCACAATCGCAGGCTTTCTAAAATGTATAACTGCAAAATTTCTTGCTCACTTCTGCTTTTTTTTTTCATGATCAGCTCTTAGTTAAAGAGCTTAGCCACAAACATGTGCCTGGCCCAAGTGCCTCATCTAATCGCTGGGAGCCTGAAATCTGAACTGCGTTACGCCACCCGGCGCTGGTGTTGGCCCTCTTCTATGGTTACCTACACAGGACTCTCGCAGTGCTGTTGAAGCCGAGGGTTGTGTCAAAGAGCGGGGAGAGAGGTAGAGTTGGTGCGTGAATGTGTGTTTGTATGTGTTTGCATACAGTGTAGTCCTCCATAACGCAAGCAACAAAATTCCAATAAAGAAAGGCGTCAGGCAGGGAGATACGATATCTCCAATGTTATTCACAGCGTGTTTACAGGAGGTATTCAGAGACCTGGATTGGGAAGAATTGGGAATAGAAGTTAATGGAGAATACCTTAGTAACTTGCGATTCGCTGATGATATTGCCTTGCTTAGTAACTCAGGGGACCAATTGCAATGCATGCTCACTGACCTGGAGAGGCAAAGCGGAAGAGTGGGTCAAAAAATTAATCTGCAGAAAACTAAAGTAATGCTTAACAGTCTCGGAAGAGAACAGCAATTTACAATAGGCAGCGAGACACTGGAAGTCGTAATGAATTGTCTACTTAGTCTACTACGTATACGTCTACTTAGGGCAGGTAGTGACGGCGGATCCGGATCATGAGAAGAAAATAATCAGAAGAATAAGAATGGGCTGGCGTGCGTTTGGCAGGCATTCTCAGATCATGAACAGCAGGTTGCCATTATCCCTCAAGAGAAAAGTATATAATAGCTGTGTCTTACCAGTACTCACCTACGGGGCAGAAACCTGGAGGCTTACGAAAAGGGTTCTACTCAAATTGAGGACGACACAACGAGCTATGGAAAGAAGAATGATAGGTGTAACGTTAAGGGATAAAAAAAGAGCAGATTGGGTGAGGGAACAAACGCGAGTTAATGACATCTTAGTTGAAATCAAGAAAAAGAAATGGGCATGGGCAGGACATGTAATGAGGAGGGAAGATAACCGATGGTCATTAAGGGTTACGGAATGGATTCCAAGGGAAGGGAAGCGTAGCAGAGGGCGGCAGAAAGTTAGGCGGGCGGATGAGATTAAGAAGTTTGCAGGGACGGAATGGCCACAATTAGTACATGACCGGGGTTCTTGGAGAAGTATGGGAGAGGCCTTTGCCCTGCAGTGGGCGTAACTAGACTGATGATAATGATGATGTGTTTGCATGTGCACGAGCGTGTTCATGTGTGTGTGCTCGCGTGCGTGCCTGCGTATGTGCGTGCGTGCGTGCATATGTTTGTGAACGTGTGTGTGTGTGCCTGCGTGCCTGCACTGAGTAAGGAGGGTGGTAGGTAAGCAGAGATACGATCAAATAGTGCTGAAAAGCAGCGGAGGTTATAAACGGACGATGCGAAAAATGAGGTCGGTTCTTGAAGCGGAATCGCATTTAATTAGTAAAATGATGGCTGAGATCCCGTGAACAAGCGCTGCAGATGTTCCATAGAGTTGGTCTGGTGTGTTCTATTCCGGAAATGAAATCCGTACAGGTCTTCAAATGCGGTTAGTTTCTTTTCGGAAATGAAGTCAGACGCTTTGAACAAACTGATTACGGAGTGCGTGTGAACGAGCCTTTCAGATTTTACTGAGATTTTACATCAACATGCTTTTTCTGACGTCGTGCAATGAAACACACTATGTCGCATGGATCACATTTCGGAACATGGACGTTTGAAGATGTTCCCAAAAGTGGTAATAACTGGTAATAAATGGTAAAAAATAAATAAACACAATTCAGGCAAGACCATTTTCTATTAGCGCGATGCTTCAAATGTTCCCATCTCCTGCTTCACTGGGAGCGCCGTTAATATATTTTACATTTTATAATAAAGGCATCGCTAATATACTAATATAATATACCAGCCCTCGGCATCGATGACTTGTAAGTAATGATTAAGAAAAAATAAAACAACAATTACGATAATCCCCAATGCAAAATTTGAGCGCCGCCACGTGCGGGTTCTCATTTCGCGATATATTGTGTGACACGCACAATCTGTCTCCTGCGGCACGTTGCAAAGGGAGCGAAGTGCGGCGCCACTGCCTCGATAATCAGGAGATCAAGATAGGCAGCGCGTCGGTGGCACATGGGCGCGATTCACAGCAGCCGCCGCAGACAATCCTCCCAGAGGACGCGAGCTACGCCGGCGCGATCTCGTTGCCACCGTCGCCGCACTACGCTTTTCCTCTCACCCCTTCGCCACACCCTCCTCCTCAGCTGCCCGCTTCATGGTTCCGTTGCCCCTCTTCCGCCGCTTTCCTCCTCGCGTCTGTCATCCTCCTCTACGCTTCGTGTTGGCTTTCATCTTTAGCTGAGCTCCTTCGCTCGGTTACGAGAAACAACCGCGACGTTCGTCGCAGCAACGGGCGCCTAATAGCTGCGCTCTAAAAAAAAGAAAGCCGCTTTTTCGCTCACAAGGTGAAGCATTGATTGCGATTTCAAATTAGTGTACAGCTATAAGAAGTAAGGATAGAAGTTTCATCGGTCGTGCAAACTTGGAAACATTCGCCTACTAACTCAATTAACAAGCATATGTTAAAACGCGAACAAGGAAACATGAACACATCATACTCCAACAGCGCGGACACTTGCTGTCAGAACGGTGGTGTGAGCATGCGCGGCAGCAGGAGCGAGTGAAGTGACCTTCGTGCTGCCCTTCGCTTAAAAGCGAGAGTGGCGAGAAGTCAGCGCGCACAATAGTACGAGCCGTCTGCAGATCCCTTTCAAGATACGGCGCGTGAAGTCGCCCCTCCCCCCCCCCCCCCTTCCCTCCGGCGCTGCCTCCCCGCTTTCCTCGATATATGGGGTGCGTGATTGAGCCACGATCGTCAGTTTCACTTACGCCCAGTCGCGAAATGCACAGTTGCTGCCGGAGCACAAAGCTCCCCCCCTCCCTCCCAACCAATCACGAACTTTCGCGCGACGGAAGGCGGCGCGTTTGCCCTCCACTTTCTTCTTTCGCGCGCGCCAGATTGAACAGCTATCGTTGGGTATACCCTCGTGTGCTTTCGATCGCACATACAGCATGCGAAGCGTGGCGACAGTGAAGTGAACAATGCGTCTGAAGTGCCCATTTATTTGCTACTACAATACGAAATCTTAGAGTATAACTAGTCTACTGCGCATGGCTCTGAAAACATCCGGTGACCAAGTAGAGAGGCGGTTGCATCTACGTTTAAGTCCCAGAAGCTACCTGTTGAAGAAAACGGCATTAGTAATTACGCCACGTTACTTTGGAAAGATAACTATTCCTGCAGAAGTACAAACGAAACTGCCTACATCTCCGCAGAGCGAGAGATTTTGAGAACCATCAAAATTGAAGTGGCTATTCGTTCTTGTGTGTTTGTCTCTATTTTATTTTAACAGTCGAAGCAGTACATTAAAATAGGTTTTTATGCTAAGCATATTACGAGAGCTGAACCCAGCTCCTCAGGCGCGGTGGTGTCGCCTTCAATACCACGTGACACCGTGACGTCACGACAGAGGAGAAACGGGGCTCCAACTCGCGCCGTCGCTCGCGGCGTCGCGGCGGTATATAAGCAGCTACGCTTGCCTCTGCTAGACACTCACGAGGTGAGATGCCTCCTGGAGACTGAGCTGCTCGTTGGAATGAGAAGCGAAGGTTGCGGCGTGCTACAGAGACTGATTTTCTAGGTGGCTTTGGCTCAACTCTTGCAAGATGGGCTGGGTGGGAATCGAACCAGGGTCTCCGGAGTGTGAGACGGAGACGCTACCACTGAGCCACGAGTACGATGCTTCAAAGCGGTACAAAAGCGCCTTTAGTGAATGCGGTGTTGCCTTAGAAACGAACTGTTTCTAAGGGTCAGGCGTGCGTCGCTTGCTCAGGCGCACATTTCGTTGCCGCGCCGAACGCTGCGTTGCTCGACGCTCACCGCGTCCAATGCGGGGCGCGTAGTCACTGCGCCGTAGCCTATTGTCTTACACCCCTTGGCGGGTCGACGGGAGCGCTGTCGCGTTCCACTCTTGAAGGCGAAGCAGAGTAACGCATGAGTTGTTTCTTCGTCTAGCCGAACCAAATTTAGCCAAGCAACAGCAGTTCACCAGGCTGAACAGTGGTTCAACAACTAAAATAAAGGCTAGCATGCTTCGCATCCTGGGCTTAACCTTAGCTAAGCCACAGCCATTTTTAACAACCTGCTCCTGACTTTCTTTGTAGTCGTTCCGTTTCTAGAGGGGCAGGTGATATTACAATGAGATTGTGATGAAATACGACGTAAGCCCATTTCCTGTTTCTTTAAAACGTTCCAATTAGGCTTAAATACAGGTCTGAAAAAAATGCTATTATTTGATGCCTTTGGAGTTGAAGTCCAGTACAGAAATACAAACTCAGAGTGGCTAAACTTTCAGTTTTGAGTGTAATAGAAAAAGCGGAAGTTTCGTTGTTCCCAGAGTACCTGACAAGTGTGTCTTAAGCGTGGCAGTTTCTGAAAATGAGAAAGAAAAATCAATTTTTCATCGCAATTACGTAGCTGTCGAATGTCTTAACGTTTTGAAATAAATATGTCACCGCAGTTTAATTATGCGGAAGAAAGGAACTTCGCCAATTCGGAATAAGTTAGAGTAATAGGTCTGTTTTTTTCCGTGACAAACGCAGCGGACGTTTCTTGCTTGGATGAGAGCACCGCGTCAGAGATTGTGGGAGTTTCTCAAAAGTAATCAATAGCACTCATGCATATTTTGCATTTCCAGAGATGTCAAGTATGCTCGCTTTGGAAATCTAAAAGCTAACGTAGGCTAGGCTACCAGAAAAAAAGACTGTTGGGTTGTTGAATGGGTCCATACGAGGCAAAAGTATATTCTGTGCAATAAGTAGAAGATGAAAGCGAAAAGTTACTTTAGAAATATGGACACAGAAGAGCTGAGAAAAATAAAATAGTTGATGCGTGTCGTACAATAAAAAAATGAAATATTACGATTAGTCTACCTCGTAATAAAGGAAAGGATTATTTTATTAACTGTGCGTAACATGCCGGCACCTCCAAGTGGACCCGGCTGCTCCTGTGGTAGTGGGAGAAAACTGAGGTACTGGGGGAACTGCAGGACAGGCTCCGGCCAGGCAGATACTTAGAGGATAATATTTTTCTCAGTGCATAGGGATTTCTGTAGCTCAGAATAGACCTTTAACGACGGAATTTCTAAAGTAGCCTGTGACAACTTAGACAGGGAATTGTTATGGGATATTCTTAAATACGAATGTATACAGTACGATTTCATGCAGCTACTGACGGAGACATATAGACACAACCGAGTACAAGCAGTATGCGAAGGTTGAAAAGGTTGTGATGGGATGCGAACTTTCCAAGGACTGAAGCAAGGATGTCCTCTGTCCCTATTGTTGTTCACGATTTATGTTAAGGGCATAGAAAGACGACTGGTGAACAGAGAATTAGGGTTTGATTGATCCTGCATGTGCAATGGGGAAATGCTGCAACAGAAGCTCCCTGGACTGATGTATGCGGACGACATAGTGCTGCTAGCGGACAATATATGAGATTTGCAGACACTCGCACAGATCTGCGACAACACACATATTATATATATATATATATATATATATATATATATATATATATATATATAAACGAGAAGAAAGGGGGTTAACCGAGGGACCCGATATTTATTAGTCATATAATGAGAAGCCAACAAACACTGACACCAAGTACAACATAGGGGACATTGCATGTGCTTAATAAATGAAATAATGATAAATAAATGGAAATTAAAGTGGATGAAAAAACAACTTGCCGCAGGTGGGAACCGAACCCACAACCTTCGCATGTCGCGTGCGATGCTCTACCAATTGAGCTACCGCGGCGGCGTTTCCCCATCCACTTTCTTGGGTATTTATGTGTACTAGTAGTACTAGTTGTGTACTAGTTCTACTAGTACACATAAATACCCAAGAAAGTGGATGGGGAAACGCCGCCGCGGTAGCTCAATTGGTAGAGCATCGCACGCGACATGCGAAGGTTGTGGGTTCGGTTCCCACCTGCGGCAAGTTGTTTTTTCATACACTTTAATTTCCATTTATTTATCAATATTTCATTTATTAAGCACATGCAATGTCCCCTATGTTGTACTTGGTGTCAGTGTTTGTTGGCTTCTCATTATATGACTAATATATATATATATATATATATATATATATATATATATATATATATATATATATATATATATATATATATATATATATATATATATATATATATGTGTGTGTGTGTGTGTGTGTGTGTGTGTATATATATATATATGTATATATGTATATACGCAGGAAAGAGACGACGAACTTTTTCGAAGACTTCTTTTACTTAACGTTTTCGGCTGTTGGACCAGCCTTCTTCAGAGTACAGTAACGCATGTACAACACATACACAGCTTTAAAGGCGCCGTATCACGAGCTGATGGCGCGCTATCTACACTGACTAGACCATACCCTGTGCATCATAAATCATTATCTTTGCCCATTTTAAATGATTATATACATAGGTAAATATATATAGGTAAATATAGTCTTCAATACAGTCGTGTCATCGTGGAGTAATTTTTAATTAGCGAAAGCGACGGAGCGAATCTAGGAAAGATGGCGCATAATGTTGGGCGCCCAGTTTGGGGATAGCCAAGCAGAAGCAATTCGGAAGATCTCAACTGCGTTTGTAGGCGACGGTATGGTCATGAAGCAGATTAAAATGGGCTACAACGACTTCAAGGAAGGCCGAACATCTGTGGCAAGTGAGCTGTGCCATGGGAGTCCTTCAAGAAGCAACAATGATGTGATTGCGATAATTATGCGAGCACCATGTAGCAACAAAGATGCTGAGTATCTTTTTCCAGACGACTTGAGTGCTCAGCGGGCGCCAGCAAAATTTACAAAGAGTTTTGACAAGGTAATCTGAAGACCCGGCAACTGAACCAATAGGGTGCCCCTCTTCGTGCTTCTCAAGTTATTCCGTCCATTATTTGGCACGGCGTGGTATTTAAGTGTTTGTTCAAGTTCTCTACCTTCTGGACATGAGCCCACGCTAGTTTTCAATGTTCACAGAAATTGAAAAGCATCTGAATCGAACGCGCCTTTGAACCTGAGGGGATATCAGGGGCAACGCCAGAGTAGCCTTAGCAGCACTTAAGAGGGGGCTCCAATGCTGTTTCTAGGAACGTGAAGAGCCTGCTGCTCGAGCTTTGTAAGTAGGGGCGAACTAATTTGAAGGAGATTAGGACGTCCAAAATGGCAGTCTAGGCTTCTGTCCTTTTCTGGGAGTGTGATCCGATACCTTTCAGACAGGCCACGTATGCATAAAACCTACGCAAGTTATGTCACATATACGTATAACATAATGTGCATACATAACATGCACCTACGCTGCACGTGTACAACATACACTTTCCTATATAACATATTAAGCAACACAGGATAACAAAGAAATTTAGGGGAGAAGAGTGCGAAGAAAATAGCTCTGCCAGATTACGCGCATAAAGAATAAAACAGTTGTACGAACAATATTTTTAGAACATTACTCCGCGGTGTTTGCAGATCCGCTAACAGAGATAGACTAGAGCACTGTCCTCAAGAAATTTTAATTCGTTACCAGTATAAATTGATTCAGAATTTTTTTATGCGTGCATTTAATTTACGCAATAGCAGAAATGGTGACTCAGCTCTTTTTGTGCATTTCGTTCGCATGCAGTTCCGGTCCAAGAGGAGTGCAACGAGACAAGCACGCCTCGCGCCTCGCCATCAGAAGTGGATGAGTCAGCAACTGGCCACATGACAAACGAGCCCTACGAAATGGTTCTGCTTGCTACGCCATCGGATGTCACGGAGTTCAACATCAGCGACCATGACGTCATCGTACGTGACGGCGAAGGGTGGCCTGAGGAGTTGGAGGAGGAATTTTCCGAGAACTTCCAGAGAGCTGTCACTGTACTCGGATACCTGTACACATTTTTCATCCCGCTGCTCATTGTCCTGGGCCTCATTGGAAACGGGCTGTCCTTCGTCACATTCCTGTTCACGCGACTCAAGGTCCGGGCGTCAAGCTTTTACCTGGGGACGCTGGCACTCTCAGACTTCGGCTACCTTTTTCTCATGGCGTTCGTCTGGCTCGACAAGCAAGGAGTAAAAGTACGTGGATGCACAAACTTGCCGTCTGTTTTCGAGGCGATAGCACTATGCGGTACACTCATCTATCTTCGCTGTTCGTGTCGTCACAAAGGGGCCGATCCGGGAGGTGCCGTAATCAATGGCGTGGTTGGGCTGAACCTGTTAACAACCTCACAATGCTGCCCCTGACCTGCGGCCTGAACACGGGCGAGTTTGTGTAGTAACGAGTGGCTCACTTTCTAGCTGTAAAATATGATGAGTTAAAAGCTTTCGAGCCTAGTCGTACGAATAAGCGTACCCTTTTATCCATCCGCAGTCTGCATTGATTTAGAAAAAAAAAAAGGCACACAGTCAATTAAATGCCGATGCGACTTCAATGGAAAGGGAAACCAATCTTACTGTTGCGACCAAGATCCCAAGTTGAATTTCTGGTCACCCTAGCCGCATTTCGACACGGCGAAACGCAAATTCACAGATATAGTAAGATTCCGGCACTCGTTCCGAATATATTGTTTAAATATGAAGCTGGAACCACTTAATATGTACCGTCTCAAAGTTCCGAAGATGAAGCGCGCAAGCTAATAAGAAAGCAATGATTTCATGGAAACCACAAAAACTTGCTCACTATATGAGATAATTTCTAGCAGACTTCTTCGTACTTCATTACGACTTATATGTGCCGCGATAAACAGCCTTATTACAGTGGCCACAAATGGCTAGAATGCATCTACGTGTACCGGTCTGCAATGCGATAGCTTTTATTCCCTTCCGAGGCAACCGATATCCAATAAAAATTTTCTGCAGTACCCATTATCAGTTGATGAGCGTCTGAACGCTCACAATCATAAAATCACCCTTATCAATATCATCAGTATTATTGTCATCATTACGGGAATTGTTGTCGTCATCGTCATCATCATGAGTGCTGTCATCATCGGTGATCCTCATGATTATCATCTTCGCGGCTACCATGAAATCATCACTAGAGGTATCATTCTCACTCTAAAATCACATCATAATTGTTGTTATCATCATTATGATCACGGTAATCACAGTGGATCACCGACACATGTTGCGACACACGAAATGCGTGCGCTTCGCACAGCGTTGTGACGCGGTCGATGGGATCGTGGCATCGCTTAGCGGCTAGAAACGGTGGAGGGGTAGGGGCAGCCTCATAATTCTCTCGCATTTAAAACGGTGGTGCAGTTTTCTTTTTTGGTCTTTCGGGCTTCTCAAATCGGGGCTCTTAGGCGCAGATGTCAACGTCATTACGGCCGTATCTGTGCAGAACCAACCACGCCGCTACTCGCTGCAATGAATATCGTTTCAGCAGTGCTTTGAGAAACGGACATTCTCCACCGTACTCCACACCATGCACCGTGAAGTCAGCTCTCTTTATCTCCAGTGCACGGCGAATGACCAGTGCCATTTTCAGGACGCTTCCATCGATGCTCTCAGCGGACACCACGCCCAGGTCGGCTCTTCTCAGAGTAATAGAAGACAAACTTTTCCTAACGGCCCCACTGGGAATACTATAGGATCCGATTCTAGCTAGAAGCCTGGCTCGATAGAAAATTGCAATGGACCTTCACACACCGTTTGCCTGAATTATAGTGCAACACACTTAACCTCGTTGATGCAACCTCTTAGAGCCGTCGTTGTGTTTATGTGTACGTTCCGAAGTTAACTGCAGTTTACATTGACGAAAACAACGCTGGCTCAGTACAAGAGTATCTAAATCAGAGTGCGCGTGCCGAAATGGTTGTGCGTGGATCACGAAATAATTGTTATATCTTAACGGAAAAATAACGGAGGTAGTAGCAATGCGACGTTCAATACAATTAATCAGGAGGACACGTGTATGGCGAAGGACGAGTGCGCTTAAGCCCAATATAGTCGCTTGTACTCTCAAGACGCTGGTTGAAGCAATCGACATGATTAGACAACATTCATTAAAAACTTTCGGGTTTCCTGAACAGGAGCCGTTGGGTATAGTACGGTCCAACTCCAAATGTAGCTTTGAGCCGCACGTGCAGATTGCATAGCGCTACGCGAACCCGTAATAATGACGTTTCCGAAGCTCTTCGTTTACCTCCGGAAGCATTATACGGCTTACGGGATAAGTCATTCCGTTAGCTAACCAAATTACAGAAGCACTCAGTTAAACAAAGTAGGAAAATAACAGGACATGGGCAGTCTTCCATATACAAACACTACTCTTGCATCGAATAGACTCGTAAGTATTGCATGATTATTAGTGGCGCGAGCATCGAGTGACACTCTTGTTTCTTTCGTAGCACTTCCGGTTATAGCCGGCGCCAGGAGTGACAAGGATCACCCTTGGTGATCTTCGATTATGTACAGTTATTAAAGTTGCCAAACCAGGCATGACAGATGACCTGACAGATAGACTCGTAAGTATTGCATGATTATTAGTGGCGCGAGCATCGAGTGACACTCTTGTTTCTTTCGTAGCACTTCCGGTTATAGCCGGCGCCAGGAGTGACAAGGATCACCCTTGGTGATCTTCGATTATGTACAGTTATTAAAGTTGCCAAACCAGGCATGACAGATGACCTGACAGATAGACTCGTAAGTATTGCATGATTATTAGTGGCGCGAGCATCGAGTGACACTCTTGTTTCTTTCGTAGCACTTCCGGTTCACCTCTTGAGACCACAGGGGAGAAATTCAACATAAATAAGAAAAACAGAAAAAAGTAGTATAGTATAAGATTCATGGTTTTCATTATATGTATGATATCAGAGGGTAGGTTTAGTTAGAAGTTGAGTTACTGAAGTGTCTGGAATAATTAGAATTAATTAGAAATCACTCATTACCGCACGCCAAAGCCCCGAATCGTAGAATTTAGAGACCCGCAACCTGAGCACGACACTGGCGAAATTCCTGGATACGCGGAAGTAATTACGTCACTAACGATATCATACACACGAAGGTGGAACGATATTTAACCGGCTAATTAGGTGATAACAGTTGCCTGGCATAGACTGAACATCTGCCCAGCAGAGCGGATGTGTCGTCACTTCCTCATGCCTGGCTTGTCCTCTCTCGGCGCGCTGTCTCGCTTGCTCTGTACAGCTGCGCGCGTACTCGTTGCATGCTCTGATGTCAGCACCGGAGAGGGCTCGTAAGGTGCGTTTCGTGCGCCGCTCGCTAGGAGGCTACGGCCCACAAGGTGGTGCGCGCTGTGCTTCCTCCTCGCCCCTCGCCCACATGTCGTGCCAGGGGAAAGACGTTCGCTCACTTAACCTAACGAGCACCAACGCCGAGGTGCGAGGGCCACTGAGAGACACCTAAGTCAAAGATTAGGGTCGCCTATAATTTTTTCCTACGAAAGCAGCAGGAATTTGGTGCTACTAGAGAATCCTCGCATTCATCACTAACATTTCGTGCGCTCTGTATTTCTTACGATGAACCGGAACACCGGCCTGAAAACTCGGTGCTTGAACGCATGCGGCAGATACGACACGCAGTTTTAATTTTGGCACTTCTGCAGAGCTAATGTGGATCAATGGTACCGTGTTACCGAGGTCATCTGTCATGCCTCGTTTGGTAACTTTAATAACTGTACCTCATCGAAGATCACCAATGGTGATCCTTGTCACTCCTGGCGCCGGCGATAGCCTAACGTCACCTAGTGTTACTTCCTCGTATACTGCTGCTGAAAAAGTTCTTAACGCGATAGCGTTAAGGGCCCCATGTCGCAAAAAGATCTGCTGTATTCGCAGTTCTTAAAAAGTTTATTTCAACAAAAGACGATACGAACCCTAATTCACAATGATGGAACTATTCCACCAGGATGATAACATATACAAAGTACGAAGCATTGCATACAAGCACCCATTCAAAGAAGTGTCCGAGTCAACACTCACTAACATAAAACCACACAGATTAACATATAACCACATGGTTTGAATTGGGCGTGTTGGTGCCCTCTCCCTACATATCAGAGTAAATCCGGCATCCGAGTAAAATATAGATTTAATCGCAGCCTAGACACATGCTCTTCAACCGAAATCTAGAGTTGATACTTCTCCATACACTCATCACATTCCGGTTAAACATTTCACACCATGTGTTGAAGTCGCCAGAAAAGTTTATTTATTCTAATATCCCGTGCTAAGAAATATTCAGAGGGCGGCTGCATATATTCAAAAAGATGGCAGTGCCTAAAATGAAACAGATGGAGGGAAGACGACATGTCTCTATTTCCGGGTCAAGCGAGCACCTCAAGAAGTCAGCGCGTTTCTAATTAGGTGGAACCTCGCCATCGGTCGGCCACGGAATACGGGTCGCCAAAATCTTGCGGTTTGAATGGAGACGCCCAACGCGTGTGTACCGAGGTCTTCTAAACGTGCGAGTTCAGCGCCCATCTTCTCTCGGTCCGCGTCTTCCTTTGCGCTGCCACCTTTTGAACCACACAGATCCACGGAAACAAAGAGTTACACAAAAAAAATTACCGACGATTACGTTTCTTCCTAATGCGAAATTTGAGCGCAGCAAATAAGCTGTTTCCCCTTTTCGATAGATTGAGGCAAAGAAATCGAGCAACACATGTATGCGCTATCACAGAATTTTTTTTATTTTTCACACGTATTCCTTTAACAAAGACTCCACTAACAGTTCTTGACAGTCATGAAGGAAGCTTTGTGGTCGGAGAAATAGACTGATATATGTTCGACTTGGTACACCAATGCTTGATTCTCAAAGACGAGATCTATACAAGTGCCTCGCGAGGTTGTCACAGCCGTGGGACGCGTTACGAGCGAGAGGAACGGGATGTTCTCCCGCATAAGTGTTAGGAAATTGCTGTTTGTCTTTATGTCAACATTAAAGTCCCCCACTACTAACATCGGTGTGGATCGATGGACGGTTAATGCGAGTTGCAGGAAGTGCACGACGTCTTTCGTGAGTGTGGTAGCGGACTCACGAAAGCGGTATCAGTCGGTCGCTGCTAGCGCTGGGGGGATGAAAGGGGGGCGGAGCTGGTTACGAGGCCGACGACAACGCCGACGCGAAACCCAGGAACGGACGCCAAAGAGCCATTTGTGTAGCCAGCCCTCCTCCACAGTCTCTCCTCCTCCCTTCCATCATCCTCCCTCGCCCGGAGAGCCGACAGCGCGCATGCGCGGCGGCGGAGCAGATTCGTCGGCGAGCTGGTTACGAGGCCGACGACAACGCCGACGACGACGCCGACGACGACGCGAAACCCAGGAACGGACGCCAAAGAGCCATTTGTGTAGCCAGCCCTCCTCCACAGTCTCTCCTCCTCCCTTCCATCATCCTCCCTCGCCCGGAGAGCCGACAGCGCGCATGCGCGGCGGCGGAGCAGCAGATTCGTCGGCGAGCTGGTTACGAGGCCGACGACAACGCCGACGACAACGACGACGACAACGCCGACGACGACGACGACGCGAAACCCAGGAACGGACGCCAAAGAGCTGCGCTCTAAAAATGGCTGTGGCTTAAGTAAGGTTAAGCCCAGGATGCGAAGCATACTAGCTTTTATTTTAGTTGTTGAACCACTGTTTAGCTTGGTGAACTGCTGTTGCTTGGCTATATTTGGTTCGGCTAGACGAAGAAACAACTCATGCGTTACTCTGCTTCGCCTTGGACGCCCTGTATTGGACGCGGTGAGCGTCGAGCAACGCAGCGTTCGGCGCGGCAACGAAATGTGCGCCTGAGCAAGCGACGCACGCCTGAGCCTTAGAAACAGCTCGTTTCTAAGGCAACACCGCATTCACTAGAGGCGCTTTTGTACCGCTTTGAAGCATCGTACTCGTGGCTCAGTGGTAGCGTCTCCGTCTCACACTCCGGAGACCCTGGTTCGATTCCCACCCAGCCCATCTTGCAAGAGTTGAGCCAAAGCCACTTCTCCTCTGTCGTGACGTCACGGTGTCACGTGGTATTCAAGGCGACACCGCCGCGCCTGAGGAGCTGGGTTGAGCTCTCGTAATATGCTTCGCATAAAAACTAGTTGTCACATTATATAAAATCATGTTGTATATATACAGTGTAAACAAGCTAGGCGATCCGCGGCACCAGATTGCCTGGCTAGAGGCTGATGCGTGGGCAAGGTTTACTTCTCGTGGGACCTCCATTTCTACGTCAAGTCCATCCAGGCTGGGCGAGAGTCGAACGCTACTGTAAGCTCCGAGGCTGAAGCTGTTTTCCGACGAAGACAATGTCGGTAGCGTTTCGGCTGCGGGATCAATGTCATCGCTGCCAATTTCGGCAGCTAAGGGCTCATACAGATGCAACGGCACAGTGGCTATTGCAGAAGAGCCGCGAATGGGATGCGGCGTACTAAGCGACGCGATTGAGGCGGGTGAAGTCACAGCAGGTTTTTTGGTGTTATCGAGTGTAGAAATAGTTGGGTCACGTGTTTTCGCCATGTCTAAGACATTGGTGCGCTCAGGAGGAGTGATGGTAGCAGCCAAATTGGAGACGCTTACGGCCACAATATGCGTGGCCTTTGCTGCTTGGGAGACCAGCGAACATGGCGTGTTGCGGTTGGCCACGTCATCAATAGCATGGTCTTCATTACGGTGCAAGAGGCCAGCGAACAGGGCGTGGTGTGATTTCTTGCTTGTTTGTCTTCGAGAGTGGCTCATACCTTCTACGTGGAATTGGCCATGAATCGAGTGATTTACGAAAAATATATCAGTCTTTAGTCTTAAAAGAATGAGGAACAGATTTAACGTATTATTTCGATGGATTTCATCCCACGTAGGAATTGAAGGAAATGAAAAAGCGGACACTCTTGCACGCCTGGCACTGGCATGTGTCCCAAAAGTAAGAGTGCCAAAGATTTTCCAGAACCCCAAGAATGCAATCCGCATTCCACGTAGGGCTATCCACCACACACCACACTCAGCCTGTGTGACCCATGGACTTATCTGGAAAATAGCAACGCTGTTGTACCGCATCCGAACCGACTCCGCCTACTCCCCGACTTGGTTATTTAACACTACACGATGTGATTCCCCGTTCTTTCCTTTCTCTGGGGATATCGCCTACACTGCACATTTCATCTTTATATGGCCGCAATTCGACACAGAAAGGAAAGCGATGGTCGACAGCTTGCAATAGAATGGTCTTTCGCATAGGACCTTTGAAGACATTGTTTTTTCCGGGTGCCTACGGCAATCAGGAAGAGGGCGCAACCACTGCTGATTGCCTTCATGTGAGCCACAGGGCTCTTCGACGCCTGCTGACACACACAGTGACACTCATAGGAGACTCAGGCGGAAGAACTGCTGGCTATGTATGCCAACCCAACCCCACCTGCTGCAGCACCATCATGGCCACCGTCTTAAAAGAAGCACTATTGAGAAATTTGGAACAGTTGAATAGATTAAATTTATATAAAACTTAAGTATTTAGCACAGAAATCGTCCTGATTCAATTATATATATATATATATATATATATATATATATATATATATATATGCCTCAACAGCTGCTTTAACAACCCTATGATAATGGTTTAGAGAAGAGGCTCTGAAAGACAGAATGTCGGGAATTGTATTCTATCTGGCACCTTAAAATTTTCCTTCGAAAGTACGCTTTCTTAAGGATAGCACACTGTGACATGGCAGGAAGAAGTGTTCATGGTTTCATCCTCCTCACGCTATGAGCACAAAGAGGAGGAAGCCAGACCAGATTCCAGACAAGACATCGGAATTTGGTAAACAGAACTTAATTATTTCTATTTCGGCAGATATTTCTACTCTAGGGGTATAGGATTTGACGGAAATCAGTTAAACTTGTTAATTATAGGTTCCAAGAGTCTTGCATGACTGCTCGTGTCCTGAACCTAACAGCAGTTATGAAAGCTGACACAGGAATGATCGGGAGAATCGGAACACTAAGGGCCGCTCTAGCCAAGCTGTCTGCGAATTCATGCATAGCTAATTCTATTTGACGAGGTACCCATGCCAATCTGGTTAGTGTGAGGTGAGATGGTATTAGACTGAAATATGCGTAAAATATGTATGCCTCTGCTTGCAGTGAGAGCTGAACATAAAGAATGCGTGACTATTACGACATCCGAGATTGATGAGTTCACTTTTTGAGCAGGCAATGTAACTGCCGGAGATTCAGCTTAATATACTACTATGTAATCAGAAAGCGCTAAAGAAAACTCCCAGTCGAAAGCCGAAGAGCAAATGCCAATACCATATTTTTCTTGTGTTTGCGATGTAGCTGTTGCGATTACGGCGTTTATTTTTAGTTACAATAAGTTATATTGTAAAATCGCATTTAATATAACGTAAGAAAGTTGTTTCGCGTAGTTTAGATGTATATCACCAAATACAATCTGGAGATTCTCTCTCCCACGGCCAATAGGAGAGATCTCGCATAATCGTACACCTAAAAGACCAACAAGTTCCTCCACAAAGACGACCTGAGAAGTGTGGAACCGAGGCGAGGAAGATTTATTTATTTATTTATTTAACAATACTGTCAACCCCCTTGCGAGGGTCCTTACAGAGAGGGTTATGAAAAAATACATATAAAAGAAAAGAACATGTGCAATAATCACAAACACAGAATACATCGAAATCAAGCGGCGCATTCGCACAGATAGTCATCCAGAGATTTTTTGAATTGGGACAAATCAGTATGTTCCACTACACACATCGGTAACTTGTTCCCACATTTCAATCACGTCGGGGAAGAAGGAGTGCCTGAATGTATTAGTGTGAGTGGTATATGCTTGGATAGACCGGTTATGGTTGGTTCTGGAGCTCCATTTGCCAGGTGCGAGTATGTATGTTTCCTTCCTAATATTTTTTTGGCCTTGAAGTATTTGGAATAATAATTTCAATCGATGTTTTTGTCTACGCGTTTCTAGCAGGTCCAGTTTAGAAAAACGGAGCATTTCTGTGACTGAATCAGTCCTTCGATATCGGGAGCATATAAAGCGCACCGCGTACCTCTGAATTTTAACGCGATAGCGTTAAGGAGCTCGTGTCGCAGAAAAGCCGGTGTCGTCGGCGTCGGTGTCGGCGTCCGCGGCGTTGACCGTGAGCGATAAATCATGGCAGGCACTTCATAAATAAAAAGCAACTTCCAAGATGGTCTGGGTGGGAATCGAACCAGGGTCTGCGGAGTGTGAGACGGAGACGCTACCACTCAGCCACGAGTTCGATGCTTGAAAGCGGTACAAAAGCGCTTCTAGTGAATGCGGTGTTGCCTTAGAAACGTGCCGTAGAAAGTTATACTGCGGTGTATATCGGTAATTATGAGCATCTTACTTACAGAAGTCGCAGTTACACGAGTAGCGAAGTACGTTTCCGCTAAATTTCTTCTGCGCTCTGCGCACATGCAGAGCCATCTTGCGGCAAACACAGAAAAACCCCTCCTCGCAATTTTCGGCGCTGCCCGGCACGTGGCGCGCCACTCGCCCCTGACGTTTCGCCGTGCGCCTTCACGGGTTGTAGAATCAAGCGCCTCTCCTTTCTTTAGATCACTATCTTCGCTCACCCGCTTCTCCCCTTCGGGCCGTGCGGGTTCCGGTGCGAGGATGCCCCAATACCCTTGCGTTTAAGAAGTTTTCTCACTCTCTCCCCTTCCAACATCCAGCGTGCGTCACTCGAACACTGGTGTTTAGGCGACGCGGCACCTCTTTCCGCTCACAGCGCGATTGCTACGTGCAGAGTCTGATGCGGGACGCCTCTGACGTGATCGCTGCGCCGTAGCGCTTCTGCTGGGAAAGCGTCCCCTGCGATGTGTGCCGAGCTGCTTCCGAGGAGTTATGCTTCTGCGTGGTGCTCCCAAGCGAGATAGAGGACGATCCCATCAAGGCGTCAGCCCCATGATCGCGTCCGCCTTCATGGCACGTTGCTGCCCGGCTTTCTCCCTCCGAGACACCGAGTTCTTTGGTTCGTTCCGCTTGCTCAGGCGCACGTTTCGTTGCCGCGCGGAACGCTGCGTTGCTCGGCGCTCACCGCGTGATTCGTGAGTGCATGTGTGACTCAAGAGCATGCCGAGCGAATGAGTGGGCGGTGCGAACGAGGTGCAATAACGCTATCGCGTTCCACTCTTGAAGGCGAAGCTTAAGCGTCCTCCAATTTTTTCTCTACTTGTTTCTTCAAATAACCTTGATGAGGGCTCCATACCTCTGACGCGTACTCAAGAAGTGGCCTTACAAAAGTTTTGTATGCGGCGAGTCGTACATCGCATGTAGCGCCCTCCAATTTTTTTCGCAAGAAATATAACCTCCCGTATGCTTTTGAACAAAGATTATTTATATGTATACTCCACGATAAGCTTTCTGTTATCGTTATTCCCAGGTATTTAAACTTACTTGTATTCATCAGACACTTGTCACCAATAGTATATGGAAACAAAAGACGGCCCCTTTTTTGTGTGGTAATATGTGTATATGTTGATTTAGAATAATTTATTTCCATACTCCATTTGTTGCACCATCCGCTTAACGCCTTTAGGCAGTTATTAAGCTTAAATTGGTCAGCCGTGCTTCGTCCTGTAGAATAAAATAAACAGTCATCCGCCAACAGTTTAAGATGTACATCTGGTTCCATCACAGTAGTAATGTCATTAATATACACCAAAAATAAAAGCGGTCCCAGCACAGATCCCTGCGGGAGTCCCGAGAGTACTGCCAGTGAGCCGGAGACATGACCATCCATTCTGACCACCTGGTTGCGATTCGTTAAGTAAGCTTTAATCCACTTTATTATAGTGGCATTAAGGCCGGTTAATTCCAGTTTGTAAATCAGCTTCTTGTGTGGCACCTTATCAAAAGCCTTGGCGAAATCTACGGCGATTACGTCAATCTGCTCTCTGGCATCAATCGCCATTGCGAAATCATGAATTGTCTCTACGAGTTGTGTGGTAGTGGAAAGGCCTGTTCTGAAGCCATGCTGGTATGGGTAAAGTAAACAATTATTTTCTAAATGGCGAATGATATGCTTAGCTATTATGTGTTCAAGAAGTTTACAAGAAATGGATGTAAGAGATATAGGCCGGTAATTATTCACTATTGTTCGATTGCCACCTTTAAACACCGGAGGCTGAGGAACAAAAATCATTGCGATTTTTCAGGGGAATCGTACATCTTTAAGAATGTTTGAGCTGTTACTAACCTAAATCTACACAAAAAAGGCGGTAAACGTGCTTCTAGGTATAATACACTGCTGGCTGGGAACTTTGGTAACCCAAGGCACAGGCGTGAAGCTTCCCGTTCCAGAAGAACACGGGAATGTAACTTATATACCGGTGCGCCTGAATATAGAACACATCAATATTCCAAAATGGGCCATACGTATATATTATAAACCATCACAAGGGAGTCTCTCCGCGTCTCCGAACGACTGTTGCAAAGCCTTCTTAGCATTCTAACTGCACTCACTCCTTTTTTATGTACGATATTGAATGTGCGTGCGCGAACTAAGCTCGCTACCATATATTATACCCAGGTATTTTACTGAGTCCTACCCACCGGGGTTGCTTAGCGGCTATGGTGTTGGGTGGCTAAGCACAAGATCGTGGAATGGAATCCCGGCCACGGCGGCCGCATATCGATGAGGGCGAAATGCGAAAACACCCGCGTACTTAGGTTTAGGTGCACGTTAAAGTAACCCAGGTGGTCGAAATTTCCGGAGTCTCCCACTACGGCGTGCCTCATAATTAGAAAGTGGTTTTAAGATTAGAAATCATATTCATAATCAGAAAGACCCCATAAAAGGAAACTATATTTTTAAGAGGTGGAATAATTTTAGCGAGTTTCTAGCGAGAAGGCATCCACGAAAATTGAGTGGAATAGTTTACGACGTCCAAAAGGACAACCCGGAACTCCTTGAATAAGATTTTTAACATTTTGCAGTTACTCCGTCAGCACCTGGGGCAGAATGTGACTTACGTTCCACTGCCATAGCCAGTCCCCACATAGTGACCTCAGTAAAATCATCTGATTCGATTGATAGCTTGGTACATCGAAGATAACAAGGAAGTGAACTGATTTGCTAAACCCTTAGTGATTCTGCTAACCTTTATAGCCAGTCTCCACACAGTGACCTCAGTAAAATAATCTGATTGGATAGATAGCTCGGTACATGGAGATAACAAGGAAGTGAACTGATTTTCTAACTCCTTAGTGATTTCTGCTAACCTTTGCGTCATTTCTTCTGCAACGAAAATTATCAAGTCAATGTTACTCGGACGCGGAAGTATCTTTTGCAACGAAGGAAACTGAACAATGCACATTAGTTTTTAGATTTTGATAGATGATATTATTGTTTGCCATATTAGTCGTCCTTTTTCTGAGAAACTGTATGTTTAAATATATTTGTATAGAATTAATAATCACCCCGTTTTTAGGACATTTGTTATATAACAACTTTGTCCAGGCTGCTTTTCATCTTTTATACGGATATGAACAGTTGGAATTCACAAAGGAGTCATTAGCCTGCTTGTACAAGAAATAGATAGTTGTACCCGCCAATATATGGTATGAGGGAGAAGACTGTATTCATCTTTCTTTGCGTACACGCTCACTCATCCGTTCACCTATCAGTAGAACTGAATAAAACAGCAAAAGATTCACAGCATTGGATTTTCAGATATGTGAACTACTGCTATGAATTCTTCGGACTTCAGTTTGAGACAAGCTTCAAATGTTACTTCTTCAGATGTACAGATGACGCGAGCTGTCATTGTGACAAGTTTGGTTTCTCGCATTAGGCAAGAAATTACTGTAAGTACTTAGCTTAATTCCTTTAGGAAAAAAATCGTTTCCCTTTGAATTCTTTGAGCTTCAAGATGAGACAAGCTATCACTGTGAGTTTTAATGATTCACGCTGCTGCTGTAAATCACTGTAAATTTCGTACATTGGAATGAGGGAAACTATCACTGTAACTATGGTTTTTTGGTGAGACAAGCTTCTGGTGCGACTTTAGAAGGGGAGAAGCTATTGCTTTGAGTTGATGTGCCTTACGATAGGGAGAAGCTACTCCTGCGACTACTTCGTATTTTCCGCTGAGGCAAGCTGTCAATGTAACTTCAAATTTTTGGGTGGGGAAGCTATCACTGTGATTTGTTCGGACTTTAGGACGAGACAACCTACTACTGTGACTTTTTTATGATGGAGTAGGCGATCACTGTATGTTATTTTCACTTTCGAGATAAGCAAAGTATCACTTTAACTCCTTCGGTCTGTTGACGAAATAGCCTTTCACTGTTACTTCTTTGCCCTGTAGGTTGACAGAAACTATAGCTGCGAGGTTTGCCTTTCTATAACAAGCTACTGCAGCGAGTGTAGTTTTGAATGAAGTAAGGTTTCGTTGTGACTTCATGCTTTAAGATTAAATTAAAAATTTAATTATTGGGTCTCACGTGCGAAAACAATGGTCTGATTATGGGGCACGCCGTAGTGGGGGACTCCGGAAATTTGGACCACCTGGGCTTCTTTAACGTGCACCTAAATCTAAGCACACCAGTGTTTTCGCATTTCGTCCGCACCGAAACGCGGCCGCTGTGGCCGGGATTCGAACAACCCAACACAATATCCACTTTAGGATGGGGCAAACTATCATTGTGATTACTAGGAATCCTTGGTGAGGCAAGCTATAGCTGTAATTTCTTTGGACTAGCATGACACAAGCTATCGCTGTAACTTCTGTCGACTGGTTCATGAAACTAGGAATTGCGTCTTCGGATTTTTCGTGAGCCAATCTTTGTCCGGTGTGCGCAGATGCTGAACAAGCGCGGAATGTGCCAGGGAATCCTCTACCTGTCATCGGCGTTCAGCTTCTGGTCCGTGTGGCTCACTGTGACCTTCACCGCGGAGCGCTGCTTCGCCGTCCAGTGCCCCCTTTGGAGGCTACAGCTTGGTACAAGATGCCGTGCCCGGATCACGGTCGGCGTGACGGCGGCTGCCTCTTTGTTGCTCAATGCCTACCTGCTCCTGCTCACTGATGTGATCGTCGAAGAAGATGGTGCCTCAGCCTGCCATCACAGACCGGAGTTCGAGCAGTGAGTGGCGAGCGACTCGTCTAGATGAGAGAGACACGACCGGCACTCGCAAAAAAGTGCCGCTTGCAAGAGTTGTTTGTTAAGTTCCAGCAGCATAAGGCGGTTTGCGTGAGTGCCCCAGTAGAGCGTCGTATTGTCTTTCTAGTGCACGATATGTATGAAAACATGGACGATACACTAATGCCTTTACTCGTTACTAAATCATATCGTTTCACATGTTGAAACTGGGTCGCAGCTCCTGGTGCGCGGAAGAATGTTCCAGATAGTAGGTGTAGGTGTGTGCAAGAGGCTTCTGGAGGACAGTGGCTATTTCACGGGGGCTTAGTTCCATATATTTGTTGTCATACGAAATAAAATGTAAGAAGTTCTAATATTTGGTACGGCATTCGTAATTTCTCGTGATCCTATGGGGAACACTGTTCCGTTTCATTAGGGGAAACATAGTTTAAAAATAGTCCACTTATAGCCAGAACTTCAGTGGAAAGAACAGCGTAGCACATGGCATCAAGGGCGAAAAGAAAGAGCGAAAACAAGGACGCGCTTTCTAAAAACCAGCGAGAAAACATTTCGCGCATCGCACGAGGGCTGATGCGTTGCAAATACACACTGCGGCACGCCACATTGAGCTGATACGCTAGGAAATAAGATATGCAGCTACCGCAGTCATGTATACGCGACTCTACAGTTCCAATTTCGTACGCTGTGACGATTGCCTGGAAAGCGATTCCATGCAAACCGCACGTGGTTGGAAAGGGTTTTGAAGTCCGAAACCAGGACACTGTTTCTCTTAAGGACAAATATATGTACAGTAAGCCAATGCGGCAGCTAGTGAACAGCAAGGCTTGCATTTTGTAATGACCTAAGAATTAAATTCGGGGTTTTTATGGGCCGATGCCCCACTCTGATTATTAGGAGCAGCGTTCCCACGACAACATTCGCCACTTGTGGTTATTACCCCACGTGGCCAATATATTGCGTGGTACACGAGCATTTTGGCTCTCCGACCCACCTGAATGCTCCTTCTTCCGATACCGGGATGGAACTTGCCACCTTGAGCTCTCCAGTGCAATTCAGTAGCTACTGAACTACCGCAGCGGTTGTAATGACCGCAGTTCTTGTACCATGGCCACGAAGGTTGGTGTCCGGCCTTAGATGCCATAGTTGTCACGAATGAGAAGTCTTTAATATTGTCAGAGCAGCTGACCTGACCTACAGTTGGCTAGATTTTACTAATAGTGCTGACTGCATCAGAATGGGTGCGTGGTTGCCGAGTTTACAATAGGTCCGTTCCCATGCGTTTAGAAAAAAGTTCCTGAGCTAAAGCTTCTTTTAAAACTTTCTTGTACGTAACAAGCGCACATGTTATCTAGAAACTCAAAAGTATTATTTTATTTATTTTTTATTTAATAATACTGTCAGCCCATGAAGGGCCGTTACAGGAGTGGAAAATACAAACACATACAAGGATACAGTATGACAACAAAAGCAAGTAAATGAACAGCAGCAGACATTTCAGCAGGGACGCGAATCGGTTTAGATTTTATGCACCTACAAACTTCCCCAAAATAAGAAACAAAATGAACAGATACACCTTTGACAAAGTTATGATATACATATTAGTTAGCGCCAAAAAGAATAACGTGTACACATTGCAAAAACTCCTCAACGCATGAGGCCGACATGACAGAGTCGGGGAGCGCATTCCATTCCGTAATGCCTCTCGGGACAAAGCTGTACTTAAAACAGTCATTTCTGACCTGAGGGGGTGTGATGTACTGGCTATGACGATGTCTGGATGTTTCATTTGTCGAGATTTTGAAGAAGTTGTGTTTGTCGACAAGCAAGTGACCATTAATGATAAGGTAAATTAGTTTCAGTCGCTCATACTTGGTACGTAAGTCTAGCGGAGGTAAGTCGGCAAGCTTACAAAGTTCAGTGGGGGATTGGCAGTAGCGATACTTGTTAAAAATGAACCTTGATGCTAACCTCTGGATTCTGTCAATCTTTTGTTGGTTGGATTTACTGTAGGGATCCCATACAGCTTTAGCATACTCCAAGATAGGACGTATTAAGGATTTATAGGCTAAAATTTTGACCTCAGGTGTCGACGCACTTATATTCCGTCTTAGGCTCCAGAGCGCTTTGCTGGCCTTACCACATACAGCATCAATGTGTTGATTCCATCTGAGGTCAGAAGTGAACGTTACTCCTAGATACTTATGTTTATCGACTCTGCTAATAGTTATACTATTTATATTGTAAGGGTAACGCAAAATTTTTTTCTTTCTCGTTATGGACATAACAACAGACTTAGCTGCGTTTAGTTTCATCTGCCAGTCGTCACACCATTTTTTAATTATTTGCAGACTAGACTGTAAATTGGCCTGATCATTACTATCCTGAATTTTATTATACATCACACAATCATCAGCAAACAGTCTGACAGGGACACTAATATTACTGGGCAAGTCATTTATAAAGATCAGAAATAAAAGAGGACCTAGGACACTTCCTTGCGGAACTCCGGACACAACACGGGAAGGGCGTGATGTGCACCCCCCGAATTCAACGTATTGTTCTCTAGAAGAAAGGTAAGATAAAAACCACTGAGTGATTGCGGGGCTCTGAAATACAGAATCAATTTTTATGGTTAACTTCGGATGGGACACTTTGTCGAATGCTTTCGCAAAGTCGAGGAAGATTATGTCTGTTTGACCACGGGAGTTTAACGTTTCAGAGAGGTCATGTACGATTTCAATGAGTTGGGTGGTTGTTGAGAGCCGTTTTCGGAAACCGTGCTGTCCAGGAAAAAATAAGTTGTATTTGTCCAAGTAAGAAACTAATTGTTTATTAACGATGTGCTCAAGGAGCTTAGAACACGCGCTTGTAATAGAAATTGGTCTGTAATTTGCCACTTCCGCTGTACTGCCACTTTTGTGTATAGGTATGATTTTTGCGCGTTTCCATGCTACCGGGAAGCAACCACTATCAACAGAGGACTGAAAAATTTTAGTTAGGTATTTAGAGTTCCATTCTGCATATCTACGTAAAAATTCATTTGGAATGCCGTCAGGACCAGGGCTCTTCTTAACATCAATATTCAGGAGAAGATTTAAAACGCCTTGTTCATTGATTTCAATGTCTGCAATGGGTGGTCTAGGAGCTGTGTAGGCTACATGAGGTGTATGACCATTATCTTTAGTAAAAACGGATGCAAAGTAAGCATTAAAATTATCAGCCTGCATTGCAGCAGTACTGCAGGATTCTGAGGATAATGGTTTTGTGGATGGGTTGACGTACCGCCAGAACTTCTGCGGTGCCTCTTTAAGAAACTTCGTAAGTGTCACATTATAAAACTTGTCTTTAGATTGTTTTATAAGGCATTTCAGGTCATGGCTCATGTGTTGAATTGAGATTTTCTTATCGGGGGTTGGATTCCTCGAACAGTCCCCACGTTTTCGCCTTAATCTTCTCTTTAGATGTATAACTTCCCTTGTAATCCAAGGATTTTTCCTTTTAATTCTTTTATAGCACTTTGGTATGTAGTTTTTAATACAATCCATGACCGTTGCAAAGTAGTAGTCCCATAAATTATCTGTACTAGTATTTGACTCAAAGAGATGAACAAAATGGTCGAAAGAACGCTCTAAAAGGTCTAACACACCAACATCATTGGCAGAGGAAAACTTCAAAAATGTCTTATGAAGAGCACATGGGTATGGTACAGGTCCTAAGTTTAGAAATGCTTGCACCATTTTATGGTCTGAAAGACCATCCTCCGTTTTACATATATCTAGATATGGTATTAAAGAATTTGACAGAAAAATTAAATCAAGTATTGATGACTTAGTCTCACAGATGCTTGTATAATCTGTCACTACCTGGGTTAGGCCTAAACTGAAAGCTAGCTCCAAAAGCTGGTCACAACTTGAAACCTCAGTCTGTCCCGGTGAAAGTGACGGCCAATCAATGCCGGCCAAGTTAAAATCACCTAAAAGTATAATGTTATTGCCTTGATGCATGTTCGACTCCATAAATTTTCTTAAATGCAAAATAACATCTACGGGTGAGTTAGGAGCCCTGTAAATACAACCAATAAGGACTTGATGTTCACCCAACTTTGTTTTGATCCAGACCGTTTCCATCGCTTTCTCGGTCTCGAGAATATCATATTGTATACCGTTCTTTATCAAGAATGCTACGCCACCACCTCGACCTTCCCGATCTCTTCTGACAATTGAATACCCAGCGGGTGTGACCTCCGAATCATTTACATCCTTACGTAGCCATGTCTCTGTAATACCCATAACATCTGGTTCATGCTCCAAGACAATGCTCTCTAGGGATTCCAACTTATTTAGGATACTTCGGGCGTTGACATTAATAATACTAAACTTTGCCTCTTTTGTACGGGGGTGTCAGGTGTTTTTTGCGCGAAGTGGTTGCACAACTTTGACCCTTTCATGTTTATCTTCATCCCAACTGAACATCACATTATTAACTTTCAATTTATCGAAGATCAATGCCACTTTTGCTCCACCTTTCCTTTCCTCAGAGCAAGAATTCCACAGCTTCTTTCGTAATTCAACAATCCTTTTAGAGTAATCTTCGCTAATACTAATCTGGGTGCCTTTGAGTTTGGAACAATTTTGTAGTATTATTTTCTTATCCCTGAAATCTACGAGCTTTAGTATGATCGGGCGGTTCACACCAGGAATCTTCTTTCCGAGCCTGTGAATCCTCTCGATGGAGCCTAACTTGAGCTTGAGTATACCTTCGAATATGTCGTCGTTTACTTTTTTCATTACCATTTCCTCATTTTCTTGCTCTTCTTCTACAACTCCGCGTACAATTATGTTATTTCGTCGAGATCGGTTTTCTAAATCATCAACTTTACGGCCGAGCTCAGCCAAATTAGCATCATTCCTGATAACTAAATTCTCAATTTTAGTGAGCCTGTAGTAGCGGACCTAGTAAGTAGCGGAAGCTTGCAGGATGAGGAGTTATGAAAGGATGACGAGTGCTTGATGACAATGGCGTGATAATGACTGCATCACGAAACTTGTATGATGACGAAGGTCTGACATCATCAACGAATGACAACGAATGTTCAGTGACGATGATGGCACAACACAATGACATTATGACGATGGTCTGCAAATGCAGGCGTGATAGCGACTGTCTGATCATGATGGCATAAAAAGGCCGTGTGCTCCTGATAGAAAGATGACAGCTGGAACGACTGCATGGCAATTGGATTAAGTTACTGAAGTGATGACAATGAAAAAAAGGCTGCGACTTCGACGAATGTGCGACGACGATGGCTTCATGACGAAGGCATGACGGGATTCCGGATGTAGAAGCTGGAATGACGAAGATGCCTCTACAACCATGACATCACAACCCTGAACACCTACCTCAAGCTATCCGACAACATGGACGACTGGGTATGAGCGGCACTGGCAACTACAGCATGGCGATGGTACGATCACGAAGCTTGAATGACAACAATTGAATGACCACGAAAGTATCTCTACGGAGGTGTGAAAACGAATGCATGACTACTGTATGTCGAAGCCGACTTCACAACCAAGGAATGACGTCTGTCGGATGACAAAGCTAGAATGAGGGCGATGCAATGATCACGAAGGTATCGCGACCACGATCCCATACCTGGTGAGCCAAGGTATTAGGCAACTTGGGTCACTCCTTCGGGAAAAACCGTGACGATGACGGCATGTCGCGTGTCTCATGACAAAGCTAGAATGAGCGCGATGCAATGATCACGAAGGTGTCAGGACCATGGCCCCATGCCTAATGCGTCAAGCTATTAGGAAACTTGGGTCACTCATTTAGGAGAAAACGCGTGACGCCGACGACATGACAAGAATTGAATATCACGATGATAAAGTGATGATAATGAAACGGAAACTTATGAACGCGCGAAACGGCACGAACTACGCATGAAAGATACACGGGCAAACGCTGACTATCAACTATCAACTTGTAGACAGAGATTGTCCGTGTATCTTTCATGCGGAGTTCGTGCCGTTTTCGCACTGTCAGTACTTTCAGTATGGAATACCAACGTGCCCAACGTGCCATCCTTTCACATGACAATGAAACGACTCCAACGTATCATGACCTGGGTCACATACTTATTGGCCCAAGCAAGTAGACAGCTGCGGAATCCGAATCGAGGTAAAGGTGATAGATAGGCTCAAAGCGGCTGTAGTAGGCAAAGAATGCTATTCGCATTAAAAGGCGCCTTAGTAGATGGAATGAGCCTTTTCCCTTGTAAAGGATGGAACTAGAAATACAGTTTACCACTAAAACTGGTGAAAAAAGTAAATAAAGCTATTCGATTTAAAGAAGATGCGTATGGTTGAGTTGAACGTAAATAAATGCCCGAAAATTAGAGGGAAGTGTTCACTTGATGACCTTTCCTGCATGTACTAAGTTAATAAAAAAAAGGCAACCAATGAAAAATTAATTATATTAGAGGACGCTAGGCGACAAGGCTGCTTAAATCACACTGACCGCAAAATTTGAGCATGTAGATTCACTCAGATATCTGAAGTGCATTTTCATAGTCTTTACTGTGCGTATTGCTTTCTCTGTTGTCGTAAGAAGCAATGTCCGTCCGACACGCTGCAATAGGGATATTTCTTTTTTTGCCTGCTATTACAGGATCCTGCACTACACCAACATCATGGACACGGTGGTCACACTCATAGTGCCCTTCATCCTGATTGTTATCATGAACTTCATGATCGGCCGTGCTCTGTACCTATTCAACGCACGTCGAAGGCTTCAGCGAGTCAACAGCGTACAAATGAACTCTGGAGACCATGGTAAGCCTTGATCATTACTGGATCAGACAGACAGACAGACAGACAGACAGACAGACAGACAGACAGACAGACAGACAGACAGACAGACAGACAGACAGACAGACAGACAGACAGACAGACAGACGCAGATAGATAGATAGATAGATAGATAGATAGATAGATAGATAGATAGATAGATAGATAGATAGATAGATAGATAGATAGATAGATAGATAGATAGATAGATAGATAGATAGATAGATAGATAGATAGATAGATAGATAGATAGATAGATAGATATAGGCAGGCAGGCAGGCAGGCAGGCAGGCAGCCAGGCAGGCAGGCAGGCAGGCAGCCAAGGAGGAAACCAAAAGAGAGTTGAGTTAGGTAGCCTGCACGTGGTAGAGGAAAATAATCTGAGGAGAAAGTAAAAAAAAAGGAAGATGAATGCAGAAACTTAACTCAGTGAACAAGTATCTGAGGCGGCAGGCATCACTTTCTCCACAAATCTGACAACACTATATACCGGGTGCTTTTATTTGGCTGCAGTGAATTTTTTTAACGGTTGCCTATGGCAGATAGCACAATTATAACCCTTTATCTAAATTAGTCGATAAGGTGGCCATTACTTCTAAAAATGTTCAGTTGATTATTTACGTAATTACGCCAATTAACTTTAATTTAATTACTCTGCGCCACATATTTCAATCTACCAATTATAGCCGCTACGTTCGCACGGCGTATCTACTTGCAACGATTTCTCTAGACAGTACCTCTTCCGAGATAATATTCAAATGGCCCAAAGAAATGCATTGGCGTTCCAGTTACCTTTTTGAGAAACCGCTGTTTCATGCATTGAAGCACAAAAAGTAACTACAACAGCAATGCATTTCAACGGACAGTTTGAAAATTAATATCTTGGAACTGGTGCTGTCCAGAGAAGTCGTTCCAAGTGGATACGCCGTGCGAACTCCGCGTTTATACTTCGTAGATTGATATGTGGGGTAAATTAAATAATTGAAAAAATTAAATTACTGTAATTACCTTATTATTCAAATATACATCTTGATTTCTCGTAGAAGTGATGGCCGCCTCATCGAGTAAATAAGATCAAGGGTTAGAATTGTGCTAGCTGCCATAGGCAATCTTCAAAAAACCTTTGGTGCAGATAAATAAAAACACCCTGTATACGTGTCAGGAATCGAACGGGAACGTAAGCTGCCTTGAATGCAGACGCCTATCGTGGCGCCTATCCGAATTTCCTATTTTCATTCAGTGATAGTCTCTCGGTTATAGCGCGGTACACAGCTGTTGCCACTTGGTACTGTACAGTCGGCAGATACAATGGAGGTGGGCTATTTCGTCACAGCCGCTGTTGCCAAAGGTAGGGCTGTCGTCTGTTCCAGAAAGCAAAGAAAGCCTAACCGAATTCCAAGCTACAGACAATATACAGGATCACACTTAAGTAGTGCAAGTAGAACAGTGACCTTTTAATGAAGGAGCAGCGAATATCGGTGATTGTTCGTAAATGTAGTTCAGCACAAGAAGACCGATGCAAAATGACTTGCCATCAGTTGCAGCTGGGCCGCTGTGTCCGTTCCCCTGAGTGAAGTCGAAGCCCGTCTCCCGAAACCGTGAGCAGAGAGGGCTGCTTCGTCGCTGGTTAACCTCCCTGCCTTTCTATGCTTGCTTTTTTTTCTCCCTCGTCGTTGAGAACATTTGCAAACAACACTGTCTGTAGCTGTCTGTGACAGAGTACATGTATCTTGCCATATCATGTGATGACGTTATCATCACACCAATACCATGTCCCTGGTCATCTCGATGCTGCGACTGTCCTACCTACGATACATGTTGTTTGTAAGACCCGCGGTGAATGGAATATTGAAGACCGTCAGAGGGCTGTCCTTGATAATCTCACAAACAAGCTATAAGCAATGAATTCCCCGGCGCGAGAAGGTGTCCTGGAGAATAAATACGAGGACTACCCTATTTCCCATAGCAGGCAAAAACGGAATAAAATAAGCCCAACCTTCAACTTAGTCATTGCTATTCCGTCAGTTTTTAATTTTATTATTCTGTTCGTGGCCATAATCCTGTTCGCAAATGGGTACAAACGCACCAAATAAGCTACCCAAGTAAGAAAATACAGCTCGCATTCCAGTCAGCGAGGGCGTCCCTGCCGTTGGTCAGTAGTGGGAGGATGAAAAAAGCTCAGATACTACGTTACACTTCCATGCACGTAATTCGGCAGGTTCGAACTTCGTAAAAGGTTAGCGGAAGTTTCGGAGATACGAGTTTCACAGAGACCGACAAGTAAGAGGAAGTTCCAACAAAAATAATCTCTGCCTATAACTTAAAAAAGAGAGAGAATCACAAGTTCACGAAAGGCACATTGTAGGGATTCTTCGCAAAGAAAGCTGCAATGACGAAGAAGATTTTGTTCTGGCTGGGGGATCAAATCTAGCCCTATGCGGCTTGGCTCAAGATATGCGTGTAGGCACAAAGCTAAAGCCAATTGCGCAGGCAAGTGCAATCTATGGAGCAGGCCAATCAAATTTTCTGCTGCAAAGCTTTTTTTCTGTTTCTTTTGTCTCTTTTCTTTGGAATGTGTTGCCGCTTCTATGCGTACATGCAAAGCCTTCCTTTCTTAGAAAGCAGAGATGATAAATCCCAGAAGACCTTCATGCGTAGAGTGCCGAAACACGTAGGCGTTCAGCGTTCACTGAGTGCATTTGCTGAGGACCAAATTGCATCCTTCGTATGTTCAACAAGAGCGCGTCACCCACGTTTTCGGGCTTTGGTGTAGTTGCCCTCAAGCTGCTAGGTGCTGCATAGTGCAATTTTCTTTATTTTGCGCCAGGAAGTTTTAGAAGAAGAATCCCGGATTTTACGCGCCCGAACAGCGGTTTTCGTGTAAGGCGCATCCTGGTAGTGGACTGCGTAAATAATTTTGACCACCTGGCGTACGTCGACGTTCTTCAAACAGCTACTCTGCATTCCCCCCTCCTCCCCTCTTCATACAAAACGCAAACAAAACGAGCAAAGAAACTTCTCCTCCGTAGCACCTAGGCAAAACCCCGTATTCAAAGAGCAAAACACCCAAAATTTTGTTGCTTCCTCCCGCTCTTACTCGCGCCTGCTCACGAACGTCGGCCTCCTCCAGAAATGCAACGCCCCGCTGTATTCACTTCGAATTGTGAAGTCGCGTCCGGAACTGCATAATCGAAGAGGCCCACTGTTGAAACTCCGAGAACCAGCTTTCGCGCCTCTTTAGTGTGACGACTGGATGAGTGCTGCGCAAAGCAAAACAGGCCTTCCATTGAAGCTCGCGAGCGTGTGAACCGTGAGTTAATTCTGACCACTGCGAGTTACCAGTTTACACAACATAGCTCACGGGAACACCAATAGATTATAGAAAGAAAAAATCTACGCAGAATATCCTCTGGGAGCTGTCTAAGTGATGTGCAAGCACTTCGTAATAAGGACGTGGTGTTTCGTGGTCGTATGCTGGTGTGGTTTGTATAGATCCAAGAACGACCTGCGAAAGAACTGTGAAACGTAGAAGCGTGGTTGCAACACCGAACTGTTAAGTGAGACCGGCACGAAATGACGTAGGAGAGGCGAGTAGAAGCAACTCGTGCTGCGTGTAGCTGTAGTTCGACGCACTGCGCAGAGTCGTTGAGTTGTTCGCGGCGTAAGCTCGACTGACGCTGATACTCAGCATTTCAGCGTTTCCGTTCTTCTTCGCTAAGCGGCTGCGGTCGTCTTGGCGGAATTATGGAAAATGCGAGAGCGCTGCAGCGACACGAACTGCTGCGGAAGCTGGCGCAACGTGAAGTAATGGGGCAAGCAGGTTGCTGCAGGTGGTGGCGCCAGGTGCGCTGATGCACTACGCTGATGACGTTCCGACCGTTATAAGTTTGCGCCTTATCCATCCGCGTCGAACCATTTTGAACCGTGATCAAACGTGCTTCAGCGGTGACTACGTTTGACGCGGCGGCGCGGGCCGTATTTCGAAAGCGATCTGCGATGCCGGCAGAGTGTGCCGACTGCTTATAGCTTTGCGCGCTGTGTTCTCGCCACTTACTTAGCGTTGAAGAGAGACGCGTGGGCCCGTACTTTGAAAGCGATCTGCTAAAAGAGCGGAGTGTGGCGTTCGTTGGGAGCGCCGTGAACGCTTGCGGAGGCGTTGCATAGGGGAAGCTTTCCCCCAATGCAAACTGAGTCAAAGCCCAAAGCTAACGACCAAGCAACGGACCCAAGAAATTTTGAGCGACCCGATGCTGTGCATATGTGATATCATTGCTTGTTTAGGGTTGTATTTTTTGAACGCTGAAGCTGAATGAAGACACATTTACATGAGTTGCATAGCCATCATTGTAGATAATGTATACAGATAGCTGTTCATTACAGGCAGACACTCACACTTTCACGGACGATTCTACACTTGCCATGTTGTCACTTCGGTAGACGGTCAGAGGCTCTGCCATCGTAACGTGGCACAGCCTGCTTGTAGACTTGAGATCAATGCAGGAGCAGGATTACGTCGTGGGTCTCAGTAGCGTCTTCAGCTTCAGCGAGCAGCGATCTAGCATAAACCTCTCGATCCATTTACCATGGTCTTTCACCACATCGATGGTAAAGTCACCGCACATGAGTATCGGCGTATTATGTGGCTTTAACGTCTTCATCGTTTCTGCCAGGAACGTTTTCGCGTCAAAACGAGACGTGCTCGTCTGATGTACACGCTGACGATCATTAGACCAGTAGGAATCTCGACTGCACAAGCGTCTCCCACATGGCTTCCGCATGCCGTTGCCGATACACGGGATAATAAGCCTTGCGGCCACGATCACGCTCGCGCTTACGTTCGCTTACGGCAGCACCTTCTGCCGTGTACTGCACCAGCGGCCTACCCATGGTTACGGTCTGGAGTGCATTGCGTAACGCGCGTAGTACAATGCAGATATATACAGTTCGCCTGAGTAGCGTGGCGTTCAATCTTTTCTAAGAAAGGGGCTTTGATTTTTTTTTCCAGATCATAACACGAGCCCGTGTTCACGAGCACTTGCGGTCTCCTATAAGCAGGGAAGCTCAGTCAATCGCGACAGGGGTCGACAGGGGTGGTGTCATGGCTAGGAGACGCACCTTGCGGTTACAGTGCACTTTGTGCGCATGCGGTACCATTGCTGAGCTCAACGCTTCACGCCTCGATCAGGTACTGACAGGCCGGCGGGTCTACGCTGTCGTGGTGCTGCGAATGTAAACAATAGTGTTCTACGCAGATGTCTAAGTTGGCTTTCCTGCAGCACGTTTTCGGCGCTCACGCACGAGCCAGTGAAACATGGAAAGCTTCGCTTTAAAAAAGTCACCCACGATTACGACCTCTCCTAATGCGAAGTTTGAGGGCAGCTCTACAGACGGTTTCATTTCGCGATAAATTGGTTGGCGCGGACGAACTGTCTTGCGCGGCACGTTCGAAACGGAGCCAAGTGTGGCGCGACTGCCTCGCTGCTAGGGAGATTGCGAGAGGCAGCGCGTGGCCGCGATTCACAGCAGCCGCCGCAGACAGACTCCACTCATGCAGCCCTTTGGTGAACAGACGATGCGTAGAGTGCCTTGATGCGCTCGACCCGGCAAGCGGAACGGAGGCGAGTGAGCGCATGGAGGCACCTGTGGCTGTTACTATCTTGAGGCGCCACCTCAAATCTGATCTCATAGTTGTTCACCAGCAGCCAGGCTTCTGTCCGGTTACTTTGCCATGCAATAAAAGCATTTGATTAGACTGTCTGACGTCGTGAACGCTGCGCGTATCAACCAGGACAGCACCCCAATGACGCGCGCTACTATGGCGCCATCTCGTAGCCATCGTTGCCAGAATCCGTCTTGCGCAGCAGTACGCTTTTCTTCTCGAGCTTTCGCCTAACCCTTCTCATCCGCGTTCCTCCTTACAGTGTCTTCGCTCTCGCCGTCTTTCATTGCCCGCTACGCTCCGCGGTCGCTCTCACCTTTCGCTGTGCTTGTTGGCTCGTTTACGAGGTACGACGCGCACGCTCGCCGCGGGAACGTGCGCCTGAGAGCTGCGCTCTAAAATGAACTGTAGATGGATGTTGCTGCATAATACTTCCATCACCTCATGCGAGAATACGTAAGAGTAAAGACATTCTAGGAAAAGCAATGACTGATACCGTATGTAAATAGGAAGATGACACGCTGGACTCAGTTTAACTGAGGGACGATATAATGAACAGCACACATAACAAAAACATGCGCACTCACGTACATGCATAAACACGCACGAACACGCATAGACACGCACATAGTTTACATCTGACACAAGGCAGAAGAGCACTTTCTTTTGTGTGCAATTGCTGGACTGAACTCACTTAAATGCCTCATTTTGTTTCTCTCTCCTTAGGCGTAGCATCGTTAACTGCTCTATATCCATGCATCCGGCATTTAAACTAGTAGCCATTCATTAGGTAATTGGACCAATCTATGGCACCGGGCTAGTCAACGATCCATAGTGATGCCTTCGCAGCGCGGAAACCAGACGACGGTGTGTCGACTAAAAGAGGATGCTCAGAAAGCGCATAAGGTGCAGTGTGTCGCAGTTGACTCCAGTGATAAGCGAATAAGAAAGGCATGTTTCACTCCCGAGGCACCCATACGCAAACACAATTTATTCAGCTTGATTCTTGTCGAAGAAATGCAAACCAGGAAACAAAAAGTCGCACCACAGCATCGTAACGGGTCTGCAGCCATTTCGCTTGGCCTTGGATCTAGTTAGAGCGGTTTACATAATACGAGTACATTACGTCATTCAGAGTACGCTATGCATTTCCTACGCATAATGAACTCTATGAACATTTTAAAGAAATAAGGAATGCTAACACGCGCATAAAGACAAATTTTACCGAAACACATACATCCCTTCCTGTCTTTTGCGTATCACAAGAATGTCTAGAAATACCCGGACGTGCTCATTGTCAACAACTATATTGTAACACGCTGTTACATTCGGCGAAAGGACGACACGACGTTTTGTTTCTCTATCTCACACCTCCGCATACCCATATCCTTCCTCGCAGACAACCACAACACTTCGAGCGGCTGCTCGCCGACGACCAGCAACAAGGTCATCGCCACCACGGTGTCCGCCAACGGCTGCACGCAGGTGCACCACCAGTACCCCGAGCGGCTGCTCATGAACCCCAGCCAGATCAGCGTGTCCCGCATGCTCTTCCTCGTGTGCAGTGTCTTCATCATCCTCAACTTGCCCAGCTACGTGGTGCGTATACACGTCTTCGTGCTGTCCATCAGCAACCAACCGGTGCCGGACTACGTGTTGCTGCTGCAACGCTACTTCATGCTCCTGTACTACACAAACTTCGCCGTCAACTTCATCCTCTACAACCTGGGCAGCCGCATCTTCCGGCGTATGATGAAGCAGTACGTGGCGAGAAAGTGGCGCGCGTTGAGCTCGCTTTGCCGCTCCTCGGACAGCTTCGAGTCCAGCGCGGGTGTCGCCGACGTCGGCTCCTTCAAGCCCCGCAAGGAGCACAGCGCGCCGGGCCGGCAAAAGGCGCTGGCGAAGACGTGATGCCGGGACCTGGGACGAGGTGGAGCAGAGGTCGGTGACTGCGAGACCCGTCCCGATATAGAACGATCGTCAACGGCTCACCTGCTGCAGGCACACCGCTGTTGCTACCGCTTTCCGGTGGTCAAGTCGAGCTCAGGCTGCAGCTTCGGTTTCGAAACGAGGGAGTGCCGACTCCACGACAAGGTAGGAAAGCGAGACAGCTAGTCCGGTTGTCTCCGTCAGTTTTAACTTGGCTAGGGATATCTGTGGAAGGCGATGTGTTGAAAAACTCGACAGTCTATAAGTTACACGAAAAAGAAACATGCGTATGTACAAAGCAAGTGACAGCGTCTTCCTTTCTCAATTACTCTAACTTCGTCTCCAAAGTGTTCTCAGCACAAATTAACCGCATGATCGTCGATAATACAGTCAAGCATCTTTTGAAAACTCACAACCAAGACTCGCGAATTTCACGTTTTTTAAATCTAGCTTAGTCAGAGTTGTCGCTGTCGGAGTTCAGCTGGGCGCCCAGTAAGTGTGCTGAATGCATTTATCTGGCCCCATTAAGTTACGAGTCACATGGGCCACCGGAAATGGCCATATTGACAAGTGCTGATATTTCGGCGCGGTGCAGTAGTCCATTGATCTCCCAAGTGCAGTGAAATGACGCTCCAATACCTGGGCGGATCAAAAATTGTTGAAAAAGGAGTGCTCCTGGGCATTCTCAATAAGTATGGATTGCGTGCGCGGTATAAGCCACATATTTGTCACGGCTATTGGCGCTGTCTGTTTCCAATGTGATGTTGACTACCATCGTTAAGTGAAGGCCGGGAGGTCATACAGAGATAGTTCCGGATAGTTACCCTGAACTGCAGGAAAGGGCAAGAAACCAGAAACACAAAAGCTCAGCCGAAGCGAACCGTGTTCATATAAGTTGGACAAAGCTTGTACAAAACGAAGGCAGACGGACATCATTCAACGATGACTTTTATCATGCAGCGGAATTACATAGGCAGGAGTGGGCAGTACACAGCACCGACCATGACGAAGCTTGTTACGAAAAGTTTCGATTGCCCCACTGGCACCTTTATCAGCGTTTTGTTAATTGTAACGTGGCTCTCGCGGAGATCAGACATTTTTCAACATATTTTTAATCTGTCAGCGCTGTGTCTTCCAACTACTATGATCTCCAACGAGAAGGCGTTGGACCCTTGATTTTGCAGAGAGGCTAGAGTTAGAAGAACGAGCAATAGTAAATGTTTATTTTCAGCAGGACTTCTTCTTGGCTTGTCGGCTAATAGTTAAAGCAATAGCTGTAAAGTTAGGGAGAACACAAGAAAGCTGACACGACAAACGTTACAACCATGACTGCTTTATTTAGGGAAGAAAGACAGCTACATAAATGCACGTACAAAGGATGATGCTCCAACCTGATGGCAGTCTATTATCACACCACGTGACGAATGAGAAACTGTAATATTCTACGAGAGGTTAATTATAGACTGCCATTATGTTGGTGCATGATTCTCTGTGTGCGTACTTCCATCGATTGCTTCTTCCCCGAAATAAACCAGCCTTGAGTATAGCGTTTTTCTCTATACATTCCTTGTGCCCTCCTTGTTAACGCTACAGTTACTGCTTTAAGCTCATTTTCAGATAGGCTGTCCAGCGAGCAGAGCCGAAGGCACTGGATGTTAATGTGCAATAAATTCAGCAGCTGCAGACATTATCCAATTGAAATAATTGTTGCCGTCAGTGTCAAGTGAGACTGCAAGATCTTTGACAAACAGCCAAATAAGTTCATTTCGGAAACTCATTTCTGTGCTCCATCATTTACTTTAACAAGGTAACCACTTTATTTGTGAACGAATACTATGTGGAAATTATATGTGTGCGGAGCAACGTTTTCCCAGCAAACGAAATAAAAATGCGCGATAAAATGAACTCTTCGAAAACATGTGGTTCTAGCAGTCTCCCCAGCCATCAATATTTTCTCAGTAGGTACTGTAGTCATCAACGTTTGACGTAATAGTTCTGCGGAAGCCCGCAAGGTGGAGAGAAGTACTTAATTAAGGGAAAATGAGACATCCACCCAATCGTAGCAACCGCTACAAAGGAAACCCGTACGAGTTCCTCGAAAGAAAAGGCTCACAGCTGAAGCAAAATCGTCCCGGCCCAGGACAATTTTTTTTCAACAGCGAGGGTTTTCTTTCGAAGTACTCGTATGGGTTTCCTTTGTAGCAGTTGCTATAATTGGGTAGATGTCTCATTTTCACTGAATTACGTACTCATTAATCCATGGAATAAACTAAAGGTTATTTTTTTTCTAACTTAGCCCACAGACAACGAAAACCTGGTTATTATGGCACACAAACCCTGGCAGCATACACGTACGTTTCCATTTCGTACTGAACCCAGCCATTGTTATTAAACTTCGTTGAAGTTCATTGAGGGACAATCGCGCATGTTTTTGTGCTTTCAGGGCTGTGTGTTTAATAACTGGTGCAACAATTCATAAAGAAAATTTTACTATTCTGCTTCAACTCGACAAATGTAAGCACGAATGCGTTACATGGAGCACGCATTGTTAATCTAGAAAGTGAGAGTGCGCATCATTCATCACTGCCAACAGCGTTGTTTCGCTCTTCAACCGGGGCTTTGAACGCAAACCATGAGAAAGGCGCTTCGTAGTTAGAGCTAATGTAATGGGGCAAAATATCACCATGTCTCAATATCGCAATCAAGCAAACTTATGTAAATAATTTTCTTGTAACGATAATATCTGTTTCGTATGGAATAAAAATGCCGAATATGCACAGCTCCTTGCTCATTTTTTTGTGTTTTCGCTTTCAGGTGGGACCATGGAGCTTTTCCTTAGACACTTCTTCATCTGTGCTTAGCATTTCAAGCAAAAAGGATCGCACTACAATGTTCGACTAGAAGAGAATACACATGGTAGTGGTGGTCCCCAAGAGTTCGGAATCGCAACACGTACAATAAATCAAGGCCAAAGAAATCTATCATGCACTGGCTCCTTCTTCACAAGATGCTAAGGACAGCGTTGCAGCACGTCCCAGACTGTTGCCACGTTGGCTAAACGAAGAGAATTTCAAGACGAAATCACTCCGTTCGACGTAAGTGTGTAACCGATGTGTATTGTCTTCACCTTATGGTACGCAGTGCGTGCTTTAGCGAACTTTTAGGGAACTGAAATTGTCATAAAATAGCGATGCTCGCTGTACGAGTGTTCAGTGTGTTCGCATGGTGACTGCCTTCATAATGAGCTTAGTGTCTCTACAGTTGCGTTTACTGGGACAGATTGCCTTTTGCCTGATTATTGCACATTTTGCTCATGATTATATGAGAAGTGAGTGATGGAAAAATGTATCAATGTTCACAGTCGAACTGTTGCAGATTCCCCCTGCTACGTCTAGTGCTGTTTCTCGTGTACCGTCACAGGTGTTCGTTCTCAAGGTTTACGATGTGCTTTTGAGTGTCCTAGACTCTTAAACAAATGTGCACCCTTTGGGGTGCAATTTGTCGCACAACAATATTCGTCATCTGTCTTCCTTGCATTTCCTTTCTTCAAAACCCTGCGCTCGCTTCTTTCCTGTCGGAAATGCTAAATCATGCTCATAATGCGCATGCCATTCGCGACTTACAAGTGCCGTGCTCGTAGAGTTAAAGAAAGTAAATGCGGACAAGACAGATGATTATTGTTGTGCGGCAAAATACACTCTAAGAAAAGTTTACACCCTTTGGAGTGCCCCTTCTGCCACACAACAATAATCGTCATCTGCCTAGATGCATTTCCTTTCTTTAACGCTGCGAGCCCGGTACTTTCCAGTAACGAACGACATGCGCGTTATCAGCATGATAGCATTCCCGACAGGAAAGTAGCGGGCGCGGCGTTTTCAAGAAAGGAAACGCATGAAGGCAGATGACGATTATCGTTGTGTGGCAGAAGGGGCACTCCAAAGGGTGTAAACTTTCCTTAGAGTATACGACATGGAGGGTGTAATTTTGCTTAAGAGTGTATTTACCCCACATACCACAAATGTATATTCGTACATGCGATCAATTACTGACTGTGTGGATGGTGTCAGGAGCGTGTTCACGTTAGAGATCCCCTCACCAGGATTAGGCACTGCGATCAGACAAGCATCCTGTAGATCGCGCGGTGGGCGTCGCACTTGCAAAGCATCAAGCGCCTGCACGGCACAGAAAACAGCTGAAGCGTCCAGCAGAAGCCCGTTCGTCCTCTCTCTCGAGGAATCACTATACCAGCTAGAGAGCTAAAGTAACATGCCCAGGGACGTGTCTACGTAAAACTCACTTCTTGAAACGTCATCAATTATGACACGTGACTTCGGCGAGTCGTTCAGTACGGAAGGCGCAGCATCACAACTTGGAATGCGCCACCCAGGAAAAATAAATAGGTAAACAATAAATAAAGGGGAAAAATGTTAGCCCCCCCAAAAAAGGAGGCGGTACTCACGACGTAAACGTATCACGGTCCCTCGGCTCCGGTATAGGAGCAGGCGGGGAAGAAAAGTCGCTTGTGGACGCTCGTCGAGGCAGAAGGAGAGTATTAGCATGGCATCATGAAGTTTGAATTTCTCCTCCTCTAATAAAAAAAACTATTTGAAAAAAATGTTATGGTAGGATGCTCCTTAGACTACTTAGACGGTGCTCTGCGACTTCCTTTGTATAATAAATATTTGTGATGGGACCTGGTTTGGAGGCCTTTAAGGGCCTGTGAAATCCAAGGCCAATCGTCTAACAGCGGCCTTACTGGTCACTACAGCATAAATTCTGTGGTTGTTGGTAATTAAGCAAAAGATATCATAATTGTGCCTGGATATAGCTTGAGGTTTTTGGTGTTTCTGTAACATTTGTAACATACGCTCACAAATTCATTGTTTCACTAGACCAATCATCTCTCCCTATACTCACAAGCGTAAAGTTTGTAAGCGTTGGTAAATAACCAAGAGATATCATAAAGTACCTGGATATAGCTTTAGGTTTTCGGTGTACCTCTAACATTTGTAACATACGTTCATAAATTCATTGTTTCCATATAGTCACAAGCTCGAGTTATCCCTCCGTTGAAGGCGTATGAATTATGTCGAGGGGCTGTTCAAATGCTCGAGAGGGTGGTATACTATCTGGAATTGCTTCATGAAATTTCTGTATTAGATATGAAGCAGGATATTAATATATGAGACACTGTAATAAGAATAGGTGTGCTCGCGAATAGCACAATGTCACTCGACGACAAATAAAAGACCACGGTCGTATTGTGACAACACGTATACCATGAAATTATCATACGTTCGTCCACAGAGTTACCGGCAGAAAAAAAAAATTATTGCAAGAGAACGCTTAGCAATCCCTGCAGAGAGAATAGAAGAGACACTCTGGGTGATATTAGGGTGTCGCGCTTCGCCTAGAAGAAAGCTAACGGATGGCAGAAGCACCCAGATAGAGAAATGCCCAAATCTTTTCGGGCTACCGTTTATGGTAATGTACAGATGAATAATCATACCAGCCTCTGTGCCTGTTTTACCATGTTTAAAATATTTCTAATATTCCTTTGTGACTGTTGTCCCATGTTGTTAACGTTCATAGAATGACATGGAGGACGCTTAGGCTTCGCCTTTAATTGTGAAACGCAATAGCGTTATCGGGCCTCGCTGAGGCCAACACCGACACCGGATATTCCGCGACACGGGACGTGATAAAAAAACAATGGTGGTTCAATCCTGTCGGCAGTGCCGGACAGAGTAATGGCTCATAGCCCCGTAAGGCAGAGGCTACAAGCAGCGACTCATCAATGGCTAATACTCCCGTGAGCAAGGAAAAAGGGGTTTGTGTTTCAGTTTCCACCTGACAAAACTATGTTTTCTCGTATATTCAAATTACTTTCTCATGTATTGTAATTACAAATCGACGCTATCATTTCTCTAGGTTGTGCGTAAGTCGTACTGTACGAGCTTTTTTACGCATTTAATTTGGGTAATCTGGTTAGTTATAGCATCTGCACCATGCGGAGGGCCTGCGTCTTTGTGGTTGGGGATGGCCTTTTCCTAATGGACCACGCCGCCTACGGCGGACGCCTATACCGGAGTCTCGGCGGCATATTGAACATTACTTTATACATGTGAGAATTAGTTTATGTTTAACTGTGCTTTTCAATAGGCCTATGTTGTTATATGTTAATGAGTGAGGACTCGGACACTACTTTGAGAACGTGCCATGTATACAATCCTCCGTTTCTTGTACATGTTATCGTACTGGTGCAATTTTGCCGTGATTATGACTCAGTGTTCGTAAGGTCACTTGTTTAAATAAACCTTTTTTAAACATGAGGCCCTTAACACAAGCGTGTTAATGTTGATTACTAACTATGTGAAAAACTCTTCCACCACCCACCATGCCGCGTAGGCACAAATTGCACGACATTTCTGTGTAAAGTTCGACAAATATTTGCTAGCTGAACTTGTATGCAGCCCGTATTGTTCCGCGCAGAAAGATAACGAACTCATTGTTGTAGTGGGAAGACCCGGCATAACATTCTTTGTACTGTTACCCACGGTGGTAGCTTAGTGGCTATGGCTTTGCGCTGCCGGACTTGAGGTAACGGAGTCGGTCTCGGCCGGTACGGCCAGGTTTCGATTGGAGAAAAAGTAAAAAATAATATCACGAGCCGCTCCACACTCTGAAGGTAGTTGACCAACGAGGCTGTTAGCACACGACACGGACGTAAAACACAATTTTGAATAAAGGTACGAACTCACTTATTGTCTTGATGGCTGGTCATTGTGACGAAAGTGCGCAGGCTCATTTATTATCTTGATCAGTGGTCATTATTTCACTCCAACTGAAATCACATTCTTTGATTAGGTCTAATCCATGCACGTACGCCGCTGGGTGGTCCGTTGGGTCGGATCGGTGTGGCTTCGCAAGGGGTATGTCTGCAACAAAGAACGCGTAGGCCGCTCCCATTTCATTACCAGCACAACCACATTGAAATCACCGATGACAACAGGGGTAGTGTAATCGCAGTTATTACACGCAAAGTAAGTAGCCATGAACCTTACGGGCCTATGGGCCATTGCATCTTTTGCTTGCTTGCGAGAGTATGAGCCACTGATGATGAAATCTTTCGACATGCTGTTCTATTTGTTGTATGTGTGATTAGAAAGAATTTAAGCTCTGTTCGCTTCACTTTGTTCAGTGCTTGTTGCCTCTGCCTTAAGGGGCTATGAGCCATTGCATTTTAGCTTGCTACGGGAGTATTCATGCTTACAGGGCGATGGGCCATTGATGATGATAGTTTTTGTTCACGGAATCATAGTCATATCCAGCTTCGCTGTAAAACACTATCGTACTTAGATATAGGTACAAGTTAAGGAGGCCCAGGTGGTAAAAACTGCTGCGGAGTTCCCCACTATGCATGCCTCATTGCTAGGGCTTGCGACCGATTGTAGATTTGGCACTTAAACCTCAATAATGAAAGTTTCTATCCCTCATAATAATTATAGCAAAGATGTGCATCCTACATTGAATGCAGCAAACCCTAAGAGTGGTTCAGTTCTTAAGAAAACTAAAAATTTAAATAAGAACATAAAGAAGAGCTATCCCGTATTACAAGTGTCAAAGCCAACGAAATATTACCATTTCATACATCATCTACAATTGTGTGAGATACGTTCAAACGGCTTGTCCTATATACCCAGGAATTTGTGTGAACTCAAGTCGCATTACGTTCGCTTTATTGTTCGACGTTGTTACGGCTTTTCCCTTGATTCCGTCCAGTCTAATAACACATAGTGTTTGCCTTTCGGTTTGGCCATCATAGCTGTGTTTCTAACAGTGGCCTACCTATGGATGAGTGCGCATTACTGTGAATAAATATATGTGGCTTCGGCCACGCGATCGTGGCTCATCGCGTAAGTAGCATGATGGTATTCAGCCCCATCATCCTTAGCCTATCTTTATGTACACTGCAGAATGAAGATCCCTCTCTGCGATCTCCAATAACCCCTGTCTTGCGCTGGCTGATTTCAGCTTCCCCCTGCGAATTTCCTAATTTCATCACCCCACCTAATTTTTCTGGCGTCCTCGACTGCACTTCCCTTTTCTTCGCACCCATTCTGTAAACCTAGTGGTCCAACGGTTATCTAACCTGCGCATTACAAGACCTGCCCAGCGCCATTTTATGCTCCTAATGTCTATTAGGATATCGGCTATCCCCGTTTGCTCGCTGATTCACACCGCTCTCTTCCTGTCTCTTAAAATTACGCCTAACATTTTTCGATCTATCGCTCTTTGTGCGGTCCTTAGCTTGTTATTCAGCTTCTTAGTTAACCTCCAAGTATCTGCCCCATATGATAGCATATGTAGAATGCAATGATTGTATACTTTTGTTTTTAACGACAGTGGTAAACTCTCGGTAAGGATTTGGCAATATCCTGCTGTATGCACTCAAGCCCCTTTTTACTCTTCTGTAATTTTCATTCTCATCATCAGAGTCACCTGTGGGTAAGTGACCTAGATAAACGAACTCCTGTACCCACTCTAGAGGGCGACTGGTGATCCTGAATTCTTGTTCTTTTGTCAGGCTGTTGAACATTATCTTTGTCTTCTGCGTATTAATATTCAACTCCACTCTTACGCTTTCTCTATAAAACTCCTGAATCATTTGTTCTAACTCGCCTCCAGTGTTACTGCACAAGACAATGTCATCTGCAAACCAAAGGCTGCTGAGATATTCGTCATTGATCCTCACTCCTAAACCTTTCCATTCTAATGGCTTGTTTACTTGAATATTTCTAAGAATGCAGTGAAAACCATAAGAGAGATTGTGTCTCCTTGCCTGACTCCTTTCCTGACAGGTAACTTTCTACTTTTCCTGTAAGGAATCAAGGTAGCTGTGGAATCTTTGTTGGCATTTGCCAAGATATTCACGTATGCCTCCTGCACTCCTTGATTAAACAATGCCTCTATGACTGCTGGTCTTTCTACTGAAGCAAATGCATGTTCATATTCTATGAGTGCCATATAAAGAGGTTGGCCAAATTGTTGGAAGAGGCTGTGCTGTTGTTCTCCCATCCGGGATATGTACATGTTACATGGATTAAAGTGTGTAGTGCCGTCACAATGTTCACCAAGTGTTCACCAGTTCCCTCATAATATGACCATAAGGTCGTCACGAGTTTACTACAAGATACAAGTATAATATTCTCATACGGTGCTGTAACTATCATGGCGACTGCATTGTCAACTCTTTCTTGAGTATGGGGTTTTCTTCCGTTCCTGAATTGCAAAAGCAAGTAGAGCCTGCTGTGCTGGCTTGAAAAATATTGCAGTTACATCTACAGTTAGATCTGTGTAATGGGTTCACCCTTTTTATTGCGGTGCAGAAGCCACGTGCTTCGGAAAATCCTTAGCCCGTTCTATGCTGTGTCACATTGTTATTAAAAAGCAGGCTGTGTTCATGCAGTGAAAAACAGTTTGTGCGCTCGCGACAAGTGAAGACAAAAGCTCAAATGTTCCACGCATGTCTCCCATGTTCTATGGGTAGATCAGTATTTCCTATGGAAGCTTAGGGTAACGCCACCACTAGCACGCGACATTTCTGAGTGATCCAGGAAAACTCGAGTCGGTGTAAACTTAATAATGACGCGAGCAATGGTAAACCAATCAAATAAAAATATGAAACATTCCCTTTACACTATACTATCCGGCTTATATGAAGGCGTTCTTTATCAAAATGCGCTCATTGTAAATATCTGTAATCTACTACCTTTCCTATCTTCTTATCAGCGATGTTTCTATTCCGTATTTCATGAAAAGTATGCAGGTTTTGTGGCCCTTCCCGTACCATTTGCCAGCCTACACTTTTCTTTACATTTGCATATGCAGATTGCAAGATGTGAATGCCCATTTCTGTCTTTCTTGTCTGTACATTTGTATATCTGTTTGCAAAGGAAGTAACATTATGGACAGCACCAATGTACGGGGCCTTTTGAGAAGAATGCTTTGTACAAACTGATCGAAGATGGAGTTGAGTTTTTTTTCCTATCACCTTCGTTGTTTATGTAGAATGATTCTGCAAGAAGACTGTAGAACATTGTCATGAGCGTGTGCTCTTGTAGTAGTCGATCTGACAACAGTGGATCATATGGTCATCCCACACGAAGACGCCAAAGGTGCTACTGAGGTTCTTTCGTTATGCGACTTGCGTTCAAGAGATACAACATTCCTGTTTTTTTTCTCAATGTAAAAATAAACAGATCAGTTGTTGGCGCAGCGCACTGGCGAGGGTTACCCCTTTTGTCTTGGGTTCTATTCCTATTGTGATTCTTCATTACGCAATACCCAAATAAGACCAAAATATATAGCATCACTAACCCCAAAAGTCTATCGAAGAGTGCTCGTTGTAACAGAAGTCCGCGTATGCCTGCGGGGCACAATTCTAAGATGCAAGAACGATGCACTCATGATGCAGTAGGCTCACGATTGGTCGCAGATGCTAGCGTCCCCAAAGAAGCTCCAAAGATTTTTCTGCGTCCTTTGTGCGTACGTGTTTTTCGTTTTGTTAAAGTGTTTATCTTCTCCGCATTTCTTTCCAACTTTATGTAGTCCCTCATCGTTTCGCCAATGGTAAGCAGCGAACCGATTATTTATATTCCGGTTCAGCGCCCTCGTCTTTGCATTTAATTTCTCTCTCTTTTTTTTTCTCATGAGTGTGCGTCAAGTCTCTTGACAGTAGCACTATAGCACGAAAATTTCTTATCAACGTGTATAGTAACTCACGTTCATATCAACTCGTGCAGATGATTTCCTCAACGACCTCCTTTCTAAACACTGATGGATAAAACATGAATTTAATCTATTTTTAACATTTTACTACGCCTATTATGGCGATGTTTTGTTATATACGCATAAATGGCAAGATCTGAAAGTGCCTTTTCCTGTGTTGCTTGTTTCCCTGTACCCGACATACACTCCCTTGAATCTGGAGAGAAACATTCATTCGCCTATCATTCGAGTAAACCTCGTGGAATCCTTCGCGCTCGCCATTTTTGCAATTCCTCATGTCTTTGTCGATCAAAATGACACTTCACTGCGAGGTGCCCGTGTTCATGGCTCTCGTGCAGAAGTCTATGTATGTACTCGAAAATAAGGTATGGAATATTGCCCGGGATATATAATTCAGCTCTGGTGCGACACACTGTAAGCCGGCTTACGCCCTTAAGAGACCCTAAGGGAGAAAATCGGCCCATACCTCACACCCTCGCACCTGTAAGGACGTGAGGGGGTGAGTTAGAGACAGTAAAACACCCTTAAGGGGCGCAAATTGGTTTACACTACAGGTGGAGAAAATGAGTATTCTTGCGCGACACAGTCCAAGGTTCATGAGCTATCAGAACCACGCGACACGATTTATCCTGTCTAATTATTCGTACAGTTCAAGCATCTCTACACTTAAAGCCCAAATAAGCGTACCCTCTCTAGCCTCACGCAGTAGAATAGCATGTCTTAACCTTTTCTTATCATTTTTTCATTCTTTGTCTTTTGACAACCCGTATATAAAAAGAGCACATTGCATTGCCTAACTCATTTTATCCACCACAAGCCCATACCTTGACTTTTCAGCAATCATTTTTTCTTCGCACAACAAGAGACTAGAATGGCTTGCCCACCGAAGCTGCCCCTATCATCGACCCACTTGCATTCAAGCGGCCCATCCAAAATATCCCATTGTAACTTGTAGTATCTTTGTTTTCCATTAACCACCCACTCTCTCTTATAGTGTCTCAAAAGAGACCTTTACGGAAATAAATAAATAATAATAAATGACATAAAGCTAATAACTGTTTTGTTACTCAATTTAGGCATGATAAGAACACTGAAGTTGAAGTCTTTTGAGTAATGCAGCGACGCGCGAACGCATCGCTGTTCAATAGCGATGCTAAAATAAGCCCCATCGTTGAGATACCCGTCCTCAATAAGGGTTTTGCGATAGGCGTTCGTTTCAGTGTGTCTTCACCATCACTGTAGCGCACTGCATTACAAAGTTAAATGAATCATCACTGTATATTGTAGGAAAATCGGACGAAGGATACTTCAAAGCATGGTGCTCATAAGAAAATGTATATAAAACAAAGATGTGTTTAGATGACTGGTCACATCAACGTCGCAAAAATTACGTTTAGGCTAAAGTGTATATTAAGCAGGTTATGAGTGGGGCGTTCAGCTAGGTAGCTAACTGATAATTGTGCTTTGACGGGCAAATGTCTTCGTCCGCTTCTTGAAGCAATCTACCTAAACATGCGCAAGTAGTGTGGCACTTGAACATTTTTAAAAATTCACTTTCAAATACAAAATTACAGGTGACATGTCACTCTATTTCAGTGTGAATGGCTTAAAGGAGAAAAGTAAATTTATTTTGCTTCATTCTTTATACTTGTATGCTGGATGTTTTCTGTTGGAACGAAGGAAGACTTTGTCTATGTTATTCTAAAGAAGAAAGACATGACGGAAATGATTTTTTAATTCTGGTGTGTCTGCAGAGAGAAAATATCTTTTTATACGAAAGGCAAAGTGGTGGTGGCCTGGGCTGGTCTGCCATGTTCTGCTACTACGCACAGGTTTTTAAACGTTACTGCACAGTAAGCACTGCTCAAATAATTTCTGCACATGAGGATTGTTGCAAGTCAGTATATATGTCTGAGATCTCGTGAAGGGGAAAATTCCCAGCGTGCTATGCGAGCACGCAGAAACTGTGTTAATATCCAGATTGTAGGTTCTGTCAGAGTGATCTCATCTCTATGTGCCTCTCTTCATTCTTGCATACTGGGAATAAAAGTTCATGTCGTGTACATACGCCTCTTTTCGTGTTCTTTTTGTGCTCCTGTGTGACCGTAAATATCCGGAGATTACCGAGCGAGCGGTACCATTAAGGAGCAGGTTTCTCACCACGTACTGCACGCTAAACGAAATGTGGCACCACTGCGCTTCGCAAAAGCTTGTGTGGGTTAGTCAATCTTAAATTGCAGTGGCACAAATTGCAGTGGCACAAAAACATTCTGTGCCGTTTTAGCGGCAAATGCGAGAAATTCATTATGTCGCACCTGTTTGTGTTTATTTTATTGAAGTGATTGTTAGGAGAGGTTGGCACCTTTATGGTGGCACTGGCTACTCCTTGTCACTTGGCAAATGAAACAAATTTGCGTAAAAAGGAAGAATAGCGACACAAAATATAACACTCAGTAGAACACCGGATCATTAAAAAAATATAGAGTCCAACAGTACATGAGTCGCAAAGTTCTATGCATTAGTTCAGTCCACGTACGCATATATAAAGTCAGATGTTTTGCAGAGCCAAAACACGCAACACATGTAATAGACTGCAAGTACAGAACAGAACTATACATATCAGGTCCCGGATCCATGATTGAACCAGTGTCCACCGCATTGCAATGTATTCTTCTGGAGCTCACGCGACACACACCCTTCCTCTTCGAGTGGCTATATAGGGCAACATAGGATATTTCATCCGGCCCATGCGGAAGCGTCCTGATCATCTTGATCGTTCTGCCAAGTCTCGCGTTCATCCATGTATCGATCGCTCCGTAACATCACCCTCAGGTGGCGCAAGTGCCGTCCTGGCGCTTGCTACGAAGGTGAGGCGATAGAAGGGGAATAGGGCTTCAGCCAGAAAATGTGAACAACAGCACTTGGTACCAAGGAGCGCACCAAAGCATGGCCCAGGGGTATAATCTCGTAATTGACGTCACCGAGTGGACGCCCCACCTTGCAGGGCCTGGTGTAAAGTGGGAGGAGCATCTCTGAAAGGCCAACGTGGTGGCATGGCGACCATGTGAGGACCTGAGAACCAGACGTGGAGTGCACACTTCTGTGTCGGCTTTCATAACGGGATTTTTAGGAGTCTCGCGAAGCACAGAATCTGTCGTCAGCAAGTTGACCAGTTGCACGGGCTCAACCAACGACGTTAGTAGAGAATTCAGTAAGCGAGTGAGGACCCGACGGAAGGAGAGACTCGAATGCGATGCAGGTTGTCGGCCAAAGAGTAAATAAAGCGGGGAATATCCAGCGGTGTCATGCCATGACAAATTTTACGCGAAGGCGACAAATAGTAATGGGCTGTCCCAGTCATATACACAGCCAGCATCTCAGTTAGCGTGAGGTTCGGGAGGTCGGTCAGTCCATTCGTCTGTGAATGATGAGTGGAGGTTCAGTGGAGCAGGCACGAATGATCTCATCTAGCACTCGTGGTAGGAAGTACCTCTTGCAATCGGTGAGGAGCTGCAGTGGGGCGCCATGATGTAGAATAACGAGGTGGAGGAGAATGTCGGTGACATCTGTAGAACAGCTTGTCGGCAATGCCCTGGTAATTGCGAAGCGCGTGGCGTAGTCTGTCGCGACTGCAACCGATTTATTTCCTGAGATTCACGCAGGAAAAAGACCTAGTAGCACAAGGCCGATGCGGAAGAATTGCTCTGCAGGAACATCCGTAAGTTGGAGCTGGCTTGCAGGCAGCGCTGCAGGAAGCGCTGAAGGGCGCTTGCGGCGTTGGCAGCTTTCGAAACCAGTGAAGTAGCGGCGCATGGAACGGTAAATTCCAGATCAAAAAAGCAGACTCCGAATGTGGGCGTATCTACGCGAGACACCTAAGTGGCCGCACTTGTTATGTTGTGAAGACAGTGAAGAACGCTGGAGCGTAGATGGCGTGGTAGGACAAGGAGAAGCTCGGCGCCATCTGAGCTGGGAGTACGAGGATACAGAGCATTGTCGTGTAGCTCAAACAGAAGTACAGAATAGGCTGGTGATGGAGCGTTTAGACGGTCGATGATGAGCCACACGAAAGGAACGCCGAAAGGAACGCCGAAGTATAGCGAGAGGGCGGGCGATGCCCGCGAAGTTGTGAACAAAGCAACGAAAGTAGGGACGTACTCCTACGAAACTCCGGACGCCTTTGGCTGAGTATGGCATGGGAAAATGTTGCAGTGCTCGCATCTTGTCGGGGTCTGGTTGAACACTATCAGCGCTGACAAGGTGACGGAGCATAGTTATTTGTCATCGCCCGAAACGGCACTTGTTAGAGTACAGCTGAAGATTGGCTCAATGAAAGACAGGAAGAACAGTCGATGAACGGGTGCGGTAGCTGTCAAAGATAGGTGAGTAGACAATGACATCGTCTAAATAGCATAGGCAGATGGATCACTTATATCCCCGTAAAAAAGAATCCATACGTTCGAAAGTTGCTGGGGCATCACACAGTTTGTACGGTGGGAGCGTGAATTGGTAAAGGTCATCTGGTGTAATAAATGCAGCTTTTTCGCAGGTTCATAGGGTCGGCTGAAATCTGCCCGTCGTCGTACCGAATGTCGATGGACGAAAAACAGTTGGGCTCCATGAAGGTACTGAAGGGCATCATCGATGAGAGGCAAACGGTAGAAGTCTTTATGAGTTACTTTGTTTAAGCTGCGATAATCGACGCAGAAACGCCAGCTGCCGTCCTTCGTATTCACGAGAACGACAGGCAATGCCCATGGGCTAAACGAAAGTTCGATGGCATCTTTATAATATTTGTAATATTTGGGGTTTTACGTGCCAAAACCACTTTCTGATTATGAGGCACGCCGTAGTGGAGGACTCCGGAAAGTTTGACCACCTGGGGTTCTTTAACGTGCACCTAAATCTAAGCACACGGGTGTTTTCGCATTTCGCCCCCATCGAAATGCGGCCGACGTGGCCGGGATTCGATCCCGCGACCTCGTGCTCAGCAGCCCGACACCATAGCCACTGAGCAACCACGGCGGGTTTCGATGGCATCTTTGTAATACGTTTTGTCAAGCTCGTTGTGGATGACGACGTGCATGATCGAATACGCAATATAAATGCCGGCGTAAAGGGTGCAGTCACCAGTGTTGATTGGATGAGTCACGACAGATGTTTGGCCTAGAGCGCTACCGTCAAAATCAAAGATGTCACATAGGACGCCAGAACGTGGTAGAGATCTTGAGCTTGCGCCTGAGTCAGATCAGCAGCGATGATCTTGTTAATGTCATAAAGAGACGAAGGAGTGGATTTGGCGAAGCAAGAAAACGGTGAAACATCTGCATCCAAATCGGCAATCTTCCAAGGATCTAGCGCGGAAATGGTGGCCAGCGACAAGCCTTGCGGGATAACATTAGTCAACAGGCTGACGTTGGGAAGGGGATGACCTTTGTATTGCTAGCAATTGTAATAATGGCGTGAGCAAGGGCGACATGGCGGGTTAACAGAACGTCGATTATGGGAGACAAGACGTAATCACCATGGGGACAATCATGTGAAGATATCAAAGCAACGGTCACTATCTACTGTAGGCCTAGATTCACCTTTTCAATAAATGGTTTTATATCTCACTCCGTTTACATTTCAACGCGTTAACATTTCAAGGGTGCTTCATGTGCAGGCGCTCCCAGAATAATTCGGAACGCAACACACGCGGCCGCTCGCCGGCGGAGTGCGCCCGTGGAAAAAGTAGTACCATGGTCTGCGCGTGCGCGGTCTCCCTAGCGAGCAAGGTTGGCTCCCTGGTGCACCTAGTTTGTGTTGCGCGTCTGCAAAACGGTAGCCCTAGGTGCCCCTTAATGTTTTGTCAAGGGGGGCTGGGCCGGTGGTATCTGTGACAAGCTGTGTCTGCGCATGCACTCGCGCTGGAGCATAAGCGCTCGTGTCTGCATGTTCGGGTGCTTGGGCGCCTTTTTTTCATTTTTCGTGCGGGCCGCATTTATCATTTGCTCAAAATATTTACGGTAGGTGACCGTGACTAGCGCTGGCAAAGGGCGGCGTTTTCGTCTGATGCAGCCATGATGATATCGGCGGCTCGATTGATAAAGAGATACGAACACATTGAAACAATGACAGTTACGCTAATTTCGCCCTATTCCTATCGAGGCAACATGCCGTAAAGAGTGCCGATGAATGTGCGGAGAAATATAATTAAGCTCAGTTGGCAAGGTATACCTCAACGTGAGATATGCCGCCTCACAGGAAAGTCTATAAGTGCGGTCAACCGAATAATCCAAGCGTACAGGGATGAAGATGGCCGACTCAAAGATGCAGCACGATCGGAATGACACTGGTGCACGTCGGAAGGGTCCGACTTCTCATTGTTGCTGCAGCCGTTGCTAATCCTTTTCAGAGCGCTCGCTAGATCAAGACAGCCCTCAACGTGCAAGTCAGTGAGGAAACAATTTGCGAGGGGCTGGTCTTCGTGGATTTGTCGCGGCACAAAAGCCATACCTTACGGAGCGCCAAAAACGCCGGCGCCTTGAGTTTGGCAGGGCATATGAGCGCTGGACGACTGAAGAATGGAAGGAAGTCATATTCACAAATGAATCGACATCTTCATCTAGATGGGGTCAAGAGCGCCGCGTATGGAGACCATTAACTGCAGCTATTTTCATTGTTCATTTTGTTTCTGATCTTTTAAGCACAAATTTTTCGGGCGCGCAAAAGGTATTTTATCTGAAAAGATCATTCCCTTCTTTTCGTGTAGATACGAGCCTGGGTATGTTTACGAGATCTACAGCAGCGGCCGCTGTACTATCAACGTTTGGGGAGCAATTAGCAAAGAGGGCCTCGGTCCGCTAATCCGACTGTCCCCATCGTTCACAGCTAAAGCTTACTGCGAAATTCTCGACCACCACCTATTGCCATACGCTCTGGAAGGGCCATTTAAATATGGCTGCTACTTGTTGCAACAAGACCTGGGCCCGGTGCACACCGCCAGAGCTGTGGAAAAACTTCTTCAAGAACGTAGTGTTCGCGTTCTTGACTGGCCTCGGAAAGGTGCAGACTTCAATGTTACGTAGAACGTGTGGGGCATGATGAAGTTTATGCAAGCTGAATCTTGAAGGGGCCAGTGCCGACGAGCTCTGGCTCGCCATAACGCGCGAGTGGAAGCGCCTTGGTGAGAGGAGGGACTTCGTCGATGCGCTCTACGAGCCAATTCCACGCCGCGTACAAGCTGCGCTTCACGTGGACGTCGCATTCGCGAGATATTGATAGCGGAACATGCCAACAGCTTTAGACGAAACAGTTACGTTTCGGTTCTTTTTGTTTACTGTAGAAAAAAATAAACCCAGTGTTCTTCCTGTCATTTAGATTTACTATGTTCTCCTTACTATTTTTTTTTGCATTCAGCTCACACAGCCTAGCCATGATTATCATTGTGTATTTCCTTTAAGCAAAATAAAATGAGCATGAAAATGGGTATCTTCGCCAACAAACGCCTACACGCGATCAATACGTAAGGATACTCGCTACAGATGGTCCAGATTCCATGATTAATTGGCGCACAATATATGCAAACCACGTAATGGGGTGCGCCAATAAATTACTAGAGTCGTGAAGAGTTCATTAGAGTGCCCTTTGCATGAAGTGAGTTCTTGTGCGTGAAATTGGCCTTGATAAACGTGCCGCATTATTTCATATTGTTAATTTTTTATTGCCACTATCGCAGACACACTCGTTAAGAGGTGTCATGTAATAGTGGTAATTGTCCTCGTATTACGAAGCTAGTGGTAACACTGATAGGGAGCTATTTTGCCAAGAGCTAATACTTCGCAGGACAGGGTAACATGGTGGAAAAAATAAGGCAGCGATGCCGTTGTAGCCAAGCCGCCTCACTAGTCATGTAATCACGCGAAGCATTGCTATCTCCCAGACGGGAGCAGACCATGGCGACAATACGGTGCAAGGAATCCACAAGCCTTTATTTATAGATTACGGTGCATGCATGCTGTGCTAGACATTCATTTGCCCAGGGCACCTAGCGCTACCTTCTTGGAGCAAGGCAACGCCAAACTAGATGCAATAGGGAGCGAAACTTGCTCGCTATGGAGACCGCGCATGCGCAAATCTTGCCTGTATTTATCCGCCGCCGCGCTCCACCGACGAGCAGCTGCGTGTCCTGCGTTCCGAATTATTCTGGGAGCGCCTGTACTTTCCAGGATATATACACATGTATTACGGTCACGGTGCTGCTGCATGGCTGCGCCGCTGCGCCACAAATTGCTGGCGGTCCCTCAAATGAATGTCTCGTGTCGCACGGTGCATTGCCGTTGATTACGGTGATAATTATTGTTTGTTGGCATCCCCTTCCAAACGGAGTGGTGGTAAATAGCCGCCCAGTCTCCTGAGTTATCCGGGTCCTGGTACGCGCAGCATGCACCTGCTATACGCAACTCCCGCATGTCGGGACACCTGGTGGAACATAACGGAACTGCAATGCAATGTTTGCACGTATCGATGCTACGCGGCGCGCATGCCACATCGTGTGTTTAATCGTGTGTCAAATGGCACGATGCGATGCTAATGAAGATCATTATTTATTGGTATTCCCTCTGAAACAGGTCGGTGAAAAACCGTCCCCTAGCCTGCTTCAATTAATCAGGCATGCCATACATGTTCGTTCATTAAATCTGTTTCTATATATCTCCATAATGTTTTTCTTCCTGAAGACTTCCTTATCTACCTTGTACCGCCACCTATGCAACTGCTACGTGAGCTGCTTGCTGATGTAATGCTATGCAACTGCAATGAAATATGCGCACGCATAGACGTTACGCGGCGCGCATTTACATAACAAGGCAAGTGGCAGGATACAATAATAATGACGATGAAGATTTATTGGCATCCCCTTTGGAACGCGGTGGTGACATGGTCACCAAGCGAGCTTCATTTATTCAGGTACATCATACATTTTCTAATATTCTTGTATACACCTCCTTAAACTTCTTTTTCTTTCCTATACCTTATTGAACTTCCTTCTACCGCTACCAGGGCATCTGATACATGACATTGTACCTGGCGTAATAACCTGCAACTGCAATACAAAATGTACACGGATCTACGCTACACAGCGCGCATGTGGCCCCACGTGTCCTTTCGTGCGCTAGCACACGCTTATAGGACATTTTTCCGCGGAATGCTGGCAAGCGCTGGCGCGGCGTGGCGAAGAAGAAAAAGCCGTGCGGAATGGTTGTGCTCGAAAATGCTCTCTGCTGGAAACAGTGTATTGGCCCTAGGCCGAGCATCGTCGACCCCGTTTTTGAATGAAGATGCAAGTTACAAAGTTGTCCTCTCGCGTCTACCAACCGGGAACGATGTTTTGAATTCCATTTTTCTTCATGCGGACTTGAGCGGCAGACCATACCGTGCTCCTGACTTCCGAGACGCTCTGCTGCAGATATCATAGGTGCTGGAGAGTATCAAATGAGCCGTATATGGATGGTTACTTGCGCTATCAGTGCGGCGAAACAAACTCTCGTCACCTGCGGTGAGCTGCGAGCAAAGGGCTCAAGTGATAGATCCCGCAACTAAAAACATCAAGCTCAAGTTAGTTTGGCTTCCACCTCATCTTGAACTTCGACGCTTTGAAGAGGCATTTCAAGTGTACGGTCAGGTGAAGTCGGTGGATAGAGAAGTAAGGAGGCGAGCTGGTATGGAACAATGGGCAAGAACAAACCCGGAACTTTCCTTGGTGCTTAAAGACAGTGTCACCGTAAGCTCAATACCACACATGTGCATGTATGGCCGCCAGTGCCTGGTTCTTATTCCCGGCAGGCCTCCGCTGTGCCTTCGTTGCAAGTGTGTGGGACAGGTCCCTCGACAATGCAGAACACCGAGATGCTCGCAGCGCCACTGATTTGGTCACTTGCCGGACGCCTGCATGTTGACCTACGCCAATAAGCTTTGTTCTCGGCAATATAGAGTAAACAAGGCCCAACTGCACCATCTCATGGATTCTACAGAAGTAGCAGATGCCACTGGGGAAAGTACAGGTGGCATCATGGACGCAGAACAGGAGTCCACAAAGCCAATTCCGAGAAGCCACAGCAGCTCAAATAACAGCAGCGAAGCTACAGGCGAGGATAACTCGGTTTGCCCACGGGGCCAAGCAAACCTTGAAGAAAAGCCCTCTGATGAGAAGGAAGAAGACGAGGCGACGAACAGCAGTCAGGTAAGGACACGTCCAGCACCACGTAACGACGAAGCAACAGAAAATGCGGTACAGGTGCCCGAGAAAGTGTCTGCTAGTGCTATTGGTGATAATGTGCCGCGCCGGTTTTATCAGCCTAGTGTCAGGAGAGCATGACAAAGAAGTCCAAAGGGAGCAAGACCACAGATTTACCTGTGGCCAAAGACGACGAAATACAAAAGCTTTAGGGGAGAAAAATGGCTACCGACTTCACACTCCCCTTATGTGTAGCGACACTCAATGTATGTGGGCTACGGAACATAAGGCCTCAGCAGCAATTACTTCACGTGCTTAGGCAACATGAAATTGATGTTGAGGCAGTGTAAGAGACAAAGATTACGTCTGCTAGTGATGTCAACCTTGCGCTGCAAACTTTTCAACCAGATTACGAGGTGTGTATTAGCCAAGCATCTGGGGCTTCCGCTGGATGCCTTTGGTTGGTTAGAAAGCAGGTAAAAATCGCTTCATTGTCGCTTCAATGCCGCCTTATATGCTGTGGCCTCTTTTTTTTCTTGCCGTAATTGGCGGTTTATTTCTGTTTATACTCCCTCAGAACTGAATGACAGGAAGGCTTTCTTCCTCTCTCTTGCTTCATTCCTAGATACTGACAGAGATTTGGTAGTGTTGGGAGACTTCAACTGTGTTTGTCATTCCAGAGATCACTCATACCTGAGTAATCGTTATGATTCAAGTGCTACTTTCCTACATCAGTTAACGGAAGATCACAATCTGATAGACGTGGGAGCCTACACACCTTCTGAGGTGCGGTTTACGCACTTTCAAGGCGTCCCTCATGCTCGACTTGATCGTGTGCATGTTTCGACGAATCTATGGTCCCACATTCACAACTACGACGTGAAACCTATATTTTTCACCGACCACTGTTTAGTAGCTGTTTCGTGGGGTCCCCAAAAGTTTCGCAAGTTTTCTGCAAATTGGGAACTGTAGAAACTTAATACGCAACTTTTACAAGAGGGAAGTTTTGTAAACAATATGAAAGGATTATTCCAAGAAGTAACACAATTTGAACAGCCTCCATTGTTTGCTCAATGGGAAGTATTCAAATATAGAGCAAAAAATGAGGCGATTGCCATTACGTGTGAGCTGTCTCAAAGAAAAAAAACTTGGAAAGCATTACCTTCATGATCTACTTCACAAGCTCCACGCTTTCGAAAGTCAGGAACCAGTGTTGTATAGCGATGAGATAAATACAGTTCTCGCACAAATATAGAGAAACGAGACGGAAGTGTACAAAAGAGTAATGGTGCGTTCACGCACAACTCGCTTCGCAGGTGAGCAGCCCACAAAAAGGGCTCTCGGTGATGAAAAGCGACACGCGCTTTCTAAGCTAATATTACAAATTGAGTCTGGCGGTTCCACATATGCACAAAAACGTCGCAAATAATAACCGTACTTGAAGCTCATTACAAAAATCTTCTCACTGCAGTTAAGCCTCAGAACGGTTACGAAGAAAAAGCTGATCAGTTTATTTCCCTTATGCGACACTTTCAAGAAGATGATCGACTCACCGCTGTTGGGCCAATAACTCGAGAAGAAATTAGGTTTGCCGTCGAAAATCTCCATAAAAACAAGACGCCTGGCCCCGATGGCCTTAGTGCTGAATTTTATATAAGATTTCAGGAATTCCTGTTTCCTTTTCTTGAGCAGCTTTTCGAGGAGGCGTATAAATATCGGGAGCTTCCTCCGTTTTTCTATCAGCGCCACACAACCTTAATATCAAAGAGCAGTGATAGTGATGTAATAAAGAGAGTATGTGGAGATAGGTCAATATCGTTATGCAACGTCGATTACAAAAATTTAGCAAAAGTACTGACAAATAGGTTGCAGAGAGTCATTACTATATTAGTAGGTTACCATTAAGCATGCGGAATTCGAGGACGCTCTTTACAGACAAATGTTCATATCGCACACTCAGTCCTTGAGTGCATAGAGGGTAGCATGGATCAAGTAGCTCTTCTCCAGATCGACCTCGTCGAAGCCTTTGATAAGGTTCACGATTTTTTGTTCCAACTGCTGCGACATCTTCGGTTAGGGGATGTATTGTACAATGGTGTAACACGTTGTTATAAACATTGCACTACAAAGTTCACTGTCAACCGTACCCTCTGAGATATCATACAGGTACGGTCACCCGTTTGTCAGGGTTGTCCGCTCGCGCCTTTACTATCCGCAATATACTTGGAACCACTTTGCTTAAGCGTGATTTGCGACTCAAGCATTGAAGGATACAAATATGACGATGACGAAATTAAATTGCTAGCTTATGCAGACGGCACTGCCTTCTTTTGCGTCGATAAGCCAAGCATTAGCAAGGCAATAAACGCTACCCTGCGTTTCTGTGAGACTGTAGGAGCTAGTGTAAATATCGACAAAAGTAGGGGCTTCCGGCTAGGCATGTGGGCGCTCACCCCCTCTGTATTCGCGAATATTCTTTGGAACCAGACTCCGTTGTGATATCTTGGTGAAAATATAGAAAATATTATTCTATATTCTAAACTTCCGAAATGGTGGACCTCATTGGACGTCCACGATAACCACTATCCGTCGAAAGGTGACAACCTGGCAGGGAAGTCATCTCTCCAATTTTCCGAGCGCTAAGGTATGCAATTTATTTCTTGCTTCCAAGTTTCTTTATGTTCTGCAGGTTTTGTTCTGTTCACATATCAATGTTCAGGCATTTCACAGAATATTTGCATGTTTCATTGGGCGTTATACATGGAAAGCCATCAGAAGGGACAACCTCTTCCCTCCGCTTGAGAAGGGAGGCCTGAGCCTTGTGCATTTGTTTCATCACTCATCATTAGTACAGAAGGAGGTACATTATTTTGTTATATAGTACATTTATTTATTTATTTATTTATTTATTTCACGTACTTTCAAGGCCCGAAGGCGTTACAGAAAGGAGTGGAGTCAAAACAAGAAGTAATGCAGTAAAAAATACAAACAAGTATTAACAAAAAATTAACAAAAAATATTAACAAAAGGCATTCAGAACGTCGGTTTTGAAGTTAGTAGGGTCGGTGATGAGTGCGATTGAGGCGGGAAGGCGATTCCAGTCCGTGCTTGTCCTGGGGATGAATGAGCCACTGTACCGGTTAGTACGGCACAATGGCACCCCGATTTTAAGGCTGTGGTCAGTGCGGGCAGAAATATAAGACGGAGGGGCAAGAAGGGTCTCTTTTAAAAGGGGGTTTAAGTGAAAAACTTTGTGAAAAAGGGAGAGACGGGAAGATTTGCGGCGTGACGAAAGATCAGGTAAGTTAGGAGTTTGTTTCATTGAAGAAATACTTGCATAGCGAGAATAACTAGATAATATAAAGCGTGCACTGCGGTTTTGAATACTTTCAAGAGTAGAAACTAATGACGACTGAGTCGGATCCCAAATGGCTGAAGCATATTCCAATTTGGAGCGAACTAAAGTTTTATAAAGAGTTAGCTTCAGGGAAGAAGGGGCAGAGCTAAAATTACGGCGTAAGTAACCAAGCATGCTATTAGCGTTTTTAGTAACATAGTCAATATGCGAGTGCCAAGAAAGGTTATTTGATATGTGAAGGCCGAGATACTTGTAAGAGCTAACTGACGTCACAGGTGCACCATTAATAAAGTAGGTGTGCGTGGCAGTGTTACGAGATATACGCATGGCCTTGCATTTATTTGAATTTAGTTGCATGCACCAATTAGATCACCACTCAATTACGCGATTAAGGTCGTCCTGCAGCTCTTGGGAATCTGAAGGATTAGTAATTTTACGGTAAAGAACACAGTCATCCGCGAAAAGCTTTATGGAAGAGGAAAGAACGCAGTTCGGAAGATCGTTTATATAGATTAGAAAGAGAAGTGGACCCAGGACTCACCCTTGAGGAACACCTGCTGGTACGTTAGAAAACCGAGAATTACAGTTATTAGTGTTTACAAACTGCGTCCTGTTAGAAAGTTTTTTATCCACTCGAGTACATTTGCGTCCAAGTTAAGTTGAGACAGCTTAAGCAGAAGTAAATCACGGGTCACAGAGTCAAAGGCCTTCGCAAAATCAAGAAATACGCAGTCAATGTCGGTACCTAGATCAGAAATTTCAAAGAGATCATTAGTAAATGTTAAGAGCTGTGTTTCACAGGAAAAGAACTTACGGAAACCATGTTGACAGGGGTTGAAAAAGGAGTTTGATTCTAAAAACTCAGCCAAATGTGAATATAATATATGCTCAAGAATTTTACATGAAATGCTAGTTAGTGAGATAGGCCTGTAATTGCTTGGTAAGTGTGTGTTACCTGATTTATGAACTGGAATCACCTTTCCCACGCACCAGTCGTGTGGAAGAACAGACTGCTGCAATGACTGAGTGAAAATGTGTGACAAAATAACAGCAGAAAATACATTAGTACACTTCAAAATTTTTGAGTTCAGGCAGTCTGGGCCGGCAGAGGAGGACGTTTTTTGATCGTTTATTAGGCAGATAACATCAACCCAGTCAATAGAGATTGGATCCATGGGCGAAAAACCAGAATTGGATACAAGCGGTAATCCACGTGGCATTGTGGTAACATGTGAAGAGAACACATCAATAAATACATTACAGCATTCTTCAGGAGCAACAAGTTGATCATTTGGGTATGTTAATTGGATTATTTTGCTTGGAGTACCGTTAACTATGGTCCAGAATTTACGAGGATTAGTTTGCAAGATGGACGGAAGGGTAACAGAATAAAAATGCTGTTTCGCACTAGCGGCGGCTGTGTTGTAGTCGCTTTCAGTGAGGTAGTAAGCGGACCAAGCAACGTCACTGCATGAAGCTTTTGCGCGACGAAACAACCGCTTTTTTTTGTTACGTAGTCGCTTCAGAAAGGGGTTGAACCAAGGGGACCATGGCTTGCAAGCGACTGTTCTTTGCGGCACGAAACGTTCGATTAATTACAACAATTTATTTTTGAAAATGCACCAGTTTTCTTCAACACAGCGCTGATCGAAATTAGCGATGTAAGAAGCTGCGAAATTTTCCATTTCAGCGGTAATGGAAGCCAAGTCGGCTTTGCTGTAATCGCGGATCACCTTCGTAGTTTTCTTTACAGGAGCCCGTGCGTTGATATGAAAAGTGAGTGCAAGGTGATCACTTACGCCTTTTATGTAAAGAATTGGGGAAACTGTGTCAGGGTTCGCAGTGAGAATCAGATCTAGTATGTTAGATGAGGAGGCAGACAGGCGCGTTGGTTTCAGTACAAGCTGGGTGAAGTGGAAATCCAAACAAGTGTTTATAAACTGGGTACTCTGAGAAGACTGGGACGTTGACGTGTCGTTACGCCAAATGATATCGGGAAAGTTGAAGTCACCAAGAAGGAAAAGGGGAGCGTTAGGGTATCTGACAACTAATTTGTTCAATGCGTCGTGAAGGTCATCGCAAAATGATGTCGAAGCAGTAGGAGGGCGATAGCATGTTCAAAAAATAACGTCTCTGTTGTCGAGTACAACGCGCACGCAAACAAGTTTAAGTGGTGTTTCTATGGAAACTGAGCTCGATGTGAGCGTTTCAGCAACCGCAATCAAGACACCTCCACCTGATCGCACACCACGATCGCAGCGATAACATGAATACAGTTTTTCACAATAAAAAATTTCGCTATTTTTTATCCGAGCCGAGAGCCATGTTTCAGTGAGACACTATGTCAGCAGCGCATGAATCAATCAGCGAGGACACCGCAGCACGTTTATTTAGTAGACTCCGCACGTTAGTGACAAAAACAGATATGGTGTTATTAGATTGCGCATGTGCTAGCTATGTCGAACCATTTCCTTCGTTAGGTTGACGCGACCGAACAGAAGAGCGTGCTGCACGTGGCATGCTGACTTCGCATACATTGTCAGTGGTAGAACAGTAAACGTAGCACTTCTTGTTCAAAAATAATTTATTTAGCCGTATTGAGTATGTCTGTCCTGATGCCTTAGCAAAATCAAGCAGCTTTTTCCTAGACTGGCGCGTTGCTCGGCAGAAATCTTCGCCCACAGATACCCCGGTGGATTTGAAGTTAGATTTTAGTGCCAGAATTTTATCCTTTAGTTTTGAGCAAGAAAATTTCATTATAATCGGGCGAGTCTTATTAGCAGTATACGAGCCAAGTCGGTGGGCTCTCGGCCCACCGACTCGGCCACGCCACCGAGGCGGTGGCGTGGCCATTCTAGTAAAGAAAGAAATCCCGTTTTTAATGTTACCGGATGTTGAGGGCGTTGAGGCCATCTTTTGTAAACTGCGCTTCGCATCTTACACTGTTGTCGTAGGCTGCGTCTATCGCAGTCCTTCTTCCGGCCTCGACAAAGTGCGCCGATTGCATGAATATACCGAGCAATATGCATCAGGGTCCAGAATAATAATCGCAGGTGATTTTAACGTTCCTGAAGTGAATTGGCAAACAATGCAGCATCATTCACCCTGTGCGGATGTGTTACTTGACTTTATGTTAGCGTTCAACCTTACACAAATTGTAACTGAACCTACACGTGTACAGGGATCCAGCTGTTCCATACTAGATCTAATATTCCTCAGCAATCACTTCATAAATGACGAAACAAGATTAAGCTTACTAGATGGTATTTCGGATCACAAAATTACCCATTGCACTATACCCCTTCACGACAGCGTTACCCCTCAGCAAATCATTGCTTACCCAGACTATAGTAAAGCTAACGACACTACTATACTTGATTACCTGATTAATGAATACGACACGTTTTTACAACTTTCCCATAACAGCACTA